>NC_090813.1:162174509-162547842 GCF_000390325.3 Nicotiana tomentosiformis | reverse complement strand
TCAAGCTCAAAAAGAAAAGCAAAAGAAAAATACATGTATAAAAAAATAATGGAGTCTTGAGAAAATTAGAGGTGTACTTTAAGGTGGTTCTATGTTGGTAACTAGAGGTTAATAAGGGCTATGTGATTTAAAAAGAAGCAAAGTGCAAAAAGAAAGACAAATGTGAGTAGTGTTCAAGGAGGGTGTATTCACTTGTATCCCAAATGCTTATCCTATCCTTCCCTAAGCCTACAATACAAGCTTAAAAAGTCCTTACGGGATCTCCAACCCAATGTTCTTAAATAGGCAACGAATTAAAATAAGGGCAAGCTTATGGCATGTTGAGAGTGAGTGTCTTTGTGCATTTGCCCCTTGTGTTGTTATTATAAATATGGTGATTTTGGGACTTTTTTTCTTGTGAGGGCACATGGATTGTGCTGGATTGGTGACATTAATATATTGCGAATTGAGTAAATTGAGCATATGTAGTAGACTAGTGCTTTTGAGTCACTTCTTGAGGCTTAGTTGTTGTCACTTGATTATTTTGAAAATCTATTGCATTCTTGAGATTGTTTTTAACGAGGGAGTTGTTTGGTTGAGATTAACATGCTTGAGCCAATTTATTAGTACCAACCAAAGCCATAAGTGTTATGCTGAATTGGAAAATGTGATTTGGAAATGATAGCGATGCTAATTGTGCTTTAAATGGTAGAGCCTCATTGAATTTTTGGTTTTTATTTGCTTGAGGACAAGCAAAAGCTTTAAGTTGGGGGTGTTGATGAGTGGTGATTTTATCACTTATTTTGGGCCCTTTTGCTTTAGTTTTTGTATCCATCAATGATAATATGAGGTTGTTTATGGTGTGTATTGCTTGATTTTCAGGGAAATGATATTTTGAAGAGAGTTGAGATCAAATAAAGTGGAATTGTGCAAAAAAAGTAAAGGAAGTGAAATTTTTTCCAGTGGAATCGCATCTGCGAAGAATGGTCCGCATCTGCAAGAAAAGGTCCGCATCTGCGGAAGAAGACCTGGAAGGCAGAAATCGCATCTGCGATTGATTTACCGCATCTGCGGTCGCGCTTCTGCGCTTGATATCCGCATCTTCGGACACGCTTCTGCAATCTCTTGTCCGCTTCTGCGGTATAGCCATCTTCACCAAAATTCTCTTTTGTGAGCAGGTATCCGCATATGCGGAACCGCACCTGCGAGGAGTCTTCTGTAAATGCGGCCAACGGCCTCCAGCTTTGGACAGATTTGGCATTTCACATTTTCTCTATCCCAAACCCTTTTATACAAGACCTAGCTTATTGAAAAAATATCTTTGGCCAATCTCTGAACATCTTTGACATATCTTGACAAGAGAACACAAGTTTTAGAGCTAGGATTCTTGCACACACACTTGGGTCTTGAAGATTTGAAACTTTTGGTTGAGAATGGCTTACCCTTTTATGTTCATTTCGTCATTTCCTTGCTTTGTATTGTATATCTAAGTGTGTAGTATTTTTTTCAATACTTGAATCTTGTTTATGGGAATATTCATATTTAAAGTGTGGATTAAATATCTTGCTGTGCTTATGTATTAAACGATTTTTATTTATTATGAAGTGAGTTATTATTTTCTTAATTATTCTTGTTATTTAATGTTTCCAAATGGATTAGCTAACCCTAGGACTTGCCCATTAACTTCGAATTAATTTTAAAAAAGATAATTTGGGGTTGAAAAAGATTAATTTACAAGAACTTGAGGTGTTAACCCTCACTTTATAGATTCTACCTAGGGATAGGATTGAACTACTTGTAGCCATATTCTTGCGTTCTTAATCTCTTAATATTTTTAGGGATAATTCAATTAGGAAGTCTTGTTAGTCTTTGGAAGAAGCTAATAAAGAATTATTACCAGAGGGTAATTAGCATAAACTCACTCATATTTGTAAAATCGTAAAATGCATTGGATCGTTACTTGAGTGTAATTCACATTACATCCATGCTTGTAGCCATTGATCATTTTACTTGCTTTTTAGGTTAGTTTATATTTTTATATTTAGACATAAATATTTATTAAACCATTCTAAGTGTTTGGCATAGCATTATAAGTGATAATTCTCTTACACGCCTAATCCCTTAGATATTGTTTTCTGTGGGATTCGACCCCGACTCACAGTTGGGTATATTATATTGCATGCGACCGTGTCCATTTACTTTTTAGTAGTGGATTTGAACGTCATCAACAATCAATTAAATATTCCCTAGCTCGTACTCACCAACCAGATACAAGAACCTCTTGCATCCCACAATTGAACAATTGAAGGATCTACCAACACGTTCACGACCTCAGTCTGAATAACACATTGAGACAATGATCGAGCATCCATGGACCCCTCGTAGCTCATCCGCAACATCACAAACTATTGGTGCATAGCTGATACTGATTGCGCAACATCATATACGAGTTGATGTAAGGGAATATAGATATATGCTATGAGATGAATCAATGCCGCATGATAAGGAAAAAAAGAAGTGGAATTTCCTAATAGTCCGTAGCCTCTCGAAGATAAGTATATACTTCTCCGTACCGATCCGCAAGACTCTACTAAACTTGCTTATGACTCGTTGAACCTATGAACCTAGAGCTCTAATACCAACTTGTCATGACCCAAAAATCCCACTTTAGAAATCCTGATGACACCTAGTCTCTAAGACTAGGTAAGCCTAACACATGAAGAGATCTAATAGAAGTAACCAACTTAACTATATAAAATTAAACTTGTAAATGAAATAACGTAACTAAAACTGAACAATAGTTATATAATCCCCAGAATTAGTAGTACATAGTCATAAGATCTACTGAAATACACTAAAATATCTAAATACAATACTGTTTTGGAATGAAGATAAATAGTAGAAAAAATAATATCAGAAAGTGACTTCGAGGCCTACGAGCGTCAAACATGTATACCATAAAGTTTCCAGCGGCGCATACACAACTTTCAAAACCAACACGATCTGAAGTACATGTATCTGTACAAATATCTGCAGAAGCATAGCATGAGTATATCATAGCGGTACCCAGTAAGTATCAAGATTAACCTTGGTGAAGTAGTGACAAGATAAGTCAAGACACTCACTAGACATGGAGAAATCTTTGTAGAGTATTAACAAAAAGATAATCGAGAAAGATTATCAATGTAAAACTAACAACGGAGAGAATATTGATATAAGCTAACAATTGAAGGAATATTTATGTGAAATCAAAAAATGGAAAATAGAAGCAACAAATGGCAACATGAAGTAAATCGGCAAATAAGTGGTAAAATAATAACACAGTAAAAAATACAAGTGAGTTAAATTAATGAAGACAAAGGATATTCCAAAAAATCAAACTACTTTGACTTAAGATTTCCAACGAGAATCACCCTGAGGTATCACACCTCATAATCGCAAATCACAAGTCTTAAATCTTACTCACATAGCACTTTGTGCCCACATTATCGATCACCTTCGCACGGCTAATACCTTGTGCCATAACATAAGTCACACTCGTACGGCAAGATCTCGTGCAACCACGTATATCTTATCCGTATCAATTATCAAATACATGTTCAAAGAGTTTATATAAATAAAGTAAACCATGATGAAACATTGAAAGAAGTATAACTTCAAATGAAATAATGAGTTTGTTTTGGGAATCAAACAAAGTAAAGCATAGATACAATTTAAATAGAGTAAATCATCAAATGGGATAAAGCGTTTATTTTAAGAAATAATTAAAGTAAAGCGTAAATACAATTTAAATAGAGTAAAGCATCAAATGAGTCAATGAGTTTATTTTAGAAACCGATAAAGCAGATCGTAGTAATAATTTGAATAAAGTGAAACATAAATTTAGATTATGAGTTAATTTTGAGTATCAATCAAAGCAAAGCACAATAACAATCTAAACAAAGTAAAACGTCAAATGAGATAACAAATTTGTTTTAAGAATCAATTAATATAATGCATAATAACAATTTTTTTATTTAGATATGTATGTTACCAACAACTCAACAGATTTCAAAATATTATCTCCACGTAAGTAAATCCATCTTGGCAACCACTTCCTCACGTAACAACGGAGGCACAAATTAGCACATTAAAATAACACAACAAATCACGTAAAATACATGACACATACAAGAAGTCACAAACTGTGCCAATACAAAAATAACAATCAGAGTCAATTTGATGTACCACACATCATAATCACATATCATCCTTCGGTCGCCGCGTGAGCTTTACATTTAAAAAAAAAAAAAATTTCGAAATAGCTTCACATGCTTTAGCCCCCTTATCTCGCCGCATGGCTTCAAGTAATTTCCCTTACTAGCAACACGTGCATAAATCTCACCTTATCTCGCCGCATGCACATCAATACACCACCCTTATACCGCCGCATGCACATCAATATAACAACACAACAAGTAACTCGCACCACACGTGCCCATATGCCACAACATTATCAAAATTAACAATACCAATGTCACCACAACATATAGCCCACGACTCAACTACAATGTGCACAAGAATCTCAATAACAACAAAAGGAATCGGGAAATAATTCAACAATAAAGGATATCCCATAAAACAACAACTTCAATTAGAACATGGTAATAACTCTCATTAGCTACAACTTTCACTCAATGCATAAGAATATCTTCAACAATGAAAGGTATGACATGTAGCCACAACCTCAATTAAATGCATATAAGAGAAAACTCGACATTGAAATATAGAATATGTAATAATAACTACAACTAAAGTATATAAGAGTAAGCATGCCATTGGGAGATAGAACATGTAATGACAACTATAATTAAATCATATAAGAATGAACTCAAAAACAAAAGATGTAACACGTGATAACAACTTTAGTTAAATGCATATAAGTAAACTACGAGTCAAAACCGATTAATTTTCACATATAAGTCTGGGTACACACTTATCACCTCGTGTACACGTCTTCAACGTAATTCAAATAGTACAATTTAACCAAATTCTATGGGGTAGTTCTCCCACACAATATACTTACTTCTGCACCGCTCGAATCTAACCAGAAATGACTTAATATCATCAATCAATGCAAGAAAAACCAATTTCGTTAATTAAAGTTAAGATCTTTACATAATTCTACAAAAGTCAATAAAAGTCAATCTCGGGCCCGCCCGGTCAAAACCCGAGTACAAGGGTAGATCTCGACTACTCATACCCCCATGAGTCCATATATGTATTTTATTTTCAAATTCGAGTCAAATTTGACTTTTCAGTTTTCAAAATATAGTAAAAATCCTCAAAATCTTCCTTAAAATCTCATGATTTAGATGTTATATCTCATAAACAATCATGTTATTTAATTAAGAATGGATTAAAAATACTTACCCAATGGTTTGGTATGAAATTCTCTCCACAAAATTGCCTTCTACCTAGTCTAGGACTCAAAAGTTATAAAATGAAGCTAAATCCCGCAGTACCCAAGTATAGACAAGCTGCACGTGTCGCATTTACGACCCGGGGTTCGCAAATGCAGAAAAATGATCACAAGAGAGACAACTGACCAACATTAAAGAAGTCACTAAAGCAACATATAGTTAGCAAATGCGAACGTAGACACTTCGCAAAAGCGACATGAATGTCGCAAATGCGGAAACAGCCCTGCCCGGGTGCCATCACAAATGTGATCGGATAGTTTGCAAATGTGAATTTCCCAGTCCCTAGCCCTCTTCGCAAAAGTGAGAAACAACTCACAAATACAGTTGTCACAAATGCGACCAACCCCTTGCAAATGCGAGAACTGAACACCAGCAAAATTTGAACTCTCTCAAACTCTTCGGAACACATTTAAAACTCACTCGAGCCCTCGGGGATCTACACCAAATATCCACACATGCACATAGACATCATATAAACTTGATCGTGTGATCAAAATACCAAGATAAAATCCCAAACCACGGATCAGGCCAAAAACACACGAAAAGTAAAATGAAACTCATGAACTTTTAAAAACACAACCACGCGTCCTATTCATATCAAATTAACTTAGAATGACGCCAAACTTTGCAGACAAGTTCTAGATTACAAAAAGGACCTATTCTATGTACCGAAATCAAAATACGAACCCGACAGTCATAAAGTCAAACCATGGTCAAACTTAAAAAAATTCTGAACCTTTAAATTGCCACTTTCGCCAACAAGTGTCGAATCAACCTAGAAACATCGGAATCTGATTTCGGGCATATGCCAAAGTCTAAAATCACCATCCGGACCTAATAGAACCATCAAAACTCCAATCCGAGATCAAATACGTAAAAGTCAAACTTGGCTAACTCTTCCAACTAAAAGCTTCTAAAATGAGAATCATTCTTCCAAATAAATCCCCAACCACTTGAAGACCCAAACCAACGATAAAATCAAGTCATAATACACCACATGAAGCTATTCGTGACCTCAAACTAACGAACTGAATGAAATACGCAAAATGACCGGTTGGGTCGTTACATTCTCCACCCTTGTCTCATAGCTCCAATAGTAAATGAGCGATATGGTATGTTGTGTGGTTACTTCTTGGGAGTATAATTATGGTTTGATGCAGATGGTAGAGATCTATGCATTGAATATATGCAAGAATCGGGGCTAAGAGAAAGTTTCGGATGTTGGAATTTGGTTCTAAGGATTGTAATCTAAAGTGAAAGGAAGAATATTCAGTCGGATTATGTTAATGGATTTATATGGAATGAGTTGGCATGAGATATTTTCATGGGTGCATGCATGATGAACTTGAGCAGTTATTTGACTGCTTTGGAATGACTCCCGGTACGTTTGAGGACGAATGTATGTTTAAGTGGGGGAGAATGTGAAAATGTGACCGATTGTTTTGAGCTTTATTATTTCGTTCGGCGGTTTGAGGCCTTGAGTAGTTCCAGATGATGTATTATGACTTGCGTATGTTATTGGTTTTGATGTTCGCAGGGTTCAGAATTTACTGTAAAGAATGATTCTCAACTTGGAAGCTTTAAGTTGGAAAAGTTGACAAAGCTTTGATTTTTTGAGTAAACGACCTCAGAATTGAGGTTTGATATTTTGGTTTGTATGATAATTTTGGACTTGGACATATATTCGGATTTGAATTTGGAAGTTCCCAGAATAGTTTGGCTCTATTTGTCGAAGGTTGACAATTTGAAGGTTTAGTAAATTCATAAGTTTGACAGGGAGTTAACTTTGATGCTACTAGGGTTGGATTGTTGTTTCGGAAGTTGGAGTGGATTTGCTTTGTCATTTGGAACTCGTATGGAATGTTTGGTTGGATTTCGGATTGGTTAGGCTTGAATCAGACGTTTGGTTTGAAGTTAGAAGTTGATGAACTTGAAAGATTGATCTTGTTCGACTAATTCTTGGATTTGATGTTATTTGGGGTATTTTGAGACTTTGGATAAGTTTGGATAATATTTTTGGACTTGTTGGCATGATGGCACGAGATTTTAAGAGGCTCGGGTGAGTTTCGAGGTGATTTCGGATCATTCTGAACCACTTTATGACGACTGATGTTCTGGTGTTCTAATGTCCTTCACATGGTCAAAGGAACGCGTTCGCATAGAGTAATTTAGTTGCTGGGGGTTTAGTGCATCGCGTTCACGGCCAGGCAGTTGCGTTCGTGAAGAGTGTTTTGGGTCCCTAGTGATTTTTTCATAGCGTTCACGAAGTAAAGGTCTTGTTCGCGGAGCCTTGGTTGTCAACTAGGTTTTTGGCTATCTCGTTCGTGTGGGGTGAGCTGCATTCACGAAGGCCTGGGCAGTGTGAACCATTGCGTTTGGGTGGGAGTCTTCGCGTTTGCGAAGTATAGCTTGAGCTGGGGGAAGATTGACCTTCGTGGTTACTACTGCGATCGCCTAATGTATTGCTGGGCAGTGCATATAAGTTTTTTATTTTCGGGACTTTGAGCTCATTTTATCATATTTTGAGATTGGGAGCTCAGATTTTGGTAATTTGTTAGGTGATTTTCACCTAATTGGATAGGGTAAGTGTTCTTTACTCTGAATTGATTATTATCCATTATCCAGTCTTTGATTTGGCATTTGTTTATGAATCAAAGGAAGAAAATTGGGGGTTTTACCTACACTTTAAGAGAGTATTTTGGGTTTTTATCATCAATTTGGACCCGAATTTAGAAACTAATTATATATTTGGACTCGGTAAATTATAGGTCATCGGACTTTGGTATTGGTTCTGGATTTTGGGCACACGAGATCGAGGTAATTTTTTGGGAATCCTTCAAATATCGAAGCATTATAGATTGTGATCATTTCATTTAACACCGTTTGACTTTCTTGAATGATGTTGGCTTGGATTCGTGTGAGTGGAAGGCTAGAGCGTGGTTTTGATGCGATATTTAGTTGAAGCTATCTCGGGAAGAGGTAAGTCTCTTGGCTAACATTGTTAAGAGGGAAACCTCTAGGATTTGACTTGATTGGTATGTGTTTAAGGTATTGGGGGTGGTATATATATGCGGTGGCAAGTGTATATGCATTTACCAAGTTTATGTCATGCCCGAGATAGAATTGAGATACTTTATGCCTTATTTCGACTATGTGCTTATTTGATTCATGATTTATTTGACCTATGTGACTACATTGCTCTATTGTTCTTGTAAGAATTCATGCCTAAGTTTATGATTATTTATGAAGGTATGGGAATTTATCTTTGATATGATGAATTTCTTAAAATTATTAGTCACATAGAGATTCCATAAGCACATATTCGTATGATAATTATTAAGTCCTCGTACATCTTTTGTCTGTAAATTTTTGGACATATGTATATATATATATATATATATATATATATATATATCGCTTGAATACTTGATTCGAACTCTGACTGGCACAAAAGGTATATATATATCGCTTGAATACTTGATTCGAACTCTGACTGGCACAAAAGGTATATATATATCGCTTGAATACTTGATTCGAACTCTGACTGGCACAAAAGGTATGGTTGTGTGGTTGAAATACCGTTATTGCACAGGACATGATGCTCAAATATTGATTTATGAGGGATTTCTATTATGCCCCTCTTGGATTTGGTACCGTTCCTCCGGAATCAGGTGATAACCCATATTATTTTGGACTTTGTGAACGTGCTTGGTACATGGATTATGTACCGGGTCGATACTTGGATTTTGTATCGGGTTGATGTGATACATGGATTTTTATCGGGATACATAGATTTTGTATCGGGATATATGGATCTTGTACCGGTGTGAGCGTGCATTCATATTCTTTATCCATTTAGAGGCATTCATTTAATGTTAACTGTTGCATGCCATATATAAATGCTAGTTGGGAGCCTTGACTTTACTAATTGAAGCATCCTAGCTTTACTTGCCATATTTGAGTAGCGTTATTATTAACTATTATATTGGAAAAGAATGCTTTATGTCTTTCGACTGCTTTATATCTTGATATCTGTTTATCATGAGGATATTGACTGTTTTAGCTCCAGGCTTATTATTATTTATGTGTTGTATGTATTCAGAAGCATCTAGCCTCTCCACTACTTCTTCGAGGTTAGACTTGATACTTACTCGGTACCGACTATGGAGTACTCATACTATATTTTTGCACATCTTTGTGGAGGTTCTGAGGCTAGTACTGCCGTACCCTTTGAGCTGAGTACGAGTGTGTTATTGGAGACTTTGTGGTGAGCTGCCATAGTATTTTGATCTGTAGCACATGGAGTCCCCATCCCCATTTATTTTCTTTCTATTTTTTTTTCGTACAGATAGTTGTGTTTATATATTCGGACATGTATCTATTCAGTAGGTGCTCGTATACTTGTGTCCTCTAGGTTTTGGGGATCTTACTATTTTGGTCATGTTTAGACCATGTTATTCTTTTATAAGATATTTTACTGTTGAACCTTATTCTTTTGACTATGAGTTGCCTTGCTTAGAAAGTACGACTAGGTGCCATCGTGGCCTGAGATGGGATTTTGGGTCATGACAAGTTGGTATCAAAGCTCTATGTTCATATAGGTCTCACGAGTCACAAACAGGTATAGTATAGTCTTGTGGATCGGTACGAAGACGTCTGTACTTATCTCCTAGAGGCTAAGGGATGTTAGGAAATTTTTGTTTCTTGTTTCCTTATCGTACAACTTTATCTCGGCTTGAAACATATATCTTCAGTTCTCTCCTACTTGTTCGCACACAATATTGAGCACTCATTACCATTTGTGATTTGATGATTTGTGATGATGTTACACCTGTGGTATGAGATATTTCTCCCCTGTGTTGAGGGCTACCTACTATCGTCGCTTTGTGGAGGGGTTTCCCTTTATAGCCACCCCAGTGTTGGTGTTACCCATGGGTTCGGGGCCTTGTATAGTTATTGGGATGCTTCACATGTTGGTTTTGGGTATTAGTGCAGGTGGTAGGGAGATTGATTACATGTCTTGTAGGTTGAAGCCCCGTGAAGGGAACTATCTGGTTCACGATGGTGTTTGGCACTAATTACAGGGGAGGGAATGTATTTGGCTATGTTAGTTCTGACCATTGGTATATAGAATTGTAAGATCTAGCATTTTTTAGCATAGTAGAGTTCTTTCTTATGGGGTTGCACGATTGTCTTTGTTTGAGCGCATAAGAGCTTTTCAATGTAATGATCTATAGTTGCATTTCCTTAGGGACTGGTGCGCGGAGTGGTGCTAAGGAGATGGTCCTTTGTATGTTGGTGATTTGCGACCTCAGGGTCGTATTTGTGTTTTCAGTGCAGATGGTTCGACGAAGATGATCCTTGAAAAAGTCTGTAGTTATGCTATTTTATCCCTATGAATGTTGTAGAGATGTATCATGATTCGAGGCAGCATTATGGACAACGAGGATGAAGAAATGCATTAATAGGTATGTCGAACGGTGTTTGATTGTTAACGGTCAATTATGAGCAGTAGGGACTGGGTGGTATGCTTTGAAAGATGGCTATACCCTCGTGGAAATGGAAGTGTATCGTTATGGACTATTGGCAGGGTAGCCACAAGCTTTGAGGAAGGTTGGTGCGATTTGGGGTCATTGTGGGCAATCGACTAAGTCTGTGCATTTCATTTGGTGATGACTACTTACATTTTTGGAGGGTTTGAATTCGATAAGAAGGGTTACTTGAGCTACAAAGGGAATGTGAATATTTTATTATCATCTTGGTGCTATATGGTATTGAGTTTTGTATGTGTTGATGGATCTTTCGGTTGGACATTAGTGGAATGAAACAGATTCTTGGGGCTTGTGTACGAGTGTAGGCTCGGGAGGATTCATTTGTTTCATAGTGGTGGTGCTCATAGAATAGTCATGGAAATAATTGAGGTTACGCAGGTGGACTATCTCATGTGAGAAAATTTCAAGTGGTACGATTTCTTACTAAGTTGCTATAAAGAGTTTTTCCTTCTATCTAATGGGATGTATATACTACAAAGTGAGTCTGGATCTTATTGTAGATGGCACGACTGCCACGAGGTTGAGTATGAATTTGGGTTGACAATTTGGGGTGTGTTATGGTTAATGCGACTTGGACTTATGATAAATTCAGGTGAGCAACAATGTGAGGTCATGGTAATTAAGGAGGAATGGTCATTGTGAGTTATGTGATTGTGTCTTGAGGCCAAGTGTGGGAGTCAATAAACGATGTTTGGATCACATGGTCATGTATGGTTATATTCATGGACTTTGGCATGCTTGTGGATTAGTTATGGCTTGAGGAGGATGGCTTCGAGATTGAGTCAGTTAAGGAATTTGCTGGAGGCATGTTATATTCACCCGGTCGTTATACGTAGGTTGTGAAATGGCTTAGGTTAGATAGTCCTTGGTGGATGGGAGTTGCAAAGGAAAAGGATTCACAAGGTTTTTCTTTGGAGTATTCGTGTGTTGGCGAAGCACTGATTGTTTGTCATATTTGGCTATGAATTTGAGACTAGCACTGAGGAGGTGAAGTACCTAGGGATTTTCTAATTCAACATATGGCTGAGGAGTTAAGATTGACATCGAATTATGGAAGAGACTTGGGGTATTCCTATAATATTATCGGTTCTTTTTAGACAGTGTTCAGGAGATAGAAAAAATGGCTTCAGATTCTTATAAGATCTCTTCGGAGGAGACATTTCGATTTGAGGCACTTTTGGGTGTATAAGAGGGAACAAAGTGGCTTACGAGTCTTAGGAGGACAAAATTTCATGTTGGGATTATTTGGGATGAGTTTTGATTGAGGCCCAAAGTGTATTGCGAAAAAGAGATGTGTTGTCGTGAAGGTGGGTCATAGGTAATTTGAAGAAGTCGGGTCCATTTAGTAGTGGCTTGGATCAGCATGGTTATATAGATGATCAGTTCCTATGGTATATTAGGGCTTTGCAGACATTTGTGGCAATACCCTTTGATCTGGGTAGTCTGCGCGACCTGGTTGATTTAGAAAGATTCAGTTCTGTTGGCTTGGTCATGTGCAAATGGATCCCGAAGATTCTGTGTTGATTTTGAGGTTGATTTATAGGGAGATTGTTATGTGTTGTGATTTTTCTCCTGAACTATGTTAGCCTATTCGTGATTCGAGATTGATAATGGGATTTTCATATATAATGTTGTGGTATGGCAGATGCGGTGAGTCGTGTGGGATTAGGATGGAATGAACAAGGTTGCGTTTCAGCTTTGGTAGGTATGTCATGAGTTCTAGACATCATAGAGGATTTCATTTGTTTAGGAGTATGTTAACACTATCTTGTATCCTTGGAGGAGAGCGTGTGTTGTGGGAGATGCATTGTAGATTGATTTGCAGAGGCTCGACTAGTACTTCAGAGATTGTGTGGTTGGTGACCGTGGATGTTTAGATTTGTGCCATTTGGTGCGTAAATTTTATGGGAGTATTTCTTATGAGGCAATTGTGTATGCTTGATGTATCAATCATTTAAGTGGGAAAGATAGATATCAGGTATGAAAATTTTGTATTCTCAAGGTTTAGTGATTTGATCTTTGTGAAGGTAGATTATTCTGTTGGTTGTGGACTATGATGGGTTATTAAGGGTTAGACAACTGATTCTATGCATCATTGATGAGATCATTGTGGATTTTGGGAGGTTATCAACCTATTTTGGGATGATCAGAATCGGTTTGGGTGCTTATTGGTACGCCTAGTGAGGATGAGTATTCTATACTGGATCAGATTTGCTTACTCAGCACAGATTGTTCTATGGTGTCTCATCGGGTCGAATGGATGTTATTCTTGCCTTGATCTTTTCCGTGTATTACTCCCGTATGCTATGATGAATTGTGAGGTGACTTGATTATTCACGTGCATGTTGTGGTCCTGTTTAGAACTTATGGTGTTATATGAACGAGATGGCTCTTGATATGTTGATCTGTTTATTGCAATGGAGTTGTGCTTGTCTTTGTAGCGCTTTATGCTATCCGACTTCTTGTGGTTGTATTTATGCAAGGAATATGCTTGTTGTTATTACCCATGTGTCATGCCCCGACCTCGAGGAGCGTGACCAATGCTCAACCGAGATACCCCAGTCAAGAAAGTATGTATAATGACTTCTACCCAACTCACTCATGAATAAAGAGGAGATACATTTCATTAATTAGACAATAAGAGTTCATATGAATGACACCGGTTCATGTTTGAAGTTGAACAAGTGATACAAATACAACATTACTAGTTTGGCTTTTCCAACACCAACATATAACCCATACTATGTCTACGGAGCCTCTAACAGAAACAAAAGAGTACTACGATAGTGCCAGCAACAAGGCTCCGGCTATACCTCAAAGCACTACACATAGAGGACAAGAGATACAAGACCACGAAAAGAAGTGGGGCTCACCAAGTCACCTGAGGAGAGGGTGCACAGCTATCACTGATCATTGCCGCCTGCTGTAGAACCACCTGCATCCATTTTAGATACAATGCCCCCGGCAAAAGGGACGTTAGTACATATGGAATAGTACTAGTATGTAAGACAAAACACCTTCTATATAGAACGAGTAACGGTAAAATGAGAAAGAAACATGGAATCAATTGAGGGCCTCAAACAACATTAAAGTAGCAAGTTAGGAGAAAGATAAGTTTCAATATCTTTAAGTTGGGAGATCTTTAGTACCGATACACCATCGTGCTTTTAGCACGGAGTCCGATCTTAGCCCGATCGGCTAAGCTATCTCACCCCGAGATATCCACTCACAACAACACCATGTGCATAACATGGCGTCCAATCTCAGCCCAATCGGCTAAGCCATAACACCACAATGTTGTGTGGGTCGACGTCACATCACATCCTGCTAGCAATCATCTTATCCCATTTAAGGGAAAATATCTCAACACATCACTCTCATCCCATATAAGGGGAAACAATCTCATCACATCAATACTGGGATCTTACCCCTCAATCACTCCTACACTGGTACGTATAGTTCCGGGGTTAGGTTATTTCAACCTACCCTTCCTCGATGACTAAATGATACTCCCAAAATATTTATTATTTAAAGGGCTTACAACTTATTTCATAATCTGTCACACATCTTTCTATTTTATTGGCACTAGTGGCCACAATTGTAATATCATTCTCGTCACGTCGCCCACATTCCATATTCCATACTCACCCCTATAATTTTCAAGCATCATCACTGTTTATCAACAATAAGTGAATTTCAAATCATGACTTTAAATATACAAATGAGAAACTAAGAGTTTTAAGAACATTGAGTGACTCATCCACAATTAGGCATACTAAATTGCAATTGGAACATGACTTTTAAATCACAACACTTTTACTACATTGGTCGTACTAGATTACATTCGCGAAGGGGATCGTGATATGATGGGAACATTTCCAACATATTTTTAGTACATACATATTTCAATACAACACTTATTTTAGAACAATCAAATTTATTAGGAGGGACTCGGAACATGAGAAATAAGAAATTGAGCCAATCATAATCGTAACTTATGAGGACATCATGGGAATTCGATTTTTCAAGAGGAGTTTAGCTAATATACCTCGCTTGACCTTTCTTTAATTTACTATAATGATCTGGAAATCCTAACAACCTTGATCTATTTATAAACATAACAAAATTGAACCGTAGTTAGGAAGATACTCGGAGGTTCAGCTCATTTGAGCATTTTATCAAGCACTAGGTGTGCATTATGATTTCAAGATTCTCCTATAGTGGATTCCTTCACCCCACAACCCAATGTTTACCCATTTGAGCTCAACAACCTTCCCACCAACCTTGATGGTACATGCATGCATAAATAATACTCTCACACCCAAGAATAACACTCCCCATTACCATGTTCTACCCCAAATTCGAAATTGAAGACTAGGGTATGGAACCTTACATTTTGGATGAAGACCTCATGAGTTTTCCTTGTGAATTATCCAAGTCTTGAGCAAGGATTGATGAACAAATAGATTAGGAATACCTCCTCTCACTCTAGATCACTTTCCTCTCTCTAAAATATCAGTTTGAACCTTCTAAAATAACCCCAAGATTGTTTTATAAAATGGGATCGGGTGAAATTTTCCCAATTTTAAGTTTACGAAGATGGGTTCGCAGTCGCAGACCGGACCGCAAAATGGGTATGCAGCCCGCAAAGGGCCCCGCAGAAATGGTCCCAAAAACTGGGCAGACCTGGATAGGTCTGCGACAGATCTGCGGTCCACATATCAGTTTTGTGGTTGCATAATGGACCGTAGAACCTCCTTCCGATGTTTTCTCATGAAGTATCTGCAACGAATATGTGGCCAGCGAAATGATTATGCGGTCGCATAGTTGACCACAGAACGACCTCCAAAATTGGCCTATTTTTCTGCTGCACTTCGCGACGGATCTACGGTCCACGAATCAGTTCTGTAGTCGCATAATGGTGCGCAGAAATGCCATGTTCTGCAATAAATTTTCTTCAACTCCCTAATGCACTGCACAACCAAAAAAGTCTGTGCTTCTACAATACTCAAACACATTAGCCTACCTCGGCACCACGAAACCCCGAGTTCTGGGTGAAATTTTATGGGTCCTTACATCCTCCCCGCTTAGGATCATTCATTCTCGAATGAGGGTCAAAACCCTCCATTAGCACCCAATGAGACCCAACTATTACTTCACATACCAGCAGCTCCAAATTTTACTAACACCCTAAATTCCCAAAAATTTTGATAGAGTCTCTCCTGTAATTGGTTCTATCCACATGTCAGAGAATCCCAGAAACCAGTCCTAACCGCATAACCATAACACAACCGTATAAATATTATATTACCCAAACGGAGTATCCTTAACATAAGCAGTACAAGGGAAACATAATGCATAGAAAGTAGGTTCTTAACATTTTCATAGAACACAAATACATGATTATTCAAACAAATTAGGATATTTCTTCTTCATCTCCTCCTCGGCCTCCCAGATGGCCTCCTCAACCTTTTGGTTTCGCCATAACACTTTCATGGAGGCAATCTCTTTATTCCTCAGCTTTGGAACCTGCCTATCAATAATGGCAAGTGGAACCTCCTCGTAAGTCAATTCTTTACTAATCTCAATAGTCTCAACCGGAACAATGAGTGTCGGGTCTCCAACTACCATCTTCAACATAGATACATGAAATACGGGTGCATCAATGACATCTATGGTGGTAGCTCAAGCTTGTAAGCCACCTGACCAATCCTCCATCTGAGTATTATTTCCTTTCTTACCAAACCGCATTATGCCCTTCATGGGGGAAACCTTCAAGAATATCCAATCATCCTTCTTGAACTCTAAATCCCTACGCCGAACATCTGAGTAGGACTTCTGACGACTCTAAGAAGTTTTCAACCGCTCCTTAATAGCTTAACCTTCTCCATAGCCTGACGTACGAGGTCTGGCCCTATCAACTCTATTTCCCTAATCTCGAACCACCCAATGGGAGATATACACCTCCTTCCATATAGAGCCTCGAACGGTGCCATCTAAATGCTAGCATGATAACTATTATTATAGGAAAATTCTATGAGCGGTAAATGATCATCCCTGCTACCCCTGAAGTCAAGAACACAAGCGTGCAACATAACTTCGAGCATCTAGATGGTTCGTTCTTCCTGCCCGTCGGTCTGTGGATGAAAGGTTGTACTAAGATTCACCTGATTACCCAAACCTTGCTGAAACTTCTTCCAAAAATTAGCTGTGAATGGTGCCCCTCGATATGAAATAATAGAAATCGGAGTGCCATGCAACCTGACTATTTTCTTGATATACAACTGAGCATATTGTTCCGTTGTGTCGGTAGCCTTGATAGGTAAGAAGTGTTTTGATTTCGTGAGTAGATCCACAATCACCCAAATTGAGTCAAATTTGCGAGGAGTGCGAGGCATTCATATCACAAAGTCCATATTGATCATCTCTCACTTCCATATTGGAATTTCTATGTCATGTTCCAACCCATCGGGCCTTTGATGTTCGACCTTTACTTGTTGACAGTTTGGACATTTTGCCATAAATCCACGACATTCCTCTTCATATCATTCCACCAGTTGACCTCCTTAAGATCATGGTACATCTTTGTAGATCCTGGGGGCACGAAATACCTAGAAATGTGAGCCTCAGTCATGATTCTTTCTCGGAGACCATCCACATTTAGAAGACATAATCGTCCTTAGTACCTTAGTGTACCATCGTCCATGACAAGAGAAAAATCCATGGTCTTATATTTATGAATCCCCTCCTTCAACTGTACCAACAACGAATCGTTATACTGTTTCTCCTTGACTTCCACAACAAGCAATGATTCTGCCCTATTTTGCACAATTACCCCTCCTTCACTAGAGTCCGTAAGGCGAACTTCCAAACTAGCTAACTGATGAACTTCCTTAGCCAATGACCTTTGATATGCCTCCAAGTGAGCCAAACTACCTATACATTTTCGGCTAAGAGCATCCGCCACAATATTAGCCTTTCCCGGATGATAGAGAATATTGATGTTGTAGTCTTTGAGTAACTCAAGCTATCTTTTCTACCTCAGATTCAATTCCTTTTGCTTGAAAATATTGAAGGCTCTTATGGTCCGTAAATATATCCACATGGACCCCATACAAACAATGACGCCAAATCTTCAATGCAAAAGCCACCGCCGCGAGCTGTAAGTCATGTATTGGATAGTGCTTCTCATGATTCTTGAGTTCCCTAGAAGCATAAGCGATCACCTTTCCATGTTGCATCAACACACACCCAAGTCCGATCCTTGAAGCATCACAATATACTACAAACCCATATGTACCCTCCGGTGGGGTCAACACCGCTGCCTTGGTCAATCTTGATTTCAACTCGTGGAAGCTCTTTTCACAAGCATCTGACCATTGGAACATAACCGCCTTCTGCATCAATTTAGTAACAGCTTCAATATTTTGAGGACCAACCTTAATTCCTTCTCTGGAGACGATATGACCCAAGAATGTGACAAATTCAAGCCAAAATTCACACTTCGAAAATTTCGCATACAACTTGTGCTGATATAGAGTCTGCAAAACTGCCCTGAGATGATTGGCATGGTCCTCTCGACTTCGTGAATATACAAGAACATCATCAATGAACACTCTCACAAAGGAGTCAAGAAAACATCAAGACTCGATTCATAAGATCCATGAAAGCTGCCGGGGTATTTGTTAGCCCAAAAGACATCCCCATAAATTCATAGTGCCCGTACCGGGTTCTGAAAGATGTTTTCAAAATGTCCTGCTCCCTGATCTTCAATTGGTGATACCCCGACCTTAAGTCAATCTTGGAGAAATACTTGGCACCCTGCAATTGATCAAACAAGTCATCTATCCTTGGCAGTGGGTACTTATTCCTGATCGTGACCTTGTTGAGCTATCGATAACCAATACATATTCTCAGTGAACCATCCTTCTTCCTTACAAAGAGAACCGGTGCGCCCCAAGGCGACATACTTGGCCGGATGAAACCCTTCTCTAATAAGTCCTTCAACTATTCTTTTAGTTCCTTCAATTCTGTCGGTGCCATTTTGTAGGGTGGAATAGATATAGGCTGCGTACCTCGCATCAAATCAATCCCAAAATTGATCTCCCTATTTGGTGAAATCCCAGGGAGCTCATCAGGAAAGACCTCCAGAAATTTATTCACAACTGGCACAAACTCCAGTGTATGTGCCTCAGCATCCGTGTCCATAGCTCAGACCAAATGGTAAATACACCCCTTGTTGATCATTTTCAAGGCCTTAAGGTAAGAAATAAACCCACCCTCCGGCATCACATCATCCCCCTTCCATTCAATAACAGGCTCATTTGGAAATTCAAACCTAACAATTCTGGTTTGGCAACCAAGCTTAGAAAAACATGAATAAAGCCAGTCCATCCCCATAATTACATCAAAATCAACCATCCCCAATTCAATGAGATCTTCCATGGTGTCCTGATAATGCACCATGACAACACAATCCCTATAAATCCGTGCGGCCACAATAGACACACCAACCGGAGTAGATACAGAGAACGACTCATGAAGTTGTTCCAGTTCTATCCCAAATTCCATACCAATATAAGGATTGACATAGGACAAGATGGAACAGAGATAAATAAGAGTATATACAACATGAGATTGGACAGTCAATATACGTGTCAATATCTGGAGAAGCCTCTAATCTCTGGCAACCCCTCATAGCATAGAAATAGTTGGGTCCTCCCAAGCTCTGTGCACCACCCATAGCTGCATCACGCCCTGCGGGTACTAGAGTGCCTCGAACTGAAGGAGGTGCTGCGGATGTAGTAGCTGTAGAACTAGTTGGCTGTGCCACACCCCTGCCCATGCTCTAGCGGGACGAGTGACAATCCCTCTGACTGTGACCCCTCACACCACACCCGTAGCATATGGTTTGGTCCATGAAGTAGTCCCCAAAATGCATCTTCCTGCACCTAGGGCATGGGGGACTCTACTTCTTCTGGAATCTCCCTTCAGGCCGACCCTGCCGGTAGGATCCCTTGTTGCCCTGACTGGGCTCGAAACGGATCCACTGTTGCTGGGTGAAATTTTACGGGGCCTTACAGTGCGTGCATGATGAGTTTTTGCAATTATTTGATGGCTTTGGAACGACTCCTGGCACGTTCGAGGATGAACGTATGTTTAAGTGGGGGAGAATGTGAGGACCCGACCGATCGTTTTGAGCTTTAGTATTTAGTTCGGCAGTTTGATACCTTGAGTAGTTTCATATGATGTATTATGAATTGTGTATATGGTTGGTTTTTATGTTCGCAGGGTTCGGAATTGATTTGATAGAATGATTCTCAACTTGAAAACTTCAATTAGGAAAACTTGATCAAGGTTTGAGTTTTGAGTAAATGACCTCGGAACTAAGGCTTGATGGTTTCAATATGTTTGTATAATGATTTTGGACTTATTCGTATGTTCGGATCTAAATTCGGATGTTCCTAGAAGATTTTGGCTCTATTTGTCAAAAGTTGGCAATTTGAAGGTTTAGAAAGTTCATAAGTTTGACCGGGACATGACTTTGATGCTATCGGGTTTGGATTATTGTTTCAGAAGTTGGAGTAGGTTCATTTTGCCATTTGTAACTTTTGTGTGCAAAGTATGGTTGGATTCCGGATTGGTTAGGTCTTAATCGGACATTTGGTTTGATGTTGGAAGTTGATAACTTAAGAGATTGGCCTTTGTCAACGATTCATGGATTTAATGTTATTTGAATTTTTTCGAGCCTTTGGATAAGTTTGGATAATGTATTTGGACTTGTTAGAATTATTGCATTGGGTCCCGAGAGGCTCGGATGGGTTTTAGAGTGGTTTCGGATCATTTGGACCACTTTGAGATGGCTGATGTTCTCGTGTTCTGATAGCCTATGCATTCGCGGTCAGAATGATTCATTCGCATAGAGTAATTTGGTCGCGAGGTTTTAGTGCATTGCGTTCGCGGTCAGGCAGTCATTTTCGCGTCCAGGCAGTCGCGTTCGCGTCCAGGCAATCGCATTCGTGAAGGGTTTTTTCGGGTCCGTGGTGATTTGTTAATCATGTTAGTGATGTAGAGGTCGCGTTCGCGGAGCCTTGTTTGTCAGGTGAGTTTCTGGCTATCGCGTTCGCGTGGGGAGTGCAGCATTAGCGAATGCCTAGGAAGTGTGGAACTTCGTGTTCCTGTGGGTGTATTCGCGTTCGTGAAGCATAGCTAGAGCAGGGGGAAGATTGACCTTCGCGCTCGCAAGGGTACTACCATGATTGCATAGAGTACTACTAGGCATTGCATATAAGTTGTTATGAGTCATTGGATTTTTGTATTGGTTTCTGATTTTGGGCACGCTTGCCTAGGGTGACTTTTTGGAAATTCTGCGAATATTGAATCTTTATGTGTTGGGATCGCTTCCTATAGCATTGTTTGACTTTCTTGAATGATATTGTCTTGGATTCGCGTGATTGGAGGGCTAGAGCATGGTTTTGAGGCGATTTGTGCTTGAACTTAGACCGAGAAGAGGCATGTCTCTTGGCTAACCCTAGGATTTGACTTGATTGCTATGTGTTTAAGGTATTGGGAGTTGTGTATATATGTGGTGGCAAGCGTATATGCACTTACTAAGTTTATATCATGTCCGGGGTATAATTGAGATACTTTATGCCTTGTTTTGAGAATGTGCTTATTTGATTCAAAATTTATTTGACTTACGTAACTACGTTGATCTCTTGTTCATGTTAGAAATCATGCTTAGGATTATTATTATTTATGAAGGCATGAGAATTATCTTTGATATCATGAATTTCTTAATATGATCATAGTCACATAGAGATTCCATGAGCACATATCTGTATGATAATTATTACGTCCTTGTGCATCTTTTATCTATAAATATTTGGACATAGGCATGTATATCACATTTGAATACTTGATTCGGACTGTGATTTTGGCACAAAAGGTAAGGTTGTGCGGTTGAAATATATTTATGGCACATGACATGATGATCAGATATTGATTTATGAGGGATTGTTATTATGTCCCTCTTTGCACTTGGATTTGGTACCGTTCCTCGGAGTCAGGTGATAACCCATGTCACTTTGGGCCCTGTGAGTATGGCCGTTACTATTACACCCCATATTTTCGTACGTGAAAGTACGTCGTAAGTCGGGTGATATAAGCTCAGAAATAATAAAATCCCTCTAGAAGGCTAAGCAAGGTTTATCCAAGTCTTAAGTAAGTTAAGTTGAATGAGACTTGGAAAAACAAATAAGATAATGGATACATAAAATTGGGCTGCTTGCTTACCAGGATACTTGCTTGAGCTAATTGCTTACCCGTCCTACTAGCTTGAGCTACTTAAAACATGTCGTAATTATTAAATAAGGGAAAGATACATGTCTAAATAAATAATGGAAGCATGTGACACCTACTAATTAACCAAGCATGTGACAAGTAGGTGTGTCACCTACTTGCTAGAAGGGAAGGCCCAAATTAGTCCACTTAAATGGACATGTGTAGGTTAGCCAAGAGGTCCCGTTTAGGGGCTGAATCAAGACACATATCCTCATAATATTCAAGTAGTAGAAACATAAAGAGAGCCACAAAATTCTCTCCCAAACTGACCTACTCCAAACCCTCAAGAAGTTGTTGATAATCTTCTTCTTCTTGCAAATCAAGTTAAAGGGTAATCTCCAATCGTGAAGGATCTGAAGTGAAGCAAGTTAATGGTCATCAAGGGCAATATACTACTATTTTTTCATCCCTATAAACTTTTATCTAGGTAAGAAAATCCTCCCTCCTTCATATATTTGAGTTTATCTAAGTTCTAGCTAGGTTGTTTGGTGAAGGACTTGTGAAGTAGGGGCTGGAAATTAAGTTGAAGTTGTTGTGGTGTTATGGACTATTTGGAGTAGTTTAATATTATTATATGGCTGTCACATGAGAATATTGTCTTGGAAATATTGTTTTTAATCTTATTGGTGCCTTAACTAAGTTGTGGGAGTAAGAATTGATTAAGAAATAATCTGAAAATCAGTTTTGAGTTGTTGTAATTTGTGGACTGTAATGAGTTCGTTTTTATGTTGTGTTGTGGCTTAGAAATTAGTATGTATAACCTGAGTATATTGTGGTTGTCATTATTGAAGTGTATTCAAGTTCTAGCTAGGTTATAGGGATGGAAAAGTTCAAAGTAGCACTTACTTGTTGTGTGAGATTGTGTGGATTATTTTGGTGATGTATTGCGATGGATATAAAGTTGAATATTGATGTAATATGTTTGTTGATATTATGGACATGTATGTCTTGTTGTTTGATTTGAGAAAAGGAAAACAATAAGGGGAGGTGTTTTCCAAATACTCGTAGACGAGCTAGTCGCTCATTTCTAGCTTCCATAAGCTTAACAATGATCCCTTATCATTTGTTGTAGATTGAAGTACTAACGGGTTGAACCAATGCCGTGAGGTTAAGTAAACGACAAAGTTATGTTAAGGATAATCCTTTATTCTTTTGGTATGATCCACGTAACGATACATAAATGTAAAGTTATTCCGTAAATGGTTCTACTCTTAGTAGTTAAGGATGCCTACGTTATCAATTCCTGTGAAATATGATCCAAAGCATGTCTAAGTATGTTCTTAAGTCTCTATTGAGGCATATGATAAAGATGTTAATGTTCATAATGTAGTTTTATATACATCTTTATTTACCACCGAGCTACTGCTGGTCGAGCAGTCATGCATTTACCACCGAGCTACGGACGGTCGGGCAATCATGCATTTATCACCGAGCTACCACCGGTCGGGCAGTCATGCATTTACCACCGAGCTACGGCCGGTTGGGTAGTCATGCAACTTCATTTACTATCGATCTAAGGCTAGTTGGGTAGTCATGTATCTTTATTTACCACCGAGCTACTGCCGGTCGGGCAGTCATGAATTTACCACCGAGCTATGATCGGTTGTGCAGTTACACATATACCACCGAGCTAAGGCAATTCGGGCAATCATGAATTTACAACCGTGCTACGTCCGGTCAGGGAGTTACCACCAATCAGTTGGACAGTCATGTTACGATATGGATAATAGTCCTGGAGGGAAGCATTAAATATATAAGTATAATTAGTATGCATATACAGTGGCACTTTAGAGGTTCAAGTTGATTCTTATATCTCTCACATTTAGGTTGACTTATTGTTGTGTTTCAGTTCTGCCTTACATACTCGGTACATTATTCTTACTAACATCCTTTTTGTTGTGGACGTTGCATTCATGCCAGCATTAATTGCCATATTTGAGCAGCGTTATGATTAATTATTGAATTAGAAAAGAATGCTTTATGTCTTTCGACCGCTTTATATCTTGATATCTTTTGATCATGAGGATATTGATTTATTTAGAGGCAGTCAATCTTGATATTGTGGTACCCTTTGAGTTGAGTAGGAATATTATTAGAGACTTTGTGGTGAGCTTCCATATTGGTTCGATCTGCAGCACATGGAGTCCCTGTCTCATTTATTTCACGTCTATTTTGTTTCCCACAAACAGATGTGTTTATATATTAAGACTTGTACCTCTTCTGTAGTTGCTCTTGTGTCATCTAGTTCTTAAGAGTTGTACTATTTTAGACGCGTTTAGATCATGTTATTCTTTTATCAGATATTTTCCTATTTTGAGCCTATTCCTGCTTTTATCCTGATATAACCGAGTTAATTAAAGAAAATTTAACCTTATTATGATGTGTGTGATTTGGCTTGCTTATTAAGTACGGCTAGGCGCCATCACGGTCTGACGTGGAGTTTTGGGTCGTAACACTGAATAAGATCAACAATCCAATAAGGCTTTCCCTTTAGAACAAGCCTAAAAAACACTCGAATCTTATCAAATATTACTCAAATAAGTCAAACAATCTTTAGAAACTATCCTAGTATCAAAAAGGTTTGATCTTTAAAAATATTGGAGAAGTAAAAAAAAGTCAACCTAAGCCCACATGATCGAAACCCTAAATGACCAAATTCCATTTACACAATAGTGAACCACTAATCGCAAATGCTAATAGTGTATGAGCCGCCCAGATGTTGCAAATACGACTAAGCCTTGGCATTTGTGAAGGAACAACCCCTCGCAAAAGCGAACCAAGCTTCGCAAATATGAAGTTGTTCCTCTGCTCTCCAATGTCGATTTTGTGACACAACCTTCGCAATTGCGATGCCCGACCATTCGCAAATGCGACCAACTCTTCCCAAATGAAAAATTACCCTGTCCCTTCCCATCTTCGCAAATGCGAGCTACCACTTGCAAATGCAAGCTAGCACTCGGGCTCCAAATCTAACGTCCACATAAGTGTAATAACATCATACAAACTCGCTCATAAGCTCAATTTATCAAAATGACATCTAAGCTCAAGAATCCAACACCAAAACTCAAGAAATTTCATTATTCAACTTAAAAATTTCAACTTTCCACATTAAGTGCCGAAACGGCCTCAGGCCACCGGGACCCCAACCAAAAATACCGATTCGAGGCCTATACCAAAAATATTGACCCTGGTCAAATCTAGCCATTTTAATGTTCAAAAGTTTCTTTAAAAATTCACATTTAGACTTTCCATAAATTAACAAGGATCACGCATGCATGTAGTAAATCATCAAATAACGCTACAAAAGGTCTCAGATCATACAAAGGGGAGCTAGGACTAAAATGGCCTATCGGGTCGTTACATTTTCTACCTCTAAAAGAAAAGTTCGTCCTCGAACGGACATAGAAATGTACCTGGATTGGTAAAAGGATGTGGACTCCCAAGTAGCTTCCTCAGTCAGCTGACCTCTCCAGCGCACTTTTATAGAAGGAATATCCTTAGATCTCAACTTTCGAACCTGGCAGTCTAGAATATCCACCTGCTCTTCCTCAGAGGTCTAGTTCTCACCAAGCTACACCGTGCAGAAGTCTAAAACATATGACTTATCCTTATGGTACTTCCGAAGCATAAAAATATGAAATACCTGATGTGCCCCTGCTAGGCTAGGGACAATGCAAGCCTATAAGCAACCTCCCCAATACTCTCCAAGATCTCAAACGGACCAATTAACCTCAGGCTCAACTTGTCCTTCTTCCCAAATCGCATCACGCCCTTCATAGGCAAAACTCGAAGAAGAACCTTCTTAACCTCAAAGTAAGCCACATCACAAACTATCCTATCAGCATAACTCTTTTTCCTGTATCGTGTTGTATGAAGCTGCTCTTGAATCAATTTCACATTCTCCAAAGCATCACAAAATAATTTTGTGCCCAACAATCTAGCCTCATCGGGCTCAAACTAAACAACCAGAGAACGACATCGTCTCCCATACAGGGCCTCATACGGAGCAATCTGGATACTCGACTGATAATTGTTATTGTAGGAAAACTCTACTAGGGGTAAAAACTTGTTACACCCTATATTTTCGTATGTAAAAATGCGTCGTAAGCAAACTAATGTAGGACAAAAAAAATGAGATAATATTTAAAAGTATATAAAGTAAGTTAATCATGTTACCTCTGAGGTTACAAATATTGAAGATCATGAACAACAAGTACAAAGAGGGTTGGACAGTTCAGAAGCTAAAGCAATTAAATAAAACAATGTTTCATCGAAAGTCGACAAGTTGGGAATGTTATAACATGTACCTTTGGGGTGAGACTAGGGTGATTAACATGATAAAGAGATTATGTTATGATTTATATTAGTCGTATTACATCCGTGTGTTATGTTTTTAAGTCAAGCGAGTTGTGGAACAAAAGTCGATGAAAGTCATCACAAGTTACATTCATAAGTTTTACTGAAACTTTGGGTCAAATGTAACTGCAATTTTCTCCCAATATACTTAGAGTTATGGTGTGTTCCATCCATCAAATTAAAGATCTATGAGTCTATTTTCCAACGCATTAAACCATTTATCAATACGACATCGGAGTAGAGAGATATGTGCATTTTTGCGATACTGCGCAAGCTGCTAGGTGACAAGTAGGTGTGTCACCTACTTGCTTAAATGAAAGCCCAAAAATGGGCCATTTCGGGTCGTCCAAAGAGGCCTTTTAAGGGCCTATTTTCTTCATATATTAGACTTAAAATAGAGCATAATAACCAGACATAAGCTCTGCAAAGAATCCTCCCAAAAATTTCCCACAAACCCTAATTGATTTTCTCTCCCTTTCAAGTTCCAATTGGAGGTAAAACTTAGAGTTTGAAGAACCAAGATAGGAGCTGAGTTATCCAACAAATAAGGTGAGTTTACTGCTCTCTTTCATCCATTGTTTCTTCTGTAAATTCATGGTAAGTCGTTCTATACTTGTAAGAACTCACGGGATGGTGATCGGAAGCCGTGAGTTCGAGTTATTCACTTGTAGCGGACTGTTTTGTGGACTGTTTTGTGTTGCTGTTGGGCTGCGTGTTTTATTACTATTTTGTGGAGTTTTGGAGGAGGAAGGGGGTTTATAAACACCATATAAATGTAGGGTGGTTGGCTGGTCGTTCGTCATAACATTTTCGGGTCGTTTGACACTACTACGGTGGTCGTTTTGTGTACGAAGAGATTGGGGTGTGTTGGGCTGTTTTGTAGTATTTGATGGTGTATATAGGGCTGGAAAATGATGTATATATGTTGTTATTGTTCTGTCCTTGTATTGTTGGTGTTATCTTGAAGTTGGAGGAAGGGCATATTATAGGGGAGATGCTGCCCGTTTTAATATAAAATAGGTTTGTCGTTCGTTGTGCGATAGTTGTACCTTTCGTAACTTAACGATAGTATTATTATCATTCTTGTAGATTAAGGTGCGAAGAGGTGAGTTCAACTTGGTGATTGAAAAGATTGTGATAAGGTATGTTAAGGCTAAGCCTTCCTTCATTTTGGCATGATCTCGTAGCTACATGTGTTAGTAATGAGACAAAAAGAGAAGTTCATATTCATGAATTTATTCACACTATTCTAGTCTCATAAGTTACAATATTATTCCTTATCGAGACTCTATATTCAATTTTAGTATTGTCTTCTTTCAGTCAAGAGAGCAGCAAGCCTATATATACAGTATTACAGTATTTTCATTACCATCGAGCTATAATCGATGGGCAGGCCCCTATTGGGCAACCACTGATCAGATGGAAAGTTATATACCGAGCCTACTGTGGCCGAGCGCCTATGAGCGAGCCCAGCATGGTCGAGATACATAGCCTAGTATGGCCGAGCGCCTATAAGCGAGCCTACTATGGCAGAGCAGTTATATATACCGAGCCTTATAAGGCCGTACAATAATTTTACTTACTATATTGAAGGAGTTGAGTCAGTATCAGCAGGTAAGTATATCTCCAGATCATCTTTGACTCCCAGTTAATTTCAGTTATCATATTATCAGTTCAGTTTCAGATTTCAGTTATTTTATTGCCTTACATACTCGGTACATTATTTCGTACTGACGTCCCTTTTTTGGGGGCGCTGCATTTCATGCGTGCAGGTTCAGACAGACAGACGGGTAGACCTCCTCAGTAGGTGTTTTCCGAGTTCCGCCTGATCGGTAAGCTCCACGTCTTTCGGAGTTGCCAGGACTAGAGTTTTGTGTACATCTTATGTATATCTGTATATATGTTATGGGTAGGTCGGGGCCCTGTTCCGATCACAGTACATCTATCAGTAGAGGCTTGTAGGCATATCCTGTTGGTTAGTGCAGTATGTTGGGTTTGTATAAATTGGTGGTTTGTCAGCTGTAGTAGCTATGACGGCCTTGTCGGCCTAGCTTTATATTGATATTTAGTTAGTGCTAGTTTCCATTCAGTTTTATATTTTGCTTCGCAAATTGTCTTGCAAGGTGGCCCCATGGCCAAAGTATGACATTATGTGTTCAGAGTCCCTTAGTCGCAATTTGGTACGCCAGGTTAGGTGAGGCACGGGGTGCTTGTCTCGCTCCTAGGTTCGGGGCGTGACAAACTTGGTATCAGAGCAGTTCTGTCCTAGGGAGTCTACAAGCCGTGTCTAGTAGGGTCTTGTTTATAGATGTGTTGTGCACCACATTATATAAGCAAGGAACTACAGGGCATTTAGGAGTTGGTTACACTTCTTTGAAATCTAAATCGTGCTATAGAACTGAGTTATAGGAAATTTGAATTAAACTTATGTGTTGGTGTTTGCATGCACAGATGACGGTGACTAGGAAGACTACGGCTAGCCAGAGGAGAGATACAGTAGTAGGTGAGGGGACCAACAGGGTACCCCCAGTAGATGGGGCCCAGTCTGAGGCTCAAGGGGAGACCCCTACTCAGCCATTACCGGCTCCTCCACCAACTATGGAGATTCCTAGGGAAACCGCACATCCAGTTCCCCCTCCACTTCCATCAGATCAGGACTTAAGGAGTGCGGTGCATTTGTTGACACAGTTGGTAGCTACCCAGCAACATGCTAGGGCATCAGCTAGTGCAGGAACTTCTGAGGGGTCTGGGAGTTCAAGGGTCCGAGAGTTTATTGCTTTGAGTCCCCCAGAGTTCACGGGGACAGATCAGAGGGAGGACCCGCAGGATTTCATAGATCAGCTTCACAGGATCTTTCGTGTTATGCATGCCACGGAGAAAGAGGCAGTTGAGCTAGCAGCTTTTCGACTCCGAGATATAGCCATCCTTTGGTATGAGGGATGGGAGAGGTCCAGGGGACGTGATACACCTCCAGCTATTTGGGAGAATTTTTCAGATGCTTTCCTTGACCAGTACTTACCGCGGGAGATCCGACAGGCTCGAGTCGATCAGTTTCTAGCCCTCAAGCAGGGTAATATGAGTGTTCGAGAGTATAGTCTCCGTTTTGACTCATTGGCCAGATATGCACCATCCATAGTTTCTACTATGCGGGACAGGATTCACAGGTTTATAGCAGGGTTAGCCCCAGAGTTAACCGAGGCATGTGCCACCGCTGCATTGCAGGATAGTATGGATATCTCCCGGATTCAGGCATTCGCCCAGAATATAGAAAGGGGTAGGCGTCGGCAGCAGGGTACAGAGAGGGCTGAGCAAGGGCAACGTAAGAGGATGAGATTTCCCAGGTCTCAGGAGCAATCTCAGGGTAGTTATAGGACCCAGTACTTCGGACGGCCACCTAGGCCTCCGCCACCTCAGTTACAGGGTTACGGGTTTGACCGCTATACTAAGTCAGGACCAGGTGAGAGCTCACGGGCGTCAGGTTTGCAGCGACAACGAGGTTCTGCGCAGACATGGTCATTTCCTCCGCGGTGTGACATCTGTGGTAGAGGACACTTGGGTCAATGCCGAGCAGGTTCTGATGCTTGTTATACATGTGGGCGTCCGGGGCATATGATGCGAGATTGCCCAAATAGAGATTCTGGGGGAATGGCACAACCAGCGAGTTCAGCAACAGGATCGTCTATGTCCGTGCATCCTTCAAGGCGTGAGTCTCAGTCTTTGGCTGGTAGAGGTCGAGGCAGAGGTAGAGGTTCCAGTTCAAGTGGTAATCAGAACCGTATCTATGCTTTAGCGGGTCGACAGGACCAGGAGTCTTCACCAGACGTTGTGACAGGTATATTAACCATTTTCTCTCACGATGCTTATGCTTTGATAGACCCAGGATCTACTTTATCGTATATTACCCCATTTGTCGCGAGGAAGTTTGGTATAGTGCCTGAAATACTAAGTGATCCTTTTGCGGTATCTACACCGGTCGGAGAATCGATTATTGCTAGACGGGTTTACCGAGGTTGTACGGTGACAATTTGTAGTCGTCAGACCTCAGCTGACCTAGTTGAGCTAGAGATGATGGACTTTGATGCTATCATGGGCATGGACTGGTTGGCAGCTTGCTATGCCACAGTTGATTGCCGAGCAAAGGTAGCCAAATTTCATTTTCCGGGTGAGCCAGTCCTTGAATGGGTAGGTAATACACCAACACCCAGAGGTAGGTTTATTTCCTATCTGAAGGCGAGGAAAATGATCGCAAAAGGGTGCATTTATCATATTGTGCGAGTTAGAGATGCAGATGCTGAGATACCTACACTTCAGTCTATTCCCATAGTCAAAGAGTATGCAGATGTGTTTCCAGATGAGCTTCCAGGTATTCCTCCAGAGCGAGAGATTGATTTTAGCATCGATTTGCTTCCAGGAACTCAACCAATATCCGTCCCTCCGTATAGAATGGCACCTGCCGAATTGAAGGAGTTGAAGGAGCAGTTAAAAGATTTGCTGGAGAAAGGTTACATTAGGCCCAGTACCTCACCTTGGGGTGCACCGGTACTATTTGTGCGGAAGAAAGACGGCTCGCTGAGGATGTGTATCGATTATAGGCAGTTGAACAAGGTAACTATTAAGAATAAGTATCCACTTCCAAGGATCGATGACTTGTTTGATCAGTTGCAGGGAGCTAGATGCTTTTCCAAGATTGATTTGAGGTCGGGGTACCACCAGGTCAGAGTTCGGGAAAAAGATATTCCGAAGACAGCCTTCAGGACCCGATATGGCCACTTCGAGTTCCTTGTCATGTCCTTCGGGTTGACTAATGCACCCGCTGTATTTATGGACTTGATGAATAGCCTATTCCGGCCATTTTTAGATCTGTTCGTGATAGTATTTATTGATGATATTCTGGTTTATTCCCGTTCAGAGGATGAGCATGCAGACCACCTGCGAGCGGTACTCCAAACCCTCCGTGATCGTAAGTTGTATGCTAAGTTTTCTAAATGTGAGTTCTGGTTGAAGTCTGTAGCATTCTTGGGGCATATTGTATCAGATGAAGGGATAAAGGTGGACACTCAGAAGATTGAGGCCGTGAAATCTTGGCCTAGACCTACCACTCCGACAGAGGTTCGTAGCTTTCTAGGCTTAGCAGGATACTATCGGAGGTTCGTAGAGGGTTTTTCTTCCCTTTTGGCACCATTGACGAAGTTGACACAGAAAGAAACTAAGTTTCAATGGACAGAGGCTTGTGAGCGGAGTTTCCAAGAGCTTAAGAACAAGTTGACCTCAGCTCCAGTTCTAACACTTCCAGAGGGTCTAGAGGGTTATGCCGTGTATTGTGATGCATCAGGTGTCGGGTTAGGATGTGTCCTGATGCAACATGGGAAGGTAATTGCATATGCTTCAAGGCAGTTGAGGAAGCACGAGAGGAATTATCCGACCCACGACCTCGAGTTAGCTGCGGTTGTCCATGCACTTAAGATATGGCGGCATTATTTATATGGTGTTCATGTTGATATATTTACTGATCATAAAAGCCTACAATATATTTTCAAGCAGAAAGAGTTGAATTTGCGACAGAGGCGATGGCTTGAGTTATTGAAAGATTACGATGTTAACATTCTCTACCATCCAGGGAAAGCTAATGTTGTAGCAGATGCCTTAAGTCGCCGATCTATGGGTAGCTTAGCACATGTAGAGCCCGAGAAAAGACAATTAGCTAGAGATATTCATCAATTGGCTTCGTTGGGGGTTCGGTTAGTAGATTCTGAGGATGGTGGAGTTGTAATCCAAAACACTGCAAAATCATCCCTCATAGCTGAAGTCAAGGAAAGGCAGTACGAGGACCCAGAGTTGGTCGAGTTGAGAGAGCGAGTTCCGCAGCAGAAGAAGCCATTGTTAGAGCTCAAGGGAGATGGGGTTCTCAGATACAAGGGTCGTTTGTGTGTTCCAGATGTAGCAGGGCTACGAGACAGGATTATGTCAGAGGCACATTATTCATGGTATTCCATCCACCCTGGATCGACGAAGATGTATCATGACATTAAGGATATGTACTGGTGGAATGATATGAAGAAGAACATTGCTGAGTTTGTCGCCCAATGTACTAGTTGCCAGCAAGTGAAGGTAGAACACCAGAAGCCCGGAGGGCTAATGCAGACTATAGAGATCCCGACATGGAAATGGGAGGCGATAAACATGGACTTTATCATGGGTTTACCTCGTTCTAATCGTAAGTTCGATTCCATATGGGTGATAGTCGATAGGCTCACGAAATCAGCTCACTTCCTACCGGTCAGATCTACATATACAGCAGAAGATTATGCAAAGTTATATATTAAGGAGATAGTGCGGCTACACGGAGTACCAGTTACTATTATATCTGACCGTGGGGCTCAGTTTACAGCACATTTTTGGAGGTCATTTCAGAGAGGTCTAGGGACTCAGGTGAATCTCAGCACAGCTTTTCATCCACAGACTGATGGACAAGCCGAGCGCACAATTCAGACGCTCGAGGATATGTTACGAGTATGTGTGTTGGATTTTAAAAGAAGTTGGGATGAACATCTACCTCTTATCGAGTTTGCATATAATAATAGTTACCACTCCAGTATCCAGATGGCTCCGTACGAGGCTTTGTATGGGCGTAAGTGCAGATCTCCTATAGGGTGGTTTGATGTTGGAGAATCTGGGTTACATGGGCCAGACCTAGTTCAGCAGGCCATAGAGAAAGTAAAGGTTATCCGGGAGCGACTGTTGACAGCTCAGAGTCGTCAGAAGTCATATTTTGACGTGCGGCGACGAGACTTAGAGTTCAGGATTAATGACTGGGTATTCTTAAAGGTATCACCTATGAAGGGCGTGATGAGGTTTGGCAAGAAAGGAAAGCTTAGCCCACGGTATATTGGGCCTTATAGGATCATTCGGAGAGTGGGCCAACTAGCTTATGAGTTAGAGTTGCCCTCAGAATTGGAGTCTGTCCATCCGGTTTTTCACGTATCTATGCTACGGAAGTGCATTGGCGATCCTACCCGAGTGGTGCCCACGGATGATGTACAGATTACAGAGGACTTGTCATACGAGGAAATTCCAGTTGCCATCCTAGACCGACAAATCCGCAATCTACGAAATAAGGAGGTAGCTTCCGTAAAGGTTTTATGGAGGAGCAAGAATGTAGAAGAGATGACGTGGGAATCGGAGGAAGAAATGAAGTCTAAATACCCCCACCTATTTCAAAATGAAGATATGGTTCGAGATGGGACGCTACAACATAGCTCTATGTAGGCTAGCAGGTCATCAGGTAAGCTTTTATTTTTCACTTTCAATATTTATGATTTACGGTCGGTGAGGCAAATTGCTGCTATTTATAAAGATTGGCCATGTGTGGCATGCATAGTATGTTTCTGGCTACGTGCAGGTTGGTTTTAACCTAGTGTACCAAGGATACTCTGGAAAAAGTTTCCAAAGTCTCCAAGAGTAAACATTCGAGGACGAATGTTCCCAAGGGGGGAGTGATGTTACACCCTATATTTTCGTATGTAAAAATGCGTCGTAAGCAAACTAATGTAGGACAAAAAAAATGAGATAATATTTAAAAGTATATAAAGTAAGTTAATCATGTTACCTCTGAGGTTACAAATATTGAAGATCATGAACAACAAGTACAAAGAGGGTTGGACAGTTCAGAAGCTAAAGCAATTAAATAAAACAATGTTTCATCGAAAGTCGACAAGTTGGGAATGTTATAACATGTACCTTTGGGGTGAGACTAGGGTGATTAACATGATAAAGAGATTATGTTATGATTTATATTAGTCGTATTACATCCGTGTGTTATGTTTTTAAGTCAAGCGAGTTGTGGAACAAAAGTCGATGAAAGTCATCACAAGTTACATTCATAAGTTTTACTGAAACTTTGGGTCAAATATAACTGCAATTTTCTCCCAATATACTTAGAGTTATGGTGTGTTCCAACCCATCAAATTAAAGATCTATGAGTCTATTTTCCAACGCATTAAACCATTTGTCAATACGACATCGGAGTAGAGAGATATGTGCATTTTTGCGATACTGCGCAAGCTGCTAGGTGACAAGTAGGTGTGTCACCTACTTGCTTAAATGAAAGCCCAAAAATGGGCCATTTCGGGTCGTCCAAAGAGGCCTTTTAAGGGCCTATTTTCTTCATATATTAGACTTAAAATAGAGCATAATAACCAGACATAAGCTCTGCAAAGAATCCTCCCAAAAATTTCCCACAAACCCTAATTGATTTTCTCTCCCTTTCAAGTTCCAATTGGAGGTAAAACTTAGAGTTTGAAGAACCAAGATAGGAGCTGAGTTATCCAACAAATAAGGTGAGTTTACTGCTCTCTTTCATCCATTGTTTCTTCTGTAAATTCATGGTAAGTCGTTCTATACTTGTAAGAACTCACGGGATGGTGATCGGAAGCCGTGAGTTCGAGTTATTCACTTGTAGCGGACTGTTTTGTGGACTGTTTTGTGTTGCTGTTGGGCTGCGTGTTTTATTACTATTTTGTGGAGTTTTGGAGGAGGAAGGGGGTTTATAAACACCATATAAATGTAGGGTGGTTGGCTGGTCGTTCGTCATAACATTTTCGGGTCGTTTGACACTACTACGGTGGTCGTTTTGTGTACGAAGAGATTGGGGTGTGTTGGGCTGTTTTGTAGTATTTGATGGTGTATATAGGGCTGGAAAATGATGTATATATGTTGTTATTGTTCTGTCCTTGTATTGTTGGTGTTATCTTGAAGTTGGAGGAAGGGCATATTATAGGGGAGATGCTGCCCGTTTTAATACAAAATAGGTTTGTCGTTCGTTGTGCGATAGTTGTACCTTTCGTAACTTAACGATAGTATTATTATCATTCTTGTAGATTAAGGTGCGAAGAGGTGATTTCAACTTGGTGATTGAAAAGATTGTGATAAGGTATGTTAAGGCTAAGCCTTCCTTCATTTTGGCATGATCTCGTAGCTACATGTGTTAGTAATGAGACAAAAAGAGAAGTTCATATTCATGAATTTATTCACACTATTCTAGTCTCATAAGTTATAATATTATTCCTTATCGAGACTCTATATTCAATTTTAGTATTGTCTTCTTTCAGTCAAGAGAGCAGCAAGCCTATATATACAGTATTACAGTATTTTCATTACCATCGAGCTATAATCGATGGGCAGGCCCCTATTGGGCAACCACTGATCAGATGGAAAGTTATATACCGAGCCTACTGTGGCCGAGCGCCTATGAGCGAGCCCAGCATGGTCGAGATACATAGCCTAGTATGGCCGAGCGCCTATAAGCGAGCCTACTATGGCAGAGCAGTTATATATACCGAGCCTTATAAGGCCGTACAATAATTTTACTTACTATATTGAAGGAGTTGAGTCAGTATCAGCAGGTAAGTATATCTCCAGATCATCTTTGACTCCCAGTTAATTTCAGTTATCATATTATCAGTTCAGTTTCAGATTTCAGTTATTTTATTGCCTTACATACTCGGTACATTATTTCGTACTGACGTCCCTTTTTGGGGGCGCTGCATTTCATGCGTGCAGGTTCAGACAGACAGACGGGTAGACCTCCTCAGTAGGTGTTTTCCGAGTTCCGCCTGATCGGTAAGCTCCACGTCTTTCGGAGTTGCCAGGACTAGAGTTTTGTGTACATCTTATGTATATCTGTATATATGTTATGGGTAGGTCGGGGCCCTGTTCCGATCACAGTACATCTATCAGTAGAGGCTTGTAGGCATATCCTGTTGGTTAGTGCAGTATGTTGGGTTTGTATAAATTGGTGGTTTGTCAGCTGTAGTAGCTATGACGGCCTTGTCGGCCTAGCTTTATATTGATATTTAGTTAGTGCTAGTTTCCATTCAGTTTTATATTTTGCTTCGCAAATTGTCTTGCAAGGTGGCCCCATGGCCAAAGTATGACATTATGTGTTCAGAGTCCCTTAGTCGCAATTTGGTACGCCAGGTTAGGTGAGGCACGGGGTGCTTGTCTCGCTCCTAGGTTCGGGGCGTGACAAAACTAGTCCCACTAACCTCTGTAATCAATAGTGCATGCCCTCAAAATATCCTCCAAAATCTGAATGGTTCGCTCAAATTGCCATTTGTCTGAGGGTAAAATGCAGTACTCAACTAAACATGTGTGCCCCACTCTCCAAAAGTGTGAAGTGAACTACGTGCCACAGTCTAAAATAATATAAATGGACACACCATGCAGGCGAATAATTTCCCTAATGTAAATCTGAGCCAACTGCTCTACAGAGTAAGAAGTCATCACCGGAATGAAATACGCGAACTTGGTCAACTGGTCCACAATGACCCAAACAACATCATACTTCCTCAAGGTCCATGGTAAGCCTACCACAAAGTCCATAGTGATGCACTCCAACTTCCATACCGGTATCACCAACTTCTGATTTAAACCACCGGGTTTCTGATGTTCATACTTCACCTATTGACAATTCAAACATCGAGAGACATGTATAACAATGTCTTTCTTCATCTTCTGCTACCAGTGCTACTGCTTCAAGTCACAATAAATCTTCGTGACACCTAGGTGAATAGAATACCGTGAGCACCATCCCCTACACCGTTCAGAACATCATCAACATTCGGAACACAAATCCGGCCCTGAAGCATCATAATACCATCATCCCCAATCACGACCTTCTTAGCACCACCCCCCTGCACCATGTCTTTCAACACCAACAAGTGAAGATCATCAAATTGGCGAGCCTTGATGCGCTCCAACAAGGATGACTATGCCACAACACAAGCAAGAACCTTACTAGGCTCTAAAGCATCCAACCTCACAAACATATTAGCTAAATCCTAGACATCAATGACTAAGGGCCTCTCCACTACCGGTATAAATTCTAAACTACCCTTGCTCTCCGCCTTCCCACTCAAGGCATCGCCCACAACATTGGCCTTGCCCGGATGATACAATATGGTGATATCATAGTCTTTCAATAACTCTAACCATCTCTGCTACCACAAATTAAGATCTATTTTCTTGAATAGATGTTGGAGACTCCGATGGTCAGTGTAGACCTCACATGGAACGCCATATAAATAGTGCCTCCAAATCTTGAGTGCGAGATAATGGCTTCCAACTCCAAATCATGCACAAGGTAGTTCTTCTAATGGGCCTTCAACTGATGAGATGCGTAGCCAATCACCCTACCATCTTGCATCAATACCACTCCACGTCCAATATGTGATGCATCATAATACATCGTGTAAGACCTCAAACTTGTGGGCAACACTAACACCGGGGCTGTAGTTTAGGCAGTCTTGAGCTTCTAAAATCTTTTCTCAAAATTGCCAGACCATCTAAAAGGAGCATCCTTCTGAGTCAACTTTATCCATTAGGTTGAGATGGATGAAAACCCCTCGACAACCGGTAATAGTAGCCCGCCAAACCTAAGAAGCTCTGAATCTCAGTAGCTAAAGTGGGTCTAGGCCGATTGTGAAATCCCTTAATCTTCTTAGGATCCACCTTAATACCATCAGAAGACACAACATGACCCAAAAAGGCAACTGAGTCCAACCAGAAATCACATTTTGAAAACCTGGCATATAGCTGACGATCCTTCTAAGTCCAAAGTACAACCCGCAGGTGCTGCTCATGCTCCTCCTTTACTATGGGAGTAAACCAAAATATCATCAATGTAGACAATCATAAAGGAATCCAAATAAGTCTTGAACACTCGGTTCATCAAATCCATAAAGGCTGCTGGAGCATTAGTTAAGTCAAATGACATCACCAAGAATTCGTAATGACCATAACGATTCCTAAGGGTTGTCTTAGGGGCATCCGATATCCTAATCTTTACCTGATAGTAGCCATATCTCTTATCAATCTTGGAAACACCTTGGCATCCTGAAGCTGGTAAAGTAAATCATCAATCCTAGGCAATAGATACTTGTTCTTAATAGGGACCTTGTTCAATTATCGATAGTCAATGTACATCCTCATCGATCCGTCTTTCTTCTTAACAGACAAAACTAGCGCACCCCAACATGAGAAACTCGGTCTAATGAATTCCATGTCAAGAAAATCCTGGAACTGGTCCTTCAATTCCTTTAACTCAGCTGGATCTAACGATACAGTGGAATAGAAATAGGTTGTGTTACCACAACAAAATCAATGCAAAGTTCAAGATACCTATCGGGTGGCATACCCAGCATATCTATAGGAAACACCTTTAGAAACTCCCTCACATCTGGTACTGTATCAATAGGAGGAACCTCCACAATAAAATCTCGGATATAATCCAAATATGCTAGACACCGTTTCTCAACCATACACTGAGCCTTCAGATATGAAATACCTTACTAGTGGAATGATGAGCTTCCCTTTCAACTCTAATATAGGCAACCCTGACATAGCCAACGTCACAGTCTTGTCATGATAATCCAAGATAGAGTGATACATGGATAACCAATCCATACCAAGAATGACCTCAAAATCCACCATATTCAGCAACAAAAGATCAACTATAGTATCAAAACCATTAATAATGACAGCAGAAGACCGATACACCCAATCAAGTACTGTGGAATCTCCAACCGGTGCAGACAACATCAAGAGAATCACGAGGCATACTCAAGTGCGAAGTAAAATATGAAGACATATAAGTGTATGTAGAACCCAGATCAAACAACATAGAAGCATCTATATGATAGACTGAGATAATACTTGTAACAACTGCATCGGATGATTTAGCCTCGGGGCTAGACAGAAATACATAAAAGCAAGGCTGAGCCCGACCAACATGTCATCCATCTCTAGGAAGACCTCTCACTAACTGGCCTCCACCTCTAACTAATTGGCCTCCACCTCGGCCTACCTAACCTCTGCCTCTAGCTGGCTGAGCAGGTGGTGGAGAAACTGCTACCGGAATCATAGCAAGAGTACCCTACTGTGGCATACTGCTCTGCAACCTAGGGCAAAACCTCACGACGTGCCTCTGATACCCGCATACATAGCAAGTTCTACTGATGTGGTTGCTGAACCTGGAGTTATCCTTGACAACCCGAATAACTACCACGGTAACTCTATATCAGAGGTGCACTAAGGGGAGCCGGAGGTACATTATATGCTAGATGCTCGGAACAAGGTGTATAAGCATTGTGGCTGCCCGAAGTGCCATCTATGACCTATAGAGCTGACTATACCGACCTAATAATATGGCCTCTACCAAAGGAACCCCTGCATCCAGACGAGGCACCACTGAATTCTCCAAAATGATGGGACCTCTTCACAGAGGTCGTCTCTCTCACTTGGACTCTAATGCGCTCAATCCTCTTGGAAAACTCCACTGCCTAAGAAAAAGAAATCTCGGTCTTGACCTCTCTAGCCATCTGAAGTCTGATGCCATTAGTAAGACCCTCTATAAACCTCCGTACCTTTTCCCTCTCAGTAAGAATCAGGATAGCAGCATGGCGAGACAAATCAACAAATTTTATCTCATACTGAGTAACAGTCATGCTACCCTACCGAAGGCACTTAAACTAACTGCGCAACTCTTCTATCTAAGTGAATAGAATAAACTTCTCCAAAAATAGTTGCGAAAACTAAGCTCATGTGAGAGGAGCTGTTCTCGCTGGTCTGCCCAGCTCATAAACCTGCCACCACCCCTTGGCGGAACCATGCTTCTGAAAGACTGTGAAACTCCATTTGACTCACTAGTCCCAAGTTGTGCAAAATCTCATGGCAAAGGTCCAAGAAGTCTTGGGGATCCTCTGAAGGTGCACCACTAAAGTGATGGGGAAAGAACTTGATTGTAACCCCCCGAACTCGAGGAGCCCGACCGGCGCTCAACCGAGTGAACCCGGTCGTGAAATCATTTAGATACTTTATACCCAAACTCACTTATGAATACAAAACAAATACATATTTTCGTTAATTATACAATAAGGATACCATGTATACAATACCAGTTCATTATCATAAGTTACTTCATTTTAAAGTCTCCAATTACACATATTTTCATGGTCTAAAGTAGAACAAGTAATTCCAACACAACATAACATGGTTTGACTTTCCCAGCACCAATAAATAACCCACGCTTTGTCTACGGAACCTCTAATAGATACAGAAGAGTACTATGATAATACCGGCAATAAGGCTCCGGCTATACCTCAAACACAATACACAAGGAACAAAAGATACATGACGCCAAAATGAAGTGGGGCTCACCAAGTCAATTGGGAAGAGGGTGTACCGCTATCACTGATTAATGTCTTCTGCTGTGGAACCACCTGCATCCATTGAAGATGCAGCACCCCCGGCAAAATGGACGTTAGTACATATGGAATAGTACTAGTATGAATGACAAAACACCCTCTCAATAGAATGATAAATAATACAAGGAATAACAATCATAATATCACTGGAAGCACAAACAACATCAAACCTCAAGTTAGGATCAAGACAATGTTCAAATTAATTTCCATATCTTAAGTTGGGAGATCTTTAATACCAATATGCCACCGTTCATGATAGCAATATTTACAATAAAGAATACCATCGTACTTTTAGCACGGAGTCCAATCATGACCCGATCGGGTAGGCCATCTCTTAGAGACATCAACCACAATCACAATTTTAATTTATAATTTCCAGCACAATCACCACCATGTGTGCGGCATGGCGTCCGATCATGAACCGATCGGCTAGGCCATCTCATTCGAGACATCATCCTTTTTATACCAACCATCTCATTTCATACTTCATTCACATATTTTCATTTCATTGGCACTAGTGGCCATAATTATAAAATCATTCTTTGCATGTTGGTCGTATTCAGTATTTCGTGCTCACCTTTTTAACTTTCAAACATCATCATCATCATCCACAATATGGCATTTCAAATCAACATTTTTAGTACACATGTGAGCATTTAAGAGTCTTAGGCACATAGAGATTTTTCACAAGATTTGGCATAATAGCCTTCGTTTGGACTTGGATTGAAGTCGAAACATTTTTAATGCACAACTCATACTTTTTACACATTCTCAAATGATAACATAACACGACAAAAGCATTTGGTATACATATTGAACATATATCTTTCAACACAACTCATTAGGAATAGCCAATGTTTTTTATACTAAACCACTTGGGACTTACATAAATTACATGAATACCGTGGGATTCAATTCTAAGAGAGGAGATTATCCAACATATCTCGATTTGAGATTTTCTTAAATTACTACAATGTTTCAAAAATCCTAGCAATCCCAATCTCAACCTTCAAGCTCCGAAAATACTACAATGCTCCAATTGATTAAAATATCCAAATATCACCCACAATTCAATACCTACCATTAGATATACCAGCTACATCAAAATAAATATGAAAAGATTCATAAATATCCATTTAGGCTTCACAATTCGACAACAAGCCTTCAACCATCCCAAATTATCCAATAGGCTCATCCATTAGCCTATTCAATTTAATTCTTATCATTTAATACTCATTTGGAGCCATTAATAATACTATGTTAATTACCCAACATCATCAAGTCACTATTCATTGCCTTCTCCAACAAAACTCTAGGTTCAAGAACTAGTGTTATATCTTATCCAAATGGTGGTTCCCAATTAAATTCGTTCATCAATTAAGTTATCAAGTCAATTGGAAGCATTAGAAACTCAAGACATATGTATTTATATCAATTCATCACTATTCATCTTCTTCTTTACCCAAAAATAGCATTCTCAAGACCCACCCTTAGGGTTCATACAATATCCCATTATAACTTTAAATAAAACTCATAAACATGCTACCCATACTCCAATATGACATATATATGAAGCTCAAGTGAAGGGATTATCTCTTGGTGGAAGAATCTCACTTTTCCTCTTTTTGGTGTTCTTGAAGATTCAACCCATTTCCTATAGATTTGATCCATAATAATATTAGTGTTATCAATAAATAATTTTATATAATCATCCTTGTGCCAAAACAACTTACCTTGAAGTGTATCCATGGTGGAAGAGCTCCTCCTCTCTAGAGATCCATTCTAAGATGAAGAACTAACACATTCTCTCTCTAACCCCATGTTTTCAGCTCCTTAAAATGACCCTTGAAGCTACGTAGCCTCCTGCGTAGGCTACGCACAAAGGCTACACAGGGTGGACTTCCATTCCCCTTCAATTGGAAGTTGCTGGATTTGCCTATGCAATGGTGCATAGGCTACGCAAGACTCGCGTAGCTGTTTTGTGACCCTTTAGTAAAAAGATCATAACTTCTAGTAGAAATCTCCAAATGACAAACGATTTGAAGAATTAGAAACTAGACACATAAACCTTTCATTTGATATGTCATATACCATATAAAACTTCATATCGTGAGAGTTATGCTTGTTTGAAGTTAGGTCTTATGTGAATTCACTTGAAACTTTACCCCATTGTATAATTTCCAACTTGACTTAGCTTTGGGGCTCTTATTAGACCATAAACCCTTCTTAATGAACTTCATACATATATTATCATGATAAATTGATATCATTCATATTATTAGTCTTGCTCATACCCGAATTAATATAATTAGTACCTGCCAATCTTCTTAATGGTCTTAAAACACTTCAAAATTTTTTGGGGTGTTACATTGATGAACTTGTCCAATCTCTTCATCTCATCAACTGACATCACGGGCATGTCCTCGGTATGTGTAGCAATAATAGGCCGAACCACCCCAATTGGTAGAACTCCTAGGATCTGATAACCATGGCCCATCTGCTCTAGGGTATGAGTAGTGGGAGTCTGAACTCCTCCCCTAGACTGAGAAATGGCTGATGCCACTGGAAGCACACTGCCCTAATACATACCCTCCACGAAGCCAACAATGATGACTAAGGCATCCTAGAGCACTAGGGTAGTAATGAACCCCTCTTGGAACCGAGTTGGTCCCAATATGTAACGACCTGACCAGTCGTTTTGAGTATTTGCATTCTGTTTTGATTTTTGAAGTCTTGATTAGCTTTATATGATATATTGTGACTTGTGTGAATCGTCAGATTTTGTTTTCTGATGATTCGGAATTGATTTGGAAGAATGATTCTCATTTTAGAAGCTTTAATTTTGAAGAGTTGATTAAGTTTGACTTTTATGTATTTGACCTCAAATCATAGTTTTGATGGTTCCGTTAGGTCCGGATGGTGATTTTGAACTTAGGTGTATGCTCATAATTGCATTTGGATATTTCTAGAAGGTTTTGAGCACTAGGCAAAATTTGGCAATTTGAAGGTTTAAAATATTCATAAGTTTGACTGGGAGATGACTATGATGATATCGGATTCGGATTGTGGTTCCAAAAATTAGAATAGCTTAGTTATATCATTTATGACTTGTATTTAAAATTTGAAGTCATTCCGAATTGAATTGATATGGTTCGGCATGCGTTTTGGGAGTTGAAAGTTCAAAAATTCATTAATTTAGATTTGAAGTGTGATTCATGGTTTTGATGTCGTTATATGTGACTTGAGGCCTCAAATAGGTCCGCGTTATATTTTGGGACTTGTTGGTATGTTCGACGGGGTCCCAAGGGGCCCGTGTGTGTTTCGGAATGATTCGGTCCATTTTGGATTAGATTGGGATTGCTAGTTTTGGCTAAATCGCACCTACGAAAATTTGGGCGCAGGTGCGGAGCGGCTGATGTGGCAGACATAGCACAAAAGCGCAAAAATGGAGCTGGGAGTAGGGATTGCAGATGCGGAATTGTGACGCATCTACGGAAGCACAGAAGCGGCTCATCTGGGCGTAGAAGCGGGACTGTGAGCAGGAGCGGAATAAGGCTCGTACCTGCGATGTCGCAGAAACAGAAATGTTTCCTCAGGTGCGAGGGGCCAAGCTTAAGTGATTTTCAGCAGAAGCGGAGGTGATGTCGCAAAAGCGATGCCGTAGGTGCGGTATTTTGTCCGCAAATGCGGAAGTGCTAGACATAAAGCATATATATCAAGGGTTTGTTCATTTTATCATATTTTAAGTTCTGGAGCTCGGGTTCTAGCGATTTTGGAGGCGCTTTTCACCACATGGATTGGGGTAAGTTTTTTCTACTCGTTTTTATTATATTCTGTGATTTCATCTTTTATTTTGTCATTTGATCGATTCGATGTCGGATTTGAGTGAAATTAATATGTTGGACTCGTATTCGAATGGGTTGTCGGAATTTGTAAGTTTTGTCAGGTTTCAATGTGCGGGCCTGGGTTTGAGTTTTTGATTAAAGGTTTGACCTTTATCGATTGGGTTTGTCCGCTATGGCATTATTTGATGTTTTGAGTTGCTTTAGGCTAGTTTCGAACCGTTCGGAAGTTGATACACGTGGGATGGCATTTCTAGAGTGTTGTTTGGCTTGCTCGGTATTTCTTTTTGACTTGTTCGAGGTAAGTATCTTATCCAAACTTGGTTGAGGCACTAGTTGCCTGAATTACTTGTGATAGCTACATGTTATGAGTGCGTATATGTGTGGGGTTTGAGCCCATGTGCGAGCACCAGGGTATTTATCTATGCTCGGGGTAGTGCTTAGGCTATGCTATGCCTAGAATTGACTGTTAAGCTTTAAATTATATTGTTTTTCATATTTGTAACATTGTTGTGAATATTTTGAGTCATGTTTGAAGTTACAAAGAGGCTAATTCCCTAAATAAACTTGGTAATTGATATTTCTATGATGTTATTATACCAGTACAGGAGCATGAAATATGATATTCATTCATCATATACATGTGTTCTTGTATTCTTGCTTATATGTGATATAATTTGAACTTGATGCTTGTGACCACGCCGGGCGAATTGTGTTGTTATGCCTTTAACCACGCCAGGTAGATTGTGTTATATGCTTGTGACCATGCCAGACGGATTGTGTTGATATGCATGTAACCACGCCGGGAAGATTGTGTTGATATGCCAGTGACCACGCCAGACAGATTGTATTGATATGACTGTGACTACGCCGGGCGAATTGTGTTGGTATGCTTGTGACCATGCCGGGCGGATTGTGTTGTTATGCCTGTGACCACGCCGGGCGAATTGTGTTGTTATGCATGTGACCACACCGGGCATATTGTGTTGATATTCATGCAACCACACCGGGCGGATTATGATATAGTATGTGACCACGCCGGGCGGATCCATCACATTGAGACTGTGACCATGCCATGCGGATTATGATATTGAGCATGTGACCACGCCGGGCTAGTAGCACGTTGAATTGGTCGTGCTTGCATGTAGATAAGGATTCATACCCCTAGGGTCACCTTCTCACATTTCTCTCATGATGGTGTACACACGGATTGTGAGAAACTTACGGGTTTCTGGTTGACGTGAGCTCTAGGAGAGCTGCTTATTATTATTGGATCGGGTTACACACCGCAAAAGGCCTTATTGGCTTATGATTATTGGATTGGTTTGCACGCTGGAACGAACTGATATTTGGTTATTATATTTCATCTTTACTTGTAATTTCCTTGAATGTTTACCTTATTTACTTGTGTATCTTCTTTAAATGCTAGATTGTTGACTGAGTAGAATACTTTAAAATAAAGAATTGTGGCAATCAAAGTGGTTTGCTTGAGGTTTTCCTGATTTGATCATATATTTGTTTTATACTTGTTGAAATTATGAACTGTACGGGTGTTAGTGAGTATAATTTATAGTTCTTTCTTCTTTTACCTTGCCGATGTTAGTTAGGATGATTATTGAGTACATGGGGTCGGTTGTACAGATCTCGGAGTTGACGCTGCTGTGTATGGCGGAAGCTGGCATTGAAGATGTACCCGCATTCAAGTTTTGGCTATCACTTGTCCTTGGTAGCTTTAGATTCGAATTTTGTTCATGTACATTCCAAACAGATGTTGTAATTATTTCGTTTCAGTTTTGTAAATCTAAGTCTTAGTGGATAATGACTGGTACTGCCAGTCCTTGGGTTATTGTATAAATGTTCAGTTATTTCAGCATTTGTTTCTCATTAATTTCATTTGGATTGTGTTAATGTTAACTAGCTTACCTAGCGGGTTAGGTTAGGTGCCATCACGGCTAGTTGGAATTTGGGTCGTGACAAGTTGGTATCAGAGCTCTAGGTTTATAGGTTCTACAAGTCATGAGCAGATATCTAGTAGAGTCTTGCAGATCGGTATGATGACATCCATACCTATCTTCGAGAGGCTACATGGCATCTAGGATAAACCTCTCATTTTTCCATCCTCATCGTGCGGCATTGATTCAGCTTGAAATGTATCTCTTTGAATTCCTTTCACCCAATCGTGTGGTGTTGAGCACTCGGTATTAGCTATGCATCGACAACTCACGATTCCATGGATGAGGTGCGAGATGTACTCGGTGTTGTGGTTTTTGGCTAGTTTGGAGGACTTAAGGCCAGGATTTGACCGTAGCTTGCGCTTGGTGGTTTCAGTAGTGTGAATATATGCTTTTTGACTTATATGTCTGGTAGTGTCCGTAGGAGTGCGATTGATGGCTTAGCGAGTGGCTGGATAGCTATATGATAAGTATTATGTAGCGGCGGGATGTTTACAGATGGATTTGACGTAATGAGAAAGGGTTTCTTGGGATATGAAATGAACTATTGGGTGATTGATTTATGTCTTGATGTGCTGAACGATCTCGAGTTATGTGTATGTCGAGGGGTCTTTCATGTTATTTATTTGTGGAACGAAGTAGATCCTCATGCCTTGTTGACGAGTTCAGACTCGGGAAGATTAAGTGATTGCATAGTAGTTGTGGCCGTGAAAGGGAATAGAGAGATGCCAGTTTAAGGTTAAGCATGTGGGTTATCTCCTGCGGGATGTTCTGGGGTGGTGTGATTCTTATGAAGATTATGTAGAGAGTTTCTTTCTACCAGTGGGTTATATGTGTTGCAATTTGAGTTTGGATCGCTTGAAGAAATTTGGCTTAACTATCACGAGGATGAATGCGAGCTTAGCAGATAATTTGAGGTGTTTTATGATTTTTCTTACCTGATCTTTTGAAGGATTTAGTTGAATTACAGTGCGCGAGCGTGGAATTTATGAAGTAAAGGCATTGTGGGTTATCAGATGTTTTGTTCTATGGCTTTGAGCCAAGTGGGGGAGTCTTCTATCGACGATTGGATTGCTTGGTTATTTACTATATTAGTTTTGGTCTGAAGCATACTTGTTGATTAGTTATGCTTGAAGAGGTGGATTTCGAGGATGACTCGAGTAAGGAAATTTCTGGATGCATGATATACTTCACTTTTTGGGTAAGTGAAAATCATAGGATGAATTGGGTTTGTTATTCCTGATGGATGTAGTGTGCATGGAGTAAGGATTCTTTTCGGTTGCGTTAAGGCGGGGGTTACTTCTTTGGGTGTTGGTGTGCTAATGGGGCACAGGTCGTTCATTTTGGTGGTGCATTGAGATTTAAATAGGGTGGATGACTCCTGAGATGTTTCTATTGGTTTCAAGATTTATATGTGGCATTTGAGGAATTTCATAAATTTGTAACAGGCTTAGATATGAGATTTCATTGGATGGTGTTGATACTCGCAGTATTTCTGTATCAATATAGATTCTATATGTCAATATCAGAGAGATTAAGGAAACGGATTTAGATTCGCATAAGGTATCTTCAGAGTGGGTAACTCAGATGCAGTATTTTGGGTGCTTGTGAGGGAATACAACAGTTTATGGGCTTCAGGGCGACGTGGTTTCTTGATATGATCTCTTGTGGTGAGATTTGGATAAATATCGTAGTGCCCAAGCAAGGAAAAGTGTTAACTTGAAGGCAATTCGGAAGGAACTCAGAGTTATAGGACAGATTGGTGGTAGATCAGATCAGCATAGTAATGGGTATAATCGGTTCTTTTGGTTCTCATGATGTGGTGAGTCTCTACAGGTGTTTTGTGGAAATACTTTTGGGTTTGGCAACCTGTGTGACTTGGTTGAGTTAGAGGGATTCAATTCTGATGTCTTGGTTATGTGCATATGGGTTTCGTAGAGTCCTTGATGATTTCTACCACGGTTTGAGATGGATATTTTCTACCGGCATGAGGAGTATGTTGTGTATTGTGATCTTCTCCTAGACGAGATCAAGGGGAAAGTCCGACTGATCGAGTATGTATTCTACTTATGACTCAGATTTGATAATGGGGTTATCGTGTTTTCATATGACGACATGATAGATGCGGTGCATTGTGTGGGATTGAGGATTGCATGTACTAGGTTGTCGTTCAGTTTTGAAGGAAAGGTCATAAATTTCAGACAGCATGGACGATCTCAGATGTTTAGATGAATGTTATTACTACTTGGTATTACCTGAGAAGAGTGTGTATTTCAGAAGACGCATTGTGCTCTATTTTCGGATGCTTCATTGGTATTACGGTACTCGCCTAGTTGATCGAAAGCTGATATTTAGATTTTTCTGTATGGCGCGGGAGAATTATAAAAGTATTTTTTGCGGAATGATTATGTATGAAATATGTGTTAGTTATCTGAGTGGTGGTGATGTGATCTGATCTAGTGATTCTTTTGTGTTTTTGTGGTTTGGAGACTGGGAGTCTCAGAGGCAGATTATTTCTTGATTGCAGACTGCAAAGATATGGCCAAGTTAGCCAGATGATGGTGAGTGTTGTGAATAGGTTCCAATGGATCTCTGGAAAGGTTATCTACTCATTTTGGAAGGACCAGAATCGATTTGAAGACCATTGTTAAGCCTAATGAGGATGGGTATTCTACACCTGGTCGGATTTGTTGACTCAACACGGTTATTGTTGAGGGGTGTGTTATTCGGTTGGACTTGAGCATGTTCGTGTTCTGATATATTCTATGTGTTACTCTTCTATGCTACGCTGGGTGGTGATCTATTGTCTAATTATACACATGATGCAGTTCTGTTTGGGCCTTGTGGCAAAATTCAAGCGAAATGGTTTTTGGGGTGTTGAATAGTTAGTTGCGCCTTAGTTAGGGTCTTTGGGTTGTGGTATATTGTGTTTTTTGATTATCCATGGTTATGGTCATGCACGTCGTGACTTTGTTATTGACATGCACATGGTTGTTGATTTTGAGCATCATGGTTCGAGGTATTTATGTGGACCGGTTTTTGGATGGGGTCACGCATTGCAGCGGAGTTATATTGGGATATGGTCCTACGTGCTAGATTCGTGTGTCCTTGTTCTACTATGTGTGATGGGTTCATAGCATTGTGCTTGTGGTGGTATATGTTGAGCTTACGGAACGGCTCTTTCTTATCTGATTCACTTTCCACTTCTGGGTACATATGAGTTGTTGCTTCTTGGTGCACGGATTGTACATCATGTGGCTCTAGATGATATTTATGTGGCATGTCGGTTGAGCAGCTTCTACTGGATGAGGTGAGGGTATTAAACCTGGAACGAGTACTGTCAAATTTGATTGCGGTATGTTTGAAAGAAAAATGTCACTAATCAGCTTAGAATTTGGCTATGGTCCTTGTCAGACGCGAGAGCTCTATGACTTTTTGATCTAATGAATGACTATGAGTTTCTGCATGTTTATTTCATCATCGTCATGCACAGAGATTTTGAATGAAGTTTTATTTGATATGAGGTTTATTACCGGTATCGGGTTTGTTTTTTAGCAGCTACTATGATCGGAAATTATTGCTACGAGTATGCGAGTTATGTGGTACAGCATGTGATTACATCTTGGGTTATGGTTGTGGCTTGATACAGCTTGTTCAGGCTTATACAGTGTGTAGATGCAAGATTCAGATCTTGCAATGAATTCCGGATGTTGGAAATTGGGTACTAAGGGTTACGGATTAAGGTTGAAGTAAGGATCTTCAGTTAGGTTGTGTTGTTAGGATTACATGGATTGGTGTGACATGGTATCACCCCCGGTTTTGTCCATGGTGAGTTTACACAGTGATTTGATGGTTTTGGAACGACTCTTGTCACGTTCAAGGACGAACGTATGTTTAAGTGGGGGAGAATGTAAAGACCCGACCGGTTATTTTGATTATTTGCATTCCGTTCAACTGTTTGAAGTCTTGAGTAGCTTCATATGATATATTGTGACTTGTGTGAACCGTCTGTTTTGGTTTTCAGGTGATTCAGAATTGATTTTAAAGAATGATTCTCATTTTAGAAGCATTAAGTATGAAGAATTGACCAAGTTTGACTTTCGTGTATTTGACCTCAAATTGGAGTTTTGATGGTTCCGTTAGGTCTGGATGGTGATTTTGAACTTGGGCGTATGCCCGGAAATGCATTTGGATGTTTCTAGAAGAATTCAGCACTATTTGGCGAAAGTTGGCAATTTGAAGGTTTGGAATATTTATAAGTTTGACCGGGAGTTGACTACAATAATATCGGGTTCGGATTGTGGTTCCGGGAATTGGAATTGCTTCTTTATCTCATTTGGGACTTGTGTGAAAACTTTGAAGTTATTCCGAGTTGATTTGATATGGTTCGTCACGAGTTTTGGAAGTTGAAAGTTCTAAAGTTTATTAAGTTTGATTTGAGGTGCGATTTGTGATTTTGATGTCGTTATGTATGAATTGAGGCCTATAATAGGTCCACATTATGTTTTGGGACTTGTTGGTATATTTAGATGGAGTCCTGAGGGGCCCGGGTGTATTTAGGATTTATTCGGTCCATTTCAGATTAGATTAGCATTGCTGGTTTTGGCTAAGTTCTTGTATGACCGCACTTGCGGAAATTTGGGTGCAGGTGCGGAGCTGCTGATGTGGCAGTCATAGCACATAAGCACAAAAATGGAGCTAGGAGGAGGGGTCGCAGATGCGGAATTGGGTCGCATCTGTGGAAGCTCAGAAGCGGATCATCTGGGCGCAGAAGCGGGACTGTGCGCAGGAGCGGAAGAAGGCTCGCACCTACGATATCGCAGAAGCGGAAATATTTCTGCGGGTGCAAGGGACTGCGCTTAAGTGATTTTCCATAGAAGCGGAGGTGATGTCGCAAAAGCGACGCCGCAGGTGCGGCATTTTTTCCGCAAATGCAGAAGTGCTGGACAGAAAGCATATATATTGAGAGTTTGTTCATTTTATTATATTTTGAGTTATGGAGCTTTGATTTGGGCAATGATTTAGGTGAATGTTACCACATGGATTGGGGTAAGTGTTTCCTACTCGGTTTTGATTATTTTTCATGATTCCATCTTCGATTTTGACATTTGATTCATGATTTTAAAAGAGAAATTGAGGGTTTATATCTAAACTTTCCTAAAGTAAATTATTGAGTTTTGAATATCGATTCGGAGTTGGATTTGAGTGAAATAGTATGGTTGGACTCATATTCGAATGAGTTATCAGAATTTGTAAGTTTTGTCGGGTTTCAAGGTATGGGCCTGAGTTTGAATTTTTGAATGGGATGGTATTTCTAGAGTGTTGATTGACTTGCTCGGTATTTGTTTTGACTTGTTCGAGGTAAGTATCTTATCTAAAATTGGTTGAGGCACTTGTTGCCTAAATTATATGTGATAGCTATGTGCTATGGGTGTGCATATATGGGGGGTTTGAGCCCATGTGCGAGCACCTGGGTATTTATCCATGCTCGGGGTAGTGCTTAGGCTATGATATGCCTAAAATTGACTGTTAAGCTTTAAGTTATAATGTTTCTCATATTAGTAACATTGTTGTGAATTATTTGAGCCATGTTTGAAGTTACGGAGAGGCTAATTCTCTGAATAAACTTGGTAATTGATACTTTTGTGATGTAATTTCCTATTTGAGCTATGATACCATACTTTGCACAGGCCTACACTTTAGCATGTTACTATACCAGTTCAGGAGCATGAAATTTGATATTTATTCATCATATACATGTGTTCTTGTATACTTGCTTCTGTGTGATATGATTTGGACTAGATTCCTGTGACCATGTCGGGTGGATTGTGTTGTTATGCATGTGACCATGCCGGACGAATTGTGTTGTTATGCATATGACCACGTTAGACAGATTATGTTGTTATCCCTATGATCACGGTAGCCGAATTGGATTGATATGTCTGTGACCATGCCAGGCGGATTGTGTTGATATGCATGTGACCACCGCCAGGCAGATTGTGTTGATATGCCTATGACCATGCCGGGCGGATTATGTTGATATGCTTGTGGTCACGCCGGGCAGATTGTGTTGTTATTCCTGTGGCCACGCCGGGCGGATTGTGTTGTTATGCATGTGACCATGTAGGGAGGATTATTTTGTTATGCATATGACCACGTCAGGCAGATTGTGTTGATATGCTTGTGACCACACCGGGCGGATCCATCACATTGTGCTTGTGACCACGCCGGGCGAATTATGATATTGAGCCTGTGGCCATGCCGGGCCGGTAGCACGTTGAATTGGTCGTGCTTGCGTGTGGATAAGGATCCATCCCCCTAGGGTCACCCTCTCATGTTTCTCTCTTGATGGTGTATACGCTGATTGTGAGAGACTGACGGATTTCTGGTTGACGTGAGCTCTTGGAGAGCTTGTTACTATTATTGGATCGGGTTGCACGCCGCAATAGGCTTTATTGGCTTATGGTTATGGGATCGAGTTGCACGCCGCAACAGACATTTTTTCTTGTTATTGCATATCATCTTTACTTGTAATTTCCTTGATTGTTTACCTGATTTACTTGCATATGTTCTTTAAAAGCTTGATTGTTGAATGAGTAGAACACTTTAAAATAAAGAATCGTGAGCATCAAAGTGGTTTACCTAAGATTTCCTGATTTGATCGTATATCTATTCTCTACTTGTTGAAATTATAAACTGTACAGGTGTTAGTGAGTATCATTTATAGTTCTTTCTTCTTTTACCTCGCCGAGGTTAGTTAGGATACTTATTGAGTACATGGGGTTGGTTATACTCATACTACACTTTTTCACCTTGCGTGCAAATCTTGGAGTTGACGTTGTTGTATATGACGGGAGCTGGCATTGAAGATGTACCCGCATTCCAGTTATGGCTAACACTTGTCCTTGTTAGCTTTAGATTCGAATTTTGTTCATATACATTCCAAACAGATGTTGTAATTTCATTTCAGTTTTGTAAATCTAAGTTTTAGTGGCTCATGACTTGTACTACAAGTCCTTTGGTTGTTGCATTAAAGTTCAATTATTTCAGTATCTATTTCTTGTTAATCTAATTTGGATTGTGTTATTGATAACTGGCTTACCTAGCAGGTTGGGTTAGATGTCATCATGACTAGTTGGAATTTGGGTCGTAACATACTAAATCGGTCTGAACTGGGATCTCATCATCCTATGCTATATGAGACTCGAATACGGGTGTCGCTGCGCGTGCTCTAAGCTGAGCTCTGACTCTACCTCTGCCTCTGCTCTGGCTCTGGCCCTGGCCCCTACCCCTGTAGTGGCTGCAATCTAGGGATGCGTCTCCTGATCAGTTGCGGACGACGTACGTGTCCTCGCCATCTGTGAGATAATAAGAGAAGAATGATTCAAACTTATGATAGAACAAAGTCGCACGAAAGAGAAAGAAAGAAAGTGAAGTTTCCTAAAGCCTTATAGCTTCTAGAAGATAAGTACAAATATCTCCGCACGATCCTCAAGACTCTACTAAGCTTACTTATGACTTGTGAGACCTATGAAATCTAGGGCATTGATAACAACTTGCCACGACCCAAAATCCTAATTCACGGGTCGCGATGGCGCTTAAGACTATTTGTTAGGCAAGCCAACACATAACATCAAATACAAAAGAAATGAAACTAACGATTAGCAACAAAAAGATAATATAGGGTATAATGACACCACGTCAAACATAATAAGTCTAAATATCGACACCGACGATCAACCATCCCAAGATGTGGAGTCACCAGTACATGAGCTACTAGAGTATACTAAATACATTGTCTTGAAATAAATACAATACTGCTTAAAAAATAGAAACAATATATAAGAAATGGAAAGATGACTCTAAGGCCTGCGAACGGTATGCAGCTTGACCTCGAATCATTTATCTGGTATCCGCTAAGAGCCTCTTGGGACTTCGCTGGTACCTATGTCTGAATATGCACAAGAAGTCCAAAAGTATAATATGAGTAAACTGATCCAATGTACTCCGAGTGTCGAGCCTAACCCCGAAGAGGTAGTGAAGAGGCTAAGTCAAGACACCTACAAATAAACCTGTGCAGTTAAGTATCAAGAAATAACGAGATGACAAATATAGTATCAAGTATAATAACATGATAACAACATGAGAGAGAGATAATAAGTACATAAGTAAAGAGATATAAAACGAAAAAATAAGAAAGGTGTTACTATGTAAACCACAACTTATACTTCCACAACAACTCTGAACAACTCTTTCAAATGATGATTACGAAGCAACAAAACCAAATCCTCAGTCTGAATAGCAAAATAAAGAACATATTACCGACAAATAGTACGACATCACCCTTCGTGCTTTTACTCTCTTCCTCTCAATATGATATTATAGAAAGCACAAAAATACCCTTCGTGCATATCCTTGCCTTATCTCAAGAAAGGTAACAGCCTTCGTGCAATGATATTGATATATGTATAAAGTATGGAAACATTATTCATGCACAATCACTCTCTCTCACATAGTCACGAAAACACCCTTCGTACAATTTAGTCTTCTTCACCAAGCATCACATGTAACACAGTACCAAGCAAGGTGGGAAGCATAAACAATATCAAGGATAGTGTTTGAACATAAATCACCATATCATAATTTACCAACACTTTTGCACCAATAACCAAACAACATGAATACGAGAAATCAAAGAGTTCCACAATCTATCTAAAGCATGATAGACATAAAATACACAAAATAACATGGTACAAATAAGGCTAATTTTACGTGCATGTTTATCCCATGGTCAACGTATATACACTCGTCACCTTGTATGTACACCGGCCACAATACATAGATCACATAGCAAATTGACTCAATTACACCCTAATTCCCTCAATCAAAGTTAATCAGGATACTTACCTCCTTCTGGAACAAGATCAACAACCCAATATGGCTTTGCCTTTAGAACAAACCTCTAAACCACCTGAATCTAGTCAGATATTACTCCATTAAGTCAAAACAAGCTTTAGAAACTACCCTAGTATCAGTAAAGTTGGATGTTTAACAATATTGGAAAAATCAACAAAAAGTCAATATGGGGCCACATGGTCGAAATCCAAAATTAAGATCAAATTTTGTTTACTCATTCACCCCCGAGTCCAAATATGTGATTTATTTCGAGATCCCACCTCAATTTGAGGTCTAAATTTCAATTTTATAAAATCCCAAATTTCTTCCCAAAACTCCAATTTCTACTATATGAAATCTTAGACTTGATAGTGAAATTTTAAGAAAAAGTAATGGAAATTAAACAAAAACAAGTTAAGATTGCTAATCTATGAAGTTGGGAAGAATTTTCTTTCCAAAATCGCCTTTATGTGGAGTCTAGGTCTCAAAAATAAAGTAAAATGAGCTTAGTGCCAAAATCTCAACCTTTTACCCAGCTGCAGATATCGCAATTTCGCAATTGTGATGTTCACAAATACGAACAGTGTCTGAGCCCTCCCAGATGTCGCAAGTGTGAGCCTTCGCATTTGGGAAGGACCAGCCCCTCGCAAAAGCGAACCAAGCCTCACATAGAGAAGTTGTTCCTTAGCTCTCTAGTGTCACAATTGCGACACAGCCATCGTTATTACGATGCCCTACCATTCGCAAAAGCGACCAACTCTTTGCAAATGCGAAATTGCCAAGTCCTTTACCATCTTCGCAAATGTGAGCTAGCACTAGCAAATGCGAGGCTCTAAATTGCGAACAAACTCTCGGAAATGCGAGGTTTGCAGCACCAGAAATCCTCAACTATGCCAAAATAGTCTGAAACTCACTCGAGCCTCTTGGGCTCCAGCCTGAATATCCACACAAGTGTAATAATATCATAAAAACTCGCTCGCAAGCTCAAATCATCAAAATAATCTCTAAATTCAAGAATCCAACACCAAAACTCAAGAAATTTCATAATTCAATTTTAAAATTTCAACTTTCCACATTAAGCACCAAAACGGCCTCGGGTCACCCGGGACCCAACAAAACATACGTGCAAATCCAAAATCACTAGACGAATCTAGAGGAATCTTCAAATACTGATCCGAAATTATTATTAAAAAAATTGACCGTGGTCAACTCTAGCTATTTTCAAGTTAAAAAATCTAGTTTCTTTAAAAATTCACATTTAGACTTTCTGAAAATTAACACGAACCACGCACTCAAATCTTAAATCATCAAATAGGGAAACGAAAGGTCTCAAATCATAAAAAAGAGAAGTTAGGACTCAAAACGACCTATCGGATCGTTATAGAAACTTTTTGTTTCACAAACAAACCCCAGGTTTTCAATAAATCCAAACCATTAAATTAACTATAATTAAATGACAACTTTATTTAATGTAAATTAATTATAATTTTTGGTTACTAAATATTTCCTTCTTTTAAACCGTGTAGGCAGTCTTAATATTAAAAACTTTAAAATCGATTAATATTTCACCTTATATAAACGTTTCCTTTGAAATACCTTTCAAATTCTAACTCTATGTAACATAAAATTTTGAATCTTGATAAAAATTTAGGAGTTATAAATCAGCTAAGATCTTGTCCATATGAGTTCGTATCAGATATACTTTGTTCTTTCCATATTGCATATAACTCCTCTCCATACCAATTTGATCGTAAGATTTTGTTATGTAAATTTAAAGCTATCTGTTTGGCGACGGGGAAACACATATAGAGAATTTTCCTAAATATTTAATATTAAGCCCTAACTCTACGCAACATAAAATTTGGAATATTGAGAATTTTACCTTAAATTTAGGATTTATAAATTAAGAATTTAAATATTAAAAATTAATTAAATATTAAATAAATAATTAATGATTATTCCCAAATATTAAAAAAATTAACTAAATGAATATTCCTAAATATTAAAAAATTAATTACATAACTATTTTGTCTAGTGTGAACTCTATTTATAAAGGATAAAAAATAGAGAACGATATTTTGCTAAGGGCCTTCATGCTTTTAATATAACTAGTATCAGGACATGCGCGTTGTATGTAAACCCTATATTGATGAAAAAATATATATATATAACATTCAAAGCACGTTTTAGACACAAAATAAATATTAAGTAAATATTTAAGTTCTTGAAAATGATAAATATTAATTACAAAATTGACACACAGATATTGAATTATATTCACTTATTCATGATCTTATCTAATATATTTAAGTTACAAATTAAAATTAAGGTATAGAAAAAAAATTATTAGTAATTTGAAATTATAATATCTTATGGATATTGTTTTTGTCTTAATAACCATGTATATTGTGATTCATCAAGGTTAGGTATGTAAGAATCCATAAAGATGAATAATTAAGTTATTTAGTTAGGTATTAGTTATAATTGCCAAAAAAGATTTAGTGATAATTAAAGAAAATCTTGTGGTAAATTCTTTGGACGTTCTAGAACTAAATATATGATACTGGAATTCCAGAAAAGTATTATATAAGGCAAAACTTTTAATAAATTCTAAAGTCCTAAATATTAGGACTTATTACATATTAATAATTTAATAAATAAAATTTTAGCTAATCCCAAAAGTCATAAATATTAGGAATATAACTTAAATTATAATTTATTCAATGTGAAATATATTTTTAAAATTTTAAAAAGGCGAATGATATTTCGTTAAGGGGTTTCCTGCTTTTAATATAACTAACTTTAGAGTACGTGTGTTGCACGTGTTTTTTCGTCTATTGATAAAAGGTATATAAAATTTAGAATAAAAATGAATTATGTGTAATAGCAAGTGACATCGAAATAAACGCAACATTCATTTACATTAAAAATAAATATTACATTGGCAAAATAGTTGAATGCATAGTTATTGGGTATCTTATGAACTTGCAACGATTAAGAATTAAGGTATGTTAATTATATATTTTTTGTATTTATATATATTTTTATGATAATAATTATGATATGTTATATTTTTGTATCTGGCCATATCTCTTTATAGACGATGTTCTTGGTATAAAAAATACTACTCCAAGTATTAAGTATTATATATGTCATATAATATGTATGATTGTCCTTAGCAAAATATTCTAAATTATATGTTTTTATGGATTTAGTTAAGGTTGCAAATGAGTGAATAAATTATGATAAAAAAAATTCTTCTCTCTTATTAATTAGTACTTTTATCACCCTCTTCTAATGATTTTTCGATGCGAATCCACTTTTCTAAAATAGTAGTAGTTATTTTCTTTTTATCTCTTTTGATTGATCCATAAAATGGAATAGTAAATCCTTTTAATTGTCTCATTAGTACATGAATGTTATGAAATAATTTTAAGGTCTCTTATTATAATTTGGATTTAGATTATTAATTTTATTGTGTCGCCCCTACAGTTAGCTATGGAATTTTATTCGTTTAACTTTGTATTTATTTAAGGGTGCTTTGTTATTTTCTCAATCTTAATGATTACCCTTCTTACCAGCCGAGTCAGTCTAACAAGATTATATTTAAAATTCATTAATTATCCATCATATTACTCGAAGTTTTGACCATAAAAGAAAAAAGTTTATATTTCAAGACATATTTAGTGAATTTCCTATTCTTTTCTTCACCTGCTTGGCTCCTTAAATTTTCAAATTTTAATAAAATTTAGTAGCTTAGAATTGAAGATATTCTCTAGACATGCACATGACATAAATTTAAGTCTTTTCAAGTAAAATTATTTAATTATTTACTCACAAAATATGACTAATAGTAACGATACCTATAAAAGGTGACAATTATATCATATTAAATTCTATATGTCTAAAATAATTGTTCATGCTCTAAATTGTTATAAAATATGATTTAATAAGTTTAAAATGAGTCTTGTATTATCTACATATTATTTAATAGATGTGTTTACGTCATAATATAAAACTAAGCAAAAATTGCAAGTTTTATGATGATAATTGTGCTAATTATGTTTAGGAATTTGATCTATTTTAGTAGACTTATTTCTTTAGTATGCTCTAATACTTGCTTCATTATACAAAATATGTAATGACCCGGTCGGTCATTTTGGGAATTTAAGTCCCGTTCGATGGTATAAGGCCCTGCGCGTCTTCGTATTATATGTATTGACTCGCAGGCGTGGTTGAATTCAGTTACCGGATGATTCGGAGTGATTTGGGACACTTAGTCCCTAAAACGGAAGCTTAAGTCTTAGGATTTTGACCGTAGTCGGAACTGTATGAAGACGACTCCGAAATGGAGTTCCATCGGTTCTGTTAGCTCTGTTGGATGATTTTAGACTTAGGAGCGTGTCCGGACTGTGAATCTGAGGTCTATAGCTGATTTAGGCTTCAAATGGCGAAAGTCGAATTTTTGGAGATTTGGACCGGAAGTGGACATTTTGATATCGGGGTCGGAATCCTATCCCGGAAGTTGGAGTAGGTCTGTAATATCAATTATGACTTGTGTGCAAAATTTGAGGACAATCGGACGTGATTTGATAGGTTTCGGCATCGATTGTAGAAGTTGAAGTTTCAAAGTTCATTAAGTTTGAATTGGGGTGCGATTCATAATTTTGATATTGTTTGATATGATTTGAAGTCTCGAGCAAGTTTGTGTTATGTTATGAGACTGGTTTCCTTCATCGCGATCGCGTCATCTCCTTCGTGTTCGCGAAGTGTTATTGTGTAGGAGGAATTATTTGTTCTATGCGTTCGCGAGCCTCGATCCGCGATCGCGAAGGTCTGCCTTCGCGTTCGCAGCTCCACATTCGCGTTCGCATAGTAGAAACTGTGAGCTGGGGACTGGTGATCATTTCCTCTACACGTTTGCATTCTTCTGTTCGCGAACGCGTACGTATGTCTTTCCCTCTTTCGCGTTCGCCTGCTTCTTTATGCGTTCGCATAGCTTAGTTCGTGGGCACCAGATTTTCTCTTCTTCGCGATCGCACAAATCTGTTCGCGATCGCGTAACACCTTTTGGACAATAGCCATTTTCCTTCTACGCGATCGCATTCGTTCTTCCGCGATCGCGATGCACAATCACCTGGGCAGAATATAAGATTTCCAAATCGAGGGTTAGGCCATTTTTATCACATTTTGACTTATAGAGCTCGGTTTTGAGCGATTTCTTGTGGATTTTTCAAGCAAATCGATCGGGTAAGTGTTCTTCACCTAGAATTTATTTATTTTCATGATTCTATCTTTATTTTTATCATTTAATTTGTGTTTTGAGTTGAGGAAAAGAGTGGTTTTTGAAGAAAAAAATCAAAATGAAAAATCACGATTTGAGGGACGAAATGGTATCGGAATTTAGTGATTTTAGTATGGTTAGACTCATGAGTAAATGGGTGTTCGTATTTCGTAACTTTCGCCGGATTCCGAGACGTGAGCCTCGCAAGTGATTTTTGGGTTAATTTCGGATTTTTATTGAAAGATGTAGTAATTTCTTCTGGGATTGATTATATAAATTTTGTTGACTGTATTGAATTAATTGTGACTAGATCCAAGGATTTCGGGGGCCAATTCGCATTGCAAAGGCACAACAGAGTAAATAATTTCACGGTTAGAGGTAAGTATCTTGCCTAAACTCGAGTGGGCGAATTTTCTCTTAGGCATTGAGTCTTATTTGCAATTTGTGTAATTGAAAATCATGTACGCGAGGTGACGAGTACATACTTGGTTTATATGTGCAAATTTCATTGATTGAAAATCCTTAGACGCCCTTATGTATTAAATTGGAAATTATTGGCACTTATTAAATCCTCTATTTGTCATGCCTAGATCCTTGTTTATTGAAATTACTTTTACATGATGATTTGGTGTGATTGCCACCTTGATTTTCTGTGAAATATTATTTTGTTGAGTTGTTCACTTTCGGATATTTTGTTAAGATTTTGTGCATCTTATGGTCGAGCCATGGGTTCCTTATTGTGAAAAATAATATATTATTAATTTTTGTGGCAAGTTGTGATATTTGAGCACTTGATGTGCGATTGTGTAATTTATAATATTTGAGCACTTGATGTGCAATTTGTGATAAGTGGTAATATTTGAGCACTTGATGTGCAATCTGTGATATGTTGTAATATTTAAGCACTTGAGGTGTAGTTTATGAGATGTGATATTGGCATGTTATTTTGTTGGAAAGTTTTGTTCGGGTGTTTGTACGAGGTTTCTGCCGTGCTATCATTACTATTGATTTATGCACATGCGGCGTGACAAGGCGGGCTCTATATATATATATATATATATATATATATATGTGTGTGTGTGTGTGTGTGTGTGTGTGTGTGTGTGTGTGTGTGTGTGTGTGCGCGCGTGCGGGTTTGCGCATGTGGTGAGACAAGGTGGAAACAATAATGTGCGCGTGTGGCGAGACAAGGTGGGCTATGTCGGGGATTGATTTGTGATGGCCTGGGGGCATTTTTGTTGTTGCATATTTACTTTTGGGACTACGAGGCGGTACCTCGGGAGTTCTCTTTGTTGATATTTTTCTATGGTTGCACTTGCCTTTGATTATTTTATTTTTTCGTGATATGTAAATTCTTGTGTTCTTCCGTGATGTATTATTTGATTTTATTATGTGCTTGTATTCCTTGTTGTAATGTGTTGGCTTTGGCTCTTGTACGAGACTCTAAGGATTTGGGTTTCTAGTTTTTACTAACTTTTAAGGTTAAGTTATTTTGAATAAAAGAAATTGTTGTATGCTTTAATTCTTATAAGTTTTACATCCAAATCAGCAACTATCAGATGTTTCATTTTAATTGAAATGTTATTTTCTCCACCCAAATAATTTCTAAAATAAATTCATTCCTTTGTTGATTTTCTACTTGATTTAAAAAATTTAAACTTACTTTATTAGGAATAAATTGATCATGTTGATCTTATATACATTGATATTATTGGCACGTGAATTGTCCGTACAGTTGTGATATAAAAAGTGAGCACGAGGTGTCGAAAAAATATAATGATTTAATTATGGGCACGAAAGACCTTAAAAAAATATAAAAATGGGCTGAGACCCGTATTTTTATGATTATGAAATGAGGTGTCACATGGTGACTTTTAAATTGAAGAATTATATTTTTTTAAAAGATATTTATTTGAAAGAGTTTTATATTCGAAGGATACTTTTTTGAAGAAATATACTTGGAGGGTATTTATTTGAAGAGATTATATGTGAAAGACTTGTTTAATTGGTTGTACTTGTATTCTTTCTTATTTGTCAGAGTAAAGATTGTGGTGTTCTTGCTGCCTTACTATTGCTATCACTGCTATTTGTTTTCGATTATTTTAGTATGACGCAGGTTAATTGACTAGTGAGTGTCTTGACTGTACCTCGTCACTACTCCACTGAGGTTAGTCTTGATACTTATTGGGCATCGTTGTGATGTGCTCATTCTACACATTTATTTACAGATCCAGGTATTTCGAAGTCAGTTGATCATTAGCTAGCTATGCGGATTGTTACTGTGGAGATTTAAGGTAAACCTGTTGCTACGTTCGCAGGCTTCAGAGTCACCTTCCTATTTTGTATTCACACTATTTACCTACTTCCAAACAGTTGTATTTAGAAATTTGTATCAAACTCTGTAGGGCTTATGACTTGTACTACCGGTTTTGAAAATTTTAAGAGATTTCTATTTAACTTATTAGATGTTATTTAAATAATGTTGTTGTTTCAATTAATGTTAGGCTTACCTAATTCCTAAGATTAGGTGCCATCACGATACCAAACGGAGAAAATATTGGGTCGTGACAAAATATCATAGGAGCAGCGTTTGATTGAAAGATAAAAATATATTTTGTGCCTACCTGCTTTAAAAGTTTTCAAATTATAATAATTTTCTTAACGGGAAAAAAAAAGACTCTTAAACCTTAAAAGGATGTTCGATACCTAAAAACATGATTTCAAGGCACATTTTCTTCGTGCCTGGAATGTCCTAATATGAATTTATAGTATATTTTTTATGATCCTAAACTTAAAAACGTGATTTGTTTTTACAAATATGGTATATTACATAATTTAAATAAGAAAAAATTTAATGTATAAAATTTAATTAATTTTGAAGTCTTAATTATTTAAAAAATAATTAAAGTCCTAAATATTAAGAAAATAATTAAATGACTACTTTGTTTAGAGCAATATTTCGGTAATTTAAAAATAAAAATACGCAAGTTTTGATGATGAACACAGTGGAATAGTAAGCTTCTTCTGTAGAAGCATTTGTGTATATAATTGAAACAAGAAAAGATTTATGTAAGGTGAATTTGTGTATAATTCAAATAGATTTTAATTTTTTTTAAAAAATGAATACTCCTAAAATAGAAAGGAGTTCAAAGTGCTCAGTTTTTACTTCATAATTTATAAAGAATTAATCTAAAGCTAAAAGGAGTTACAATACTTAAAATGTAATAGAGACAAATTTTATTTAAAAACACCCTCCTAAACCGAAAAAGAGTTACAAAGTGGTCGAAACTTTCCTAGGATAAATTGTGCTTTTAATACTTCTAAATCTAAGTGGAATTAGGCAGTGACGGTATTATATTTTTTAAACTCATCCTAAATCTAAAACTAAATGGAGTTTGAAAGTGACGACAATTTTATTAAAAAGACGATTCTAAACATATAAAGAATACAAAGTTTCGACATATTTTCTAGTGGTAATTGAAAGTTCATGAAATTTAATACTACTAAATTCAAATGGAGTTGAAAACAAAGGACTTGTAGAACTAAAAGGAATAAAAATATTAAAGTCCTAAAAAGTAGGAAAATAATTAACTAACTATTCTTAAATATTAGGAAATTAATTAAATAAATATTTTTAAATATTAAAAAAATAATTAAATGACTATTTTGTCTCGTGCGAAATCAAATTTTAATGGGTAAAAAGGCGAACGACATTTCGCTAAGGATCTTCGTACTTTTAATATATAGGGTATGCGCATTGCGCGTGTACCCATGTCATGACTAAATTCTTTTAAAAATAACCTACACATTATTAAAAGAATATCTTGAGTGATAGATAAAAAATTAAAGGAAAAAGTTAAGTTCCTAACATATGAATGTTGATTGTTTAGTTAATTCTATAAGAAAAAGAAACATCGCCTCACAAAAGTCCCGATGTGTCATTGGGGTACGTTGTTTTTGGGTAAATAATCTAGAAAACTCAAAGTAGTATATTTATAGTAATAGTTCTAAATATTAGGAAATTCTATATAGTTAAAATAAGAAGAAAATTTTATTTGATTTTAAAATTCTAAATAGTAGAAGATTAATTAAATAATAACTTTGTCTAATATGAAAGCATTTTTTAAAGGGTAAGAAATGCGAATACAGTTTTTCTAAGGAGCTCCATTCTTTTAATATTGTATCAATAGATATAAAGTATGTGCGTTGCATCTTATTGTACGCTCATTGGGCATTACCTCATATTAATGAGAATATATTTTTTAAAAACGACAACAGTATTATTCAAAAGATGTGTTTATGTTATAATATAAGAATTAATAAAAATTTATAATTTTTAAATGATAATGTGCTAATCATGGTTTGGGATTTGATCTATTCTAGTAGTTATTCCTTTAGTTTTTTTAATATTTGCTTCATTATACAAAAATATTATAGGAATATCATTTGATTGAAAGGTGAAAATATATTTCCTGCCTACCTGCTTTGGAAGTTTTTAAATAATAATAATTAGGACCCTTAAACCTAAAAGTGATATTCGAAACCTAAAAATATGATTTCGAGGCAAGTATTTTTTGACACTTCCTAAAATAAAACTATGCAAGTTTTGAGGATAAAAAAGTAGAAAGTAAAGCTTCTTTAATAGAAGCATTTGCATATATAATTGAAACAAAAAAAGATTTATGTAAGGTAAAATATGTATAGTTCAAATAAATTAAGAATTGTTTTAAAAAAAAATAAAGACTCCTAAAACAAATAAGAGATCAAATTGCTTATTTTTTACCTAATAATTTATAAAAACAATTAATCTAAACGTGAAAGGAGTCCAAAGCAGTCGAAACTTTCCTAGTATTAAACAAAAGTACTTGAAATTTAATTGAGTCAAAATTTTATTTAAAAAGGCTCCTAAAAGTAAAAGGAGTTACAAAGTGGTCGAAAACTTTTCGAGGATGAATTGTGTTTGAAATTTAATACTTCTAAATTTAAGTGAACCATTCTATATCTAAAACTAAATGGAGTTTGAAAGTAACGACAATTTTATTAAAAGATCATCTTAAACATATAAGGAGCGCAAAGTTTCGAAAATTTTCCTTGTGGTAATTGAAAGGTCATGAAATTTAATACTGCTAAATCGACATGGATTAGAAAGGCATGACTTGTATAATTGAAAGGAATAGAAAAATTAAATTAAAGTCCTAAATAATTGGAAAATAATTAAATGAGTATTCCTAAGATATTAGGGAATGTATTAAATAATTAATTTTAATTATTAGAGAAATAATTAAATGACTGTTTTGTCTAGTGTGAATTTTATTTTTAGAGGGTAAAAAAGGCGAACGACATTTCGCTAAGGGCCTTCGTGCTTTTTAATATAGTATAGATACTAGTCCTTATTTTACGTGTGATGCACGTGCAACCCCATAACGAACCGGCATATGGTTTTGCATATTTGGGCCCCGTTTTTTATTTGATGCTTCCCATATATTTTTTTTGTTATTTTGTGACTTGCGGGGTTGATTGGTTTGGTTTCGAAAAATGTTTGAGAATGATTTGGAATACTTAGTTCCAATTTGGAAAGCTTAAGTTGCTAGAGTTGACCAAGGCTTGACTTTTGAGTAGATGACCTCTGATTGGTGATTTGATGGTTACAGTAGGTTCGTATGATGATTTTGTACTTTGGCGTATGTTCAGATTTGGATTTGGAGATTCCTAGAAGGTTTTGGCTCTATTTGCTGAAAGTTAGAAATTTGAAGATTTGGAGAGTTCATAAGTTTGACCATGAGTTAACTTTGATGTTATCGGATTTCGATTTGTGTTCATGGACCTTGGATAGATTCATTTAGTTGATTGAGACTTGTGCAAAAAATTTGGTTAGAACCAGGAATGTTTAGGCATTATTCGGACGTGTTTGGCGAAGTTGGAAATTGTTGGATATGGCCTCGGGGGGCTTGGGTGTGTTATAGAATGAATGTGGACTATTTTGGAGTTCATGGGATAAGCTGGTTCTGGTGTCGCACCTCGGTGCTTATTGCATAGGAGCGAGGTCACATAAGCGAAGCTTATAGCACATCTACAATGGTCACATTTGCGAATTTGAGAGGCGTATCTGCAAAGATAGGCTGGGCATGCAGGGGCGCACCTGCGGAGGATTCTGTCGTACCTGCGGAGCCGCATCTACGGAAGTTGGACTGCAGATGCGAGGTTGGTTTGGGATTGGTGTTTCGTAAAAGTGAGCATGGGCTTGCAGAAGTGATGTCGTAGAAGCGGCACTTTGGGGCACATATGCGAAATCCCCGGCAACCTTATTATATTCGAGGGTTTTGCTCATATTTTACTATTTTGAGTTTTGGAGCTCAGGAAGAAGGAATTTTGGAATGAAATTTGGCCATAATTTTGAGGGTAAGTGATTTATACTTTATTTTAATTATATATCTTATTTTCACGTGGAATTTATACACTTAGATTATGAAATTTAAAAGAGAATTTTTGGATTTTTATACATAATTTATGAGGGTGTAAATTAGGGATTAGAGCACCGATTTGGACTCGATTTTAAAATCTATCACATATTTGGACTCGTAAAATATGGGTAGTCAGGAGCTACCTCTTGACTCGGATTTTTACCATGTGAGCTAGGGTGACTTTTGTTGACTTTTGGGAATTTGATTAAAGATTGAAGCTTTAGCATTTGGAATTAATTTCTATAGCTTTGTTTAATGTTATTGAGATATACTTGACTAGATTCGAGTCGTTTGGAGGCAGATTTGAGAAGAAAAGCTATTTTGGAAGGTTGAAGTTTACTGGGGGAGGTAAGTCTCTTGTCTATCCTTATAAGAGAATTTTTTTTCCATATGTAATATATTTGCTACTTGATGTTTGATTTAGGAGTCACGTAATGCGAGGTGACGAGCGTATATGCGTAGTTAGGTTATGTCCGTATCCGATATTGTTGGCTTGAGTTATGCCTTATTCGATCATGTGAAGTTATTATCCATGTTCCAGTTTATTCTATGACTACGTGATAATTCATAATTATAATTTAGGAGCATGCTTAAGGTTATGATTTGTTAAATTTGGCATAAAGGATTATTTTGCCATGTTGATGTAACGACCCAACCGGTCATTTTGAGAATTGGTGTCCCATTCGGTGGCTTAAGGTCTCGATTAGCTCCGTATTGTGTATTATGATTTGCGTGTATGGTCAAGTATGGTTTTTGGGATGATTCAGAATTTATTTGGAAGAACAATTCATGTTTTAGAAGCTTAAGCGGTAAGAGTTGATCGGAGTTTGACTTTTGTATAGACGACTCCAGAATGGTGTTTTAATGATTCCAATAGTTTCGTATGGTGATTTTGGACTTAGGCGTGCGTCCGGATTTGGATTTGGAGGTCCGTAGGTTGATTTTATGCATTTTGGCAAAAATTGGAAAGTTGAAGGTTTGAAAGGTTGAGAGGTTTGACCGGGAGTTGACTTTGTTGATATCAGGTTCGAAATTCGATTCTGGGAGTTAGTATAGCTATGTTGTGTCATTTGGAACTTGCATGCAAAATTTGACGTCATTCCAGGTTGATTTGATATTTTTGGCGCAAGTTGTAGAAGTTGAAAGTTTATAAGTTTACCATATTTGATTTGAGGTGCGATTCATGGTTTGGACATTATTTGATGTGATTTGAGACCTCGAGTAGGTCCGCTTTATATTATGAAACTTGTTGGTATTTTCGGATGGGGTTCCGGGAGGGTTTCAGACTAGTTTCGGATCATTTGGGTCATGTTGAGTAGAGCTGGTATGGGTTGTACCTGGTGTGGTCGCACCTGCGGACCACTGAGCGCAGGTGCACTGGTCACAGGAGCGGACGTGAAGGCGCAGAAGTGAGGCGAACGGGAGTTGAGGTTTTGCGCATCTGCGATGTCTATCTCTCAGATGCGGTCTCGCAGGTGCGAGTATGTGAGCGCAGGTGCGGACATTAGCTGGGTTGGAAGCTTGCGCAGATGCGGAGTGTTTGTCGCAAGTGCGACTGCGCAGGTGAACTAGTTTTTCGCAAATATGGCACCGCAGATGCGGTGCATTGTGCGCAGGTGCGGTCAGCGGTGTTTTTCTTTTGTTGTTCGCACATTTGCGATGAATATTCCACAGATGCGGCTTCACACATGCGACTGTGAGTCCGCAAAGGTGGAAGTGCTGGGCAGAAAGGTTTAAATTCGAGGGTTTGATTTCATTACTCATTTTTGGACCTAAGGAGCTCAGTTAGAGGCGATATTTCGTGGGGTTTTAAGAAATTCATTGGAGTAAGTGTTCTTTATTCGAATTGTATTTTATTTCATGAATCCATTATTATTTTCATCATTTAAATAGTGATTCGAGTTGGAAATTTTGGGGGAGGGGGGGGGTTGTGAAAATTTGTTAAACTAAATTTTGGAGCTTTTAAATGCGATTTGAAGTCGGATTTGAGTAATTCTTATATGGTTTGACTCGTTATCGAATGGTGCAGATGATGAAGGTTCTGAGGATTTGGGCGAGTCCGAGGAAGACAGGGACCCCGAAGGTGATGATGTGACTCCCGGCGAAGACTAGGCCATTTAGGCTCTTTTCAGATGTTTTTGTTTTTTGCTTTTCATATTACCCTTTTGTCGAGGCCATTTTGCCTATGTAAAAATTTGTATCAGGGTTGTTTGGCCCTTGAAAAAAGAAATTTTGATATGTATATAAGGTTTTTTCCCTTAAACAGCTTTTGAATTTTCCCTCTGCTTTATTACTTATATTTGCAAAGATCAAAATGCCTTAGCATGAAATAGTTATGTTACATTCGGAGGTTCGAACAAACCTTACCTTCAACATATATCTTGTTCTTGGGCATTGTGGGGGTTCGGTGTGACAGGAATTTTTTTCTCCAAAGTACTTTGACTTTTTAAGGTTATAGTTTGCCGAGGGTAGCCTTTAGAACCGGTTAAATACATTTAAGGCCTTGTTGTTTTTGTTACGGGTCTCGGATGTCTCCGAGCTGCATTAATATAGCCATAACCTTTTTAGTTCGCGTATTTCCCAGTGGGCTTGCTATCCCGAGTTATCCGGGCTTGTCTAAGATAACAGTCCCCGAGTGGGGGTGGCCGTGGCCTTTAAAATTCAGGCATTGCCTAATAGGTCTTATGCCCCCGAGGTCTGATCACTCGGATCGTCCGAGTTTATTTTCGGATGGCAGTCCCTGAGTGAGAGTGATTGTTCGAACTCGTATTAAGGTAGCCCTTGGGCTCAATACCTTTAGGGGATCGTATGTAGGAAATTCCTTGAGAAATGCAAGAAAATCTTTAAATGACAAGATGTTTACGCGCAAGGAAGAGACTTCTTTTTATTCTTGTGTATAATAGTTATACATGTGTACATGTTTTGTGCCAGGGCTCGAGTATTCTATGCGAGCACGGTTCATTTGACCGTTTGGTCCTTAAAATAAATCCTATCGATTAAGACCCTTTAATCACGAAGTTTCTTTCCTTGCTAAAGTCGATATCCGAGGGTGATGCCCCTAGTGTTCGGGGCTGATCGAAGAGAGGCCTCGAATGCTGTTGTGATCTTCGTCAATGGTTTGTAGCCAGCCTTCAATTCTAAGTTAGCACGATTTACTTGTTGCCTCGTTAAAAACCTTGTCGGAAAAGCCATTTGGGACAAAACCGGTTTAAGGGAAAAAGAGTGCAACGCGTGCTTTCAGACCTAAAATGTTGTATCGTTCCTTCTCAGTTACCTGCAAGTGTTAGTTAAAAAGTAAATAAGAGAAATAACGGGGTTGTACCTTAGCAATAATATCATTTCAAGTGAGTTATATTCCAATTGTTCGGTAATTGCTTGCCGTTCATTGTTCCGAGTTTGTAGGATCCCTTTATTGTGATCTCGATAATTTGGTATGCTCCTTCCCAGTTCGGTCCCAATTTCCCTTCGTTCGGGTTTTGGGTGCTCAGCGTGACCTTCCTTTGTACTAAGTCCCTGGTATTGAAGTATCGAAGGTTGGACCTTCGATTGTAATACCTTTCGATCTGCTGTTTTTGGGCGGCCAATCGGACAAGGGCGGCTTTGCGCCTTTCATCTAATAGCGCTAGGCTCGTACTCGTGGCTTAGTCACTCATTCCTTTGTTACATATCGGAATCTGATACTTGGTTCTCTGACTTCTATCGGTATTAGAGCTTCATCGTTTTAAACCAATGAAAATGGGGTGGCCCAAGTACTAAACTTCGAGGTCATATGGTATGCCCATAGCACTTCACGTAGGATTTCCTTCCATTTTCCTTTGGCGTCGGTTAACCTCTTTTTAAGGTTTTAGAGTATGGTTTTGTTGGTAGATTCAGCTTGTCCATTCCCACTAGGGTGTTGATAGTATCCTTTTGATCTTGTGGTCTTCAAGAAATTTGGTTACTTTGCTGCCGATAAATATTTTCCCATTGTCGCATACAATCTCGGCCGGCATTCCGAACCGGCATATGATATGGTCCCAAATGAAATCGATGACTTCCTTCTCCCTGACTTTCTCGTACGCCTAGGCTTCCACCCATTTAGAAAAATAGCCAGTCATAAATAATATAAATTGAGCCTTACCGGGTGCCCATGGAAGGGGGGCGACAATATCCATTCCCCACTTCATGAACGCCCATGGTAACAAGAACGAATGCAGCAGTTCCCCGGGGTGATTAATCATCAAAGCGTGTCTTTGACATTCATCACATTTTTGTATGAACTCATTTGCGTCCTTTTCCATATCGATCCAGTAGTAGCCGGCTCTAATAACTTTTCGAACCAGTGATTCGGTGCCTGAATGATTTTCATAAGTGCCTTCGTAGATTTCCCTCAAAACATATTCGGTGTCCCCTGGTCCTATACATATCGCGAGTGGGCCATCAAATGCCCTTCTGAACAGGGTTCCATCTTCGGATAGGCTAAACTAGGCTGTCTTTGTATGTAGGGCCCTCGATTCTTTTAGATCCGACTGCAATTTTCCGGTCTTCAGGTATTCTATATATTTGTTTCTCCAGTCCCAAGTTAGGCTCGTTGAGTTAATCTCGGCATGGCCTTCCTTCACTACCGATCTCATAAGTTGTACGACTGACCCCGAGTTGAAATCGTCGTCCTCGACTGATGACCCTAGGTTAGCGAGGGCATCGGCCTCACTGTTTTGATCCCGAGGTATGTGTTGCAAAGTCCATTCTTTGAATCGATGTAATGTTACCTACAATTTATCCAGGTACCTTTGCATTCATTCTTCTCTGACCTCGAACGTCCCATTAACTTGGTTTACCACAAAGAGGGAGTCGCACTTAGCTTCAATTATCTCTTCCCCCAAGCTTTTTGCTAGTTCGAGACCTGCAATCATGACCTCATATAAGGCCTCATTGTTAGTCAATTTCACGGTCCTAATAGATTGCCTAACTACATTGCCTGTTGGTGGCTTCAATACGATGCCAAGTCCGGACACTTTTGCCTTCGAGGCGTCATCCGTAAAGAGGGTCCAGATTCCCAAGGAGGTCCCTGAGTCTTTCGACATCGAGTATTAGGGCTGGCTTAAATTCGGCTACAAAGTCTGCCAAAATTTGATACTTAATGGCGGTCCGGGGTCGATATTCAATATCGTACCCACTAATTTCCACGGCCCATTTGGCCAACCGACCTGAGATCTCGAGCTTATGCATAACGTTTCTCAATGGATAAGTAGTTACGATACATATGGGGTGACACTAGAAGTATGGTTTTAGTTTCCTAGAGGCGCTTAGCAAAGCGAGCGCCAGTTTTTCTAGGTGAGATACCTAGTTTCGGCCTCACTTAGGGTCCTGCTAATATAGTAAATTGGAAATTGCATACCTTGCTCTTCCCGGACCATGACTCCCTTTACCGCTATCTCTGAAACTGCCAAGTACAAGTATAGTTGTTCATCTGCCTTCGGTGTGTGAAGAAGCGATGGGCTCGATAAGTACCGTTTGAGTTCCTCCAAAGCTCGTTGGCATTCCGGGGTCCATGCGAAGTTATTCTTCTTCTTCAATGGTTCGAAGAATCGGTGGCTCTTGTCGGATGACCTTGAAATGAATCGCCCCAGGGAGGCTATGCACCCGGTTAGTCTTTGCACAGCCTTCACGTTGTCCACAACCGTGATATGTTCGATGGCTTTGATTTTGTCGGGGTTGATCTCGATTCCTCGGTTGGATACCATGAACCCGAGGAATTTACCTGATCCAACTCCAAATGCGCATTTATCCAGGTTCAGTTTCATATTGTATTTCTTTAATATGCTGAAGGTTTCTTGTAAATGTTTTAAATGGTCCTCTGCTCGCAGGGATTTAACTAATATGTCGTCAATGTAAACCTCCATTGATTTTCTTATTTTTTTTCCTCGAACATCCTATTTATTAGGCGTTGGTAAGTGGCATCAGCATTCTTTAAACCGAACGGCATCACGTAGTAGCAGTATGTGGCGTATTTAGTGATGAATGAGGTTTTTTCCTGATCATCCGAGTTCATCCGTATTTGGTTGTACCTAGAGTAGGCATCGAGAAAACTGAGGATCTCGTGGACGGCCGTGGCATCGATCATTCGATCGATGTTGGGCAAAGGGAAAGAATCCTTGAGATATGCCTTATTCAAATCTTTATAGTCTACACACATTCTTAATTTGTTCCCTTTTTTAGGGACTATTACTACATTTGCTAATCAATTCGGGTATTTAACCTCCCAAATGGACCCTATTTTAAGGAGTTTAGATACCTCGTCCTTGATGAAAGCATGTTTGACCTTGAACTGGGTCTCCTTTTTTGCTTGACCAGATGGAACTTGGGGTCCAGGCTCACCTTGTGAGTGGTTATCTCCAGTGGGATCCCTTTTAAATCAAGGTGTAACCAAGCGAAACAATCTATGTTAGCCATAAGAAACTCAATAAGTTTTTTCTAGAGCTCGGGATTTAGCCTCGTGCCCAGGTATACTTGTCGATTGGATAGATGCTCGACCAATATGACATGTTCTAGCTCCTCGACCATCGATTTGGTGGCGTCGGAATCATCGGGGGCAATAAAAGACCTGGGTACCCCGTAATCATCGTCTTCATCAGTCCCCTATTTTTCGGTTGGGTCGGAGCTAGTGTCGGTAATTGCTATTTGGCTTATGGTTTTGTAATCAAACTCAACCCCTTTATCGTTGTAAGTGTGGATATTGGAATCGCCTCTTCGACCGCAAACATCTCCTTTGCGGGTGGCTATTCTCCGTAGACCATTTTAATTCCATCTGGTGTTGGGAATTTTAACACTTGGTGCAGAGTTGACGGTACTACCCTCATGTTGTGGATCCACGGCCTTCCGAACAAAGCGTTGTACCTCATGTCTCCTTCGATTACATAAACCTTAGCTTCATGTATGGTCCTGGCGGTGTTTACAAGTAATATTATCTCGCCCTCAGTGATTTCACATGCCATGTTGAATTTGTTTAGAGCTCGGACTGCATGCACGATTTGGTCTTGTAAACTGAGCTGCTCCATGACCCTCGATCGAATGATATTGGCCGAGCTACCTGGATCAATTAACACACATTTAACTTGAATTTTATTTACGAGTACAGATATTATCAGTGCATCATTGTGGGGCTGTACAATCCCTTTCGCGTCCTCGTCGTTGAAAAATAAAGTTCATTCTGGTATGTAGACTCGGGTTCGTTTCTCCCTAGTGATGGATACTTTGGTGCGTTTCAACATCGGCCCCTGAGGGATATCGACCCCACCGATGATCATGTTAATGACGTGTTGAGGTTCTTCTTATTCTGTCTGTTTGTTAGAATCACTGTTCCTAAAATGATTCTTGGCTCGGTCGCCCAAGAATTCTGGAAGATGCCCGTTATTGAATAGTCGGGCCACTTCCTCTCTCAGCTGTCAACAATCTTTCGTTCTATGACCGTGAGTGCCATGATATTTGCACATCTGGTTAGGATCCCTTTGGGTTGGATCGGATTGTAGAAGTCGAGACCATTTGGTATATTTGATGCGCCCGATATCTTATACAATGGCGGCAGCATCGACATTAAAGTTGTATTCTGATAGCCTCGGTGCTTCTTTAGGTCTGATAGACCTATCGAAGCTGTTTTTGGTCATGAGTCCCCGGTTACTCTGACCTCGGTCATTTCTCCTTTCGTTTCTCATGGAGTTTTGCTCGGACCCACTGCTTCTTCGATCTCCATTATATGGCTGATACCGATCCCTGTTTGGTCTCGGTTTACGATCGATGTCTCTTTTGACTCTGTCAAGGGTTTTGACGGGATAAATAGACCCCGAAGGGGCCCCAAGTTGATCATCTTCCACTCTGATCTTCCTGGTCTCGACCTTGATGGCCACGGCGTGTGCTTTTATGAAAGAATCAGCAAGCGTAGCAAATTAATCAATAGAATTAGGAGGTAAGTTATGATACCATATCATAGCCCATTTTGACAGGGTTTCTCTGAACTTCTTCAATAGGATAGACTCGATCTCATCATCCTCCAAGTAATTCCCTTTGATGGCACATGTGTAAGAGGTTACATGCTCATTTGGGTCGGTCATTCCGTTATACTTAGCAATCTTGGGCATGCAAAATTTCTTAGGGATCGGCCTTAGAGCGCATTTGGAGGAAAAGGTTTTTGCTCGAACTTCTTGGAATCGGGGCCTTTTATTATTGGCGGCTCTCCTGGTATTTGGTCTACCCTAGAATTGTAGGTTTCTACCTTTTTGTCATTAGCTTTGATTTTCTTCTCCCCTGATTCTATCCGTTTTGTCAGCTCCTCGAGTATATTTATGATCTCGGTGTTAGCCCCCGATTCATATTCATTTGACCTTTCTATGACCGGTTCATCCCTGCGGGTGACTTCCCGTGGTGAATCGGGATCAACCCTTCTCAGTGCACGGCTCTGGTTCTGTAACTGAGCTATCTCCGCCTGTTGAGCCTGCAACATTTCGAAGATCACCCGTAGACTGATCTCGTCTCCTTCAATATTTTTTGTGTTTCGAGTTGCCGATCGGTCTCCACCAGGGACGCTATTTTCGGGGTTGGTAGGCAAGTTTGCGTCGATAGTCACATGTGAATTAGCGTTAATCGGATCTGCAATCGGAATTCCGATGGGATCAACGGGCGGTACTCCTTCACCGGGCGCTATGTTGTTATTTTCACCGTGGTGACCGGACTCGTCAACATGTAGGGGTGCTGACTGAGAGTTTGATGTTTTGTGTTTTATCCAGCAATCAGAGACACTTCAAAGAGCAAGTGTAAAGTAGTGTGTGTTATGGAGATTTGTATCAAATAACCACTATTATCCTTAGCCCCGCAGTGGGCACCAAACTGTTTACCCTCAAAAACGGATAACAATTAAATTTATAAGTGGTTTTAAGGATACGTACTTTAATTTGATACAAGACGACAAATCAGATTGCAATTGAAATAAATAATGGATAAATAAATGCTAACCACACAAGTTGAACAATCTTAGCCTAGGAAGGTTTGCCACCCTCGGGCCAAAGATACTTTTATTGATATCAGAACAGAAACAATAAGAGAGTAATAAGAACTTGATGAGAATAATAATATATTCCTTTGGGATGCGTGTTACAATGTGCTTTACAAGCAATCAGACCCCCTTTATATAGTAGGGGAGTCCTATTTTAGGTACAATTCTATAAAAGGTAAAAATCTCCTGGTTTGCTGATTTGCCGGTTCTCTATTGATACGTGCCAAGATTCCCGCCGTGATATCTGACCAGTTACGGATATTTCGTCATTCCGTTATTCCGATCTTCTGTTGGTCATACCGGCAATGTTTCCCGAGCTTACTCGGGGTTAGAGTCGATTCTGAGATCATGGACTCAATGTTCTCGAGGATGGACGTTCTGACATCGTGTTTTGGTTTGACGAGACTCGGGGTCGATCCTCGACGCCTCGCGTTCCGAGTCTGATCTGTCATATAATAATCGAGCCTGATTTCGACCGTATACATATGTGGAATTAATATATGGATTTGGAACTTCAAGAAATCTATAAGACATAACAATTCAAATTGTGAGAAAGTTAAAACTGGACTCTTGTTCGATTGGAGAAGCATTCGCATTCCAATACAAAGTTTAAACACTCTTAATTAGGTGAATCAATGTAGCGTGTATATTAGATAGTCCTAAACTTTACTATATTATCCTACATGGAAGAAATATTTTGAGAATATTTTTATCGTTCAATATTTAGTGTTTAATATTCGTATTTTTATAATAATTAGTCGTAAAGTATGAGTGTTGCGTGTGTACCTTGCACCAATGAATATAAATTTTATAAAAATTATATATTAGATATTTTCACAAAAAAGTGTCTGAATTATAAAATAATTTTCTTAAAAGCAAATTCCTAAAAATGATGAACGTCAATCCTATTTATCTAACTCAATAAAGGAATATTTTTGCTTTATAAAAGTCATCAAATACTGTGTTATTTGAAATTTTATTAGGAATAGATTTAGGTTCTCACGCCATCCTTTATAGGCAGATATGATCATTATCATGATAAAAGGATTATACATATCGATAATCAATTTTACTTTATTTAGCTCAATAATGATGGGGAACTTTCCTAGATTGATATTTATTATATGCAATAGCTATCCTCCAGATAGATTTATCGACACCAAAACCACGAAGCTTTTCGATAACATTTTTGATAAAACATTTTCTTATAAAGGAATTGCTTGACTAAAATAGTTGTTAACATTTTTATCATAAGCTAGCAACCTAAATAAGAAATAGACTCTGGCATAGTCGTTAACATCATATCTTATAATTGAGACACATGATTCCTAGTTAAAGCTAGATAAAAGAATATAGTTTTCGATGATTAGTCCAAAAAGAGTACGCTAAGGCTACTAAAATTTTTAATTTATACATTGCTCCTCTTTGTAATCTTGAAATGTAAAATCTATTATTTTGATCAAACTAATTTATGTACTTCGTGAATATTTTTAAAATATGTTCATAATTTCTATCGTATATTATTTGAATATTTTAATTTTCTTTTTAAAAAAATAATATATACTTCACTTGAATATGATCATACCAACTAATTTATACGTATAATTAGACACTTTGAGGCAAAAAGAATGCAATTGAAAGGTTGAAATGGCAGACCATTTTAGATTAATTTTTTTTATCTCTTCCTTCCAATTGCTTAGCATGTTATATTTTTGAAATTTTTATATTTTTAAAATCTTCTACAAAATGATCAATCAAAAGCTCCCAATCCAATAAAAACATAGGCAAATTAACACGCTATCAAATTTATAATTCTAAAGCAATCCAAGCCTTAGATCTTCAAAAAATTCAGCGATCCAACAATAACTGTGAGCCCATGAGTTAGATTTCTGTAACATTTGATTTTAAAGTTTTCATCTCTTCTTCTTGCCATGATTTGCACTTGACGAAAAAAAAGATCAACTTAAGGGTCTCACATGGATTATTGTTGTTCCAAATGAAATAGTAGTTCCTTAAATTATGATTCTTGTGAAAATTAACTTATTTAACTAATATAAGCAAATTCTTACTGGGATTTAATTATTTTAAATATTATGAGTTTATATATTGTTCAAATAAAAAAAGATGTAATAGTCAAAATCTTAGTTAATTTCAACGTTCTAATTAAACACTACTCGTAGGAAATACTAATTAAATAATAATTTTGTCAAATGTGATATTTATTAAATAATAAAAAGGCCAATCGATTTCTTGTTGGAGCTTTGTGCTTTAATAATATATACGGCAAAGGGCCAAATATATCTCTCTACTTTCGAAAATGGTCTAAGAATACTGCTCGTTATATTATTGTGTTATCTATACCCCTGCAGTCATACTTTGGGTTCAAATATACCCCTCATTTAAACGGAGGGACACGTGTCATCGTCCTGTTGGTCAATTCTAAATATATCCTAATTAATTAAAAAGACCCATTACCCATACCCGAAAAGTAATTTTTTAAAGCAATTTAGTTTTTGTAAAAACTAGAAAAAAACTGAAATTATTTTTACTAAAAATGAAAAAAATAAAAATAGTTTTTTTCCAGTTTTTACAAAAAAACTGCTTTAGAAAAAACTGAAAAATGTTTTCTAAAACAATGTTTTTGTAAAAACTGGAAGAAAAAAAAAAAAAAAGAAGCTGAAAAGCAAATTTTTAAAGCAATTTTTTTTGTAAAAACTGGAAAATACTGGAATTGTTTTTACTAAAAACTGGAAGAAAAAAAACAAAAATATTGTTTTTTCCAGTTTTTACAAAAAAAACTGCTTTAAAAAAAGGTGAAAAATATTTTCTAAAACAATGATTTTTGTAAAAACTGGAAAAAAAACTGTAAAGCAATTTTCTAAAGCAATATTTTTGTAAAAACTAAAAAATAAATATTTTCTCTTTTTTTCAATTTTTAGTTAAAAATAATTCAGTTTTTTTCAGTTTTTACAAAAATATTATTTTAGAAAGTATTTTTCAGTTTTTGTAAAGCAGTTTTTTTTTTAAAAACTGAAAAAAAAATATTTTCGTTTATTTCAGTTTTTAGTAAAAATAATTTCAGTTTTTTCCAGTTTTTACAAAAAAAAAAATTACTTTTCGGGTATAGGTAATGGGTCTTTTTAATTAATTTGGAGATATTTAGAATTGACCAACAGGACGATGACACATGTCCCTCCGTTTAAATGAGGGGTATATTTGCACCCAAAGTATGACTGCAGGCATATAGATAACCCAATAGTATAACGAGAGGTATTATTAGACCATTTTCGAAAATAAAGGGGTATTTCCTTTGCATTAATATATATCTGGATAGACCGAAGAACACATGATTAAAAGAGTAAAGTATTATTTTCCTATGTATTTAGTAGTTTTTACTTTATTCTCACATCGGCTTACCACTTAATGAGAGTAAATTAATGTAACTTGTTGAAAACACTAAATGTAAATAGAATTGTTCTTCAAAAAAATTACTCTAGTTGTTAACTCTTTCAAATGAACGTACATCCTTCCAAATATTTGACCTTTTAAATAATTTATTAAAGATAAAATATTTATTGACTTTAAAGTCCTAAATTTTAGGTATACTTCAAATAAGGAAAGATTTTTTAATCAAAATTTCAGTAGATTTTTAAGTCCTAAATATTAGGAAGATAATTATATTATAATTTTGTTTAATGTAAAATCTATTTTTAAAAAGTAAAAAAGGCGAACGATATTTTACTAAGTAGCTTCGTACTTTTAATATAGTACTAATCTTAAGATACGCGCGGTGCGCGTGTACCTTGCATCAATAAGAATAAGCTTTTTAAAAGTAACATAAGATATATTTAAAAAACTGAGCTCCTAAATGTTAATCATGATTGAGTTTCATTGGCTCTAGTCATTCTTCTTTTTGTTCCATTCCTTGTTTCATTGTACAAAAACGTTAGGTACAACATTAAGTATAATGTGTGAATGAAAGGGAACAATGTAGTTCGACTTTCTATGGACAATTTTGACTTTTCACTTCGATCGTTCCGTTTTTATAATAGTAAAATAATAGATGTAATAGATAGTATAATTGAGTAATAAATAGCTGCATTATAAAATTAAGAATATAAATTAATAAAAATTGTATGATTAGAAAATTTTCATTAATGATCATCCAAGTAAATATTTGTAACACAAAAATGTTTGTTCTTATTTTAAAACTAAAATATGAACTTGACGAGAAATACATATTTTGATTGGAAAATTTTCATTTTACTAAAGTGAATTAATCAAGATTTGTGGCAACAAAATCTCATAAGTTCTTGGTAGCAAGCCATGAAACTAAGAATATTATGAATCTGACAAAGTAATACTATCTATAAAGATAGAAATATTTTTGAAATCTTATAAGTGAGGAAAAGATTTGAGGTTATTAGTTGGTGAGCAAGAGCATTATTTGAAGAAAAGGAAAACGGCGAAGCTTGAAGTTTTGCCTAAATAGAAACTGAGTTCTTAGAAGATTTTTAATTGATTTTAATGTACTAAATATTATGACATAGTTCAAATAAGAAAAAAAAATTAATAAGTAAAATTTTCAATTTTTATTTGATTTTAAATGGTTAATATTAAAAATTAAATGACTATTTCTAAATATTAGGAAAATAATTAAATAAATTTTTACATATATTAGTAAAATAATTAAATGACTATTTTATCTAGTATAACTTTATTTTCTTTGGGTATGCACTTTGCGAGTGTCCCCGTATCAATGGGTAAATAATTTTTAAATTTCACATAAATTTTTTAAAATAATGTATTTGAGTTATAAAATAAAACTTAAATTATAAAGTGTAACAGTGAATATTAATTTCATTTACTAGCTCTATAAAGAAAAAAATAAGGATTCGTTATCGTTGAAATGAATGCAAGAAAAAATAAAATAATAATAATAATAATTAATGATAATTTATTTAGAATATCTTTTGGTCTACTATTTTACTCTTATTATTTAAGTTTGTATTTTAATTAATTTTACTCTTAATCTTATATGATAATTGATATTCCTCTTTTACTAATATGTTTCACCGCCAATTTGATTGATCTTATGGAAGCAAATTAATATACCAAAGAGATAGTAAACCAAAAATATAATTTAACTTAGATGATGAATTTGAAAAATAATTGGATTATATCTTTTGCTAATAATTAATTCAAAGGCTTGATTTTATTATTATTATTATAGTAACTCATTAGATTTTTGTTAATTCAAATTCATAATATTAACGCATCCCAAATTTTAAATATTGAGTTGTAACATGAAAAGAAAATGACAACTATATCACGTTTCTAAAATAAACAAATAATTCATATAAGGTAATTTAAGTTAAATTTAAAGTAAAAAAACCAATTAGCCCAAATGGTTTCCATGATGTTCCCTTATATTTCTTACCACTTCTCATGATCCGGAATTCCTACCATCGGGTCTGTGATGACACTTAATATTTTACTTGCCAGGCAAGCCAACGTTAGAATAATTTTTATCCATTTTTAATAGTTCAAATTGAATAATAATCAAGAAACCGAAATAACTGAAATAAATCTGAAATAGAGTGAATAAGCCAACATAACAACGATGTCTAAATATCATCCCAAAACTAGTGTCACGACCCAATTTCTCCTATAGGCCATGAAGGCGCCTAACGTCGCCGCTAGGTAAGCCTACGATGAATTTACTACGTGATTACTTCTTTTAACAGGCTTACAAGTAATTAAGTTTCATTTATTTAGAAATTTGAGAAATAGGGAGTCAAATGAATAAAATGAAAGCATCTGAATGCAAGCATAAATATGTAAATACTTCAAAACCATAAAGTCTACTAGTGTGTGTGCCAAGACGTGGTGTCACAAGTATATATGCAACTAATAGAATATACAAAACTCTAACTATTGTCAGAAATAAAGTAGATAGAATATAAATACAAAAGAGAGACTCTAGGGGCTGCAGAACTGCTCGGGAAGCAGCTCACCACTAGGCCTCGGGATATCTGGGACGCGCGCCGGTAGGACCACCAGATGCACCTGCCTCAGATCCAGCACGGTTAGTGCAAAAGTATAGCGTGAGTACATAAACAACATGTACCTAGTAAGTATCAAGTCTAACATCGAAGAAGTAGTGACGAGGGGTCGATATCGACACTTACTATGGGCTAATAGTAAAGAAATACGGGATTTTAAATGAGCACGGGTTATGTATATAATAACAATAATTCAATAATAAGCAAAAGTAAATAAACCTTTCACACATGGTAAGTTCAAAATAAATTTCCATCTTATAATATTTTGCCTCTCAAGTCAGGGAAGGATATCAAATATATGATTACACATCGAGTGTTATCACGCACGATTATGCCGAGGTCGTACGACCCGATCCAGAATAAAGTGTACATTGTCGAGGATCGAGCGGCACGAACCATAGATGCATCTATCTACTGCCGAGGCGTTCGGCCTGCTCCACAAGAAGAGAGGATACTTTATAAGCATTTGACTTAAATGTTAATAAAGGCTAAAACACAATGTAATACAAATTCCATTATCGGTCTTTCACAATTCCTCTAACACGTTCCAATATAATTTAGGCACTTTAATTAACAAGTAGGGTAAAAATATATCAAATAATTCATGATTTGGGTCCTAAGACTACCCGGACATAAGCATAATTAGTAGCTACGCACGGACTCTCGCCACCTCGTACGTACGTAGCTCCCACAATTAGAAGCAACATTAATTTAAATCACCTATGGAGTAAATTCCCTCTTATAAGGTTAGACAAGAGACTTACCTCGTCTCAAGGCTCACTTTCCGGTCACAATTTTGCTCTAAAGCCTCAACTCGGTGCCGAACAATCCAAAACTAGTCAAATATTATATAGATTAATCAATACATGTTCAAAAGTTTATATTCTAACTATTAGAGTGATTACCCAACCCCAATTATAGGATTCCTAAATTTACCCTCGGGCCCACATGCCCGAATTCTAGAAATTTTCGAAGAAAGTTGTTACCCATAACCTCACGAACTCAAAAATATAATTTTCACTAAATTCCCTAACCATTTTCATGGTTAAATCCCATTTTTATCAAAACCTAGGTTTTTCATCTAAACCGATAATTTTCACAATCTCACATGATAAAATCTACCCATAATCTATGTATCTAACTCACATTGTATGGGGATTACTTACCTCAAAGTGTTAGGTGAAAGCCTGTCACGACCCGAAATTCCTACCTTCGAAACCGTGATGGCGCCTAACATTTCACTTGCTAGGCAAGCCAATGTTAGAATAATATTGTCCATTTTAAAATAATTTTAAATTTATTAATAACAAAGAATAAATGCGGAAGTAAAGTCTGAAATATAGTGAATAATCTTTAAAAATAACAGTGTCTAAATACCATCCCAGAATTGGTGTCACAAGTGCACGGGCTTCTAGAATAATACAAATAAAGGTCTGAATAAAATAAAGTTGTCTGGAAATAAACACACAGCTAAAGTAAAGTAGTCGGGGACTTCAGAATTGCGAACGTCGTACAGTTATACCTCAAGTCTCCTCTGAGAAGCTGAAATCCGAGCAAGTCGATGGTACTCCGCTGGGACCAACTCCGAAATCTGCACAAGAAGTGCAGAGTGTAGTATTAGTACAACCGACCCCATGTACTGGTAAGTGCTGAGCCTAACCTCGACAAAGTAGTGACGAGGCTAAGGCGGGTCACTTACATTAACCTGTACGCAATATTAGTAACAACAACAAATAATAGAAATAATCAGGTAACTCATTTATAATAATTGAAGACAACTCAGCAGTCATAACCAATTATCATTTCCATCAATTTTCGTTGCAGTGTGCAACCCGCTCTCACAATATATTCACATTCAATTCTATTGCGGCGTGTAACCCGCTCCTCCAATTTATTTATTTTAATCAAGTCTGTTGCGCCTTGCAACCCGATCCCCCGATATATATATATATATATATATATATATATATATATATATATATATATATATATATATCGACTTTTAATAAGTTTGTTGCGGCGTGCAACCCGATCCTCCTATATAGACTTTTAATAAGTCTGTTGCGGCATGTAACCCAATCCTCCAATATGGACTTTTAATAAGTCTGTTGCGGCGTGCAACCCGATTCTCCAATATGGACTTTTAATAAGTCTGTTGCGGCGTGTAACACGATTCTCCAATATATCTATTTCAATCAATTCTGTTGCGGCATGCAACCCGCTCCTCCAACATATTCATTTACCAATTCTTATAGAAGAAATTTCCCCAATAAATGCAACAATTAATATAAAATTATAAGACAACAAGCATACAATAATTATGATTTAATTATGAAACAAACAATGACAAATAGCAAATTATTATGAAAATCAGGGAGAAAATAGGCAGTTTAATATTTAATATGCTAAATGTCAAATAACAATTAAGACACATAATTCAAATAGCATGTAACAATTAATGCAGGAATTCAAGAATTAATATTCGTGAAAGAATAGGAGAGAAACAATTATTATAATAATTAATTCATGATTTAAAACTATTTATGATTTTTCAAGTAATTATGCAAACAATTAATTTAACGACGTATAGACACTCGTCACCTCGCCTATACATTGTTCACATGCATTTCACATAACAAATAGTTTAAGGGTTCTATTCCCTCAAGTCAAGGTTAACCACGACACTTATCTCGCTTTCCAATTTCCAATCAATTACTCGACCACAGCCATTCCTTTTAAATTTGTCTCCAAAAGCTTCAAATCTATTTGCAAAAAATTCGATATACTCAATACGAATCATAGGAATTAATTTCATATGAATTTACTAATTTTCCCGATAAAAGTCCGAAATTTATTTTAATATTCGACAGTAGGACCCATGTCTCAAATTCCAAAAAAACTTACGAAATCCGAACACCCGTTCCGCTACGAGTTCAACCATACAAAAATTATCCAATTCCGATATCAAATGAACCTTCAAATCTTAAATTCTCTTTTTTGGAAGATTTTATAAATATCTGATTTTTCTTCACTAAATTCACGGATTCATGATGTAAATGAGTATGGAATTATGAAATATAATCAAAATAGGATAAGGAACACTTACCCCAAGAAACATACTCTTAATCACCCATCATTACCCAAACTCGAAAATGAAGATTAGGGGTTAGAACCTTACCTCTTTGATGAAGAACTTGAGGGATTTCTTGTTGGATTTCAAAGGCTTGGACAAGAATTTGATGAACAAGATACTTTATCTACTTCCTCTCTCTAGAACACTCTCACTTATCTCTAAAATCATCAGATAATTTCCCCAAAATATGCCCCAAAACCTATTTATCAAAATGCGGTTGGGTGATGATAATAGGAAAATTACCTCTCCGAAAACAGGTATGCGTTCGCACAATGCACCGCCAAATAGGTATGCGGGTCGCAAAATGGATCGCAAAACTGATGCCCAGAAGTGGTGTGCTCTGGGCAGATCGGCCACCACTATGCGGCTCGTTAACCTGTTTTGCGGCTCGCATAATTGATTTGCAGTCGCACAATTTGCCGCATAATCGCATTTTTCTAGCTTTTGGTAATTTGCTCATAACTTCTTGTAGGAATGTCCAAATGATGAACGGTTTGAAGGGTTAGAAACTAGAGTGAAAGATCTTTCATTTACACCATATAAAGCTTCATATCATGAGAGTTATGCTCATCTGAAGTTAGGTCTTGTACGAACTCACTTGAAACTTTAGTCTTAAGAAATTTTCAACTTCTACATTCGATGCCGAAACCTATCGAATCAAGTCCGATTGACCTCAAATTTTGCACACAAGTCATAAATGACATAACAGAGGTATGAAAATTTTCGGAACTAGATTCCGACTCTGATATCAAAAAGTCAACCCCGTGGTCAAACTTAGAAATCTTTAGCCTTTAAATTACTAGTTTCCGTTAAATGGTCATAACTTGAGCTATGGACCTCAAAAATAAATTCAGGGCATACGCCCAAGTCCCAAATCACGATACGGACCTACTGGAACTGTGAAAACACTGATACAAGCCCGTTTACTCAAAATATTGATCAAAGTCAACTCTATTAAGTTTTAAGGCTCTAGTTCACATTTTAATCTATTTTTCACATAAAAACATTCCGAAAAATTGTACGGACTTCGCACGCAAGTCGAGGAGTGACAAATAGTTCTTTTTGAGGTCTTAAAATACAGAATTAATTATTAGATTTAAAGATGACATTTTGGGTCATAATATTCTCCACCTCTAAAACAAGCGTTCGTCCTTAAACGAAATTAGAAAAAGTACCTGAGCTGGTAAATAAGTGTGGATATTTACTCCACATGTACGACTCAGACTCCCAGGTATCTACCTCATTCGGCTGACCTCTCCATTGTACCCTAACTGAAGGATAACTCTTAGACCTCAACTGATGGACCTGTCGGGCTAGAATAGCCACCGGCTCCTCCTCGTAAGTCAAATCTTTGTCCAATTGAATTGAGCTGAAGTCTAACACATGGGATGAATCACCATGATATTTTCGGAGCATGGATACATGGAATACCGGATGAACTGCTGATAAACTAGGTGGTAGTGCAAGCCTGTAGGCTACTTCACCCACCCTTTCAAGAATTTCAAAGGGTCTGATATACCTAGGGCTCAACTTGCCCTTCTTTCCGAATATCATTACACCTTTCATAGGTGAAACTCGGAGCAATACTCTTTCTCCTTCCATGAATGTAACGTCACGAACCTTACGGTCGGCATAACTCTTTTGCCTAGACTGAGCTGTGCGAAGTCGATCCTGAATAATCTTGACCTTATCCAAGGCATCCTGTACCAAATCAGTACTTAACAACTGAGCCTCTCCTGGTTCAAACCAGCCAACTGGCGTACGACACCGTCTCCCGTATAATGCTTCATATGGAGCCATCTGAATGCTCGACTGGTAGTTGTTATTATACGCAAACTCCGCAAGTAGTAAGAACTGATCCCAAGAACCTCCAAAGTCTATAACACAAGCGCGAAGCATATCTTCCAATATCTGAATAGTGCGTTCTGATTGTCCGTCTGTCTGTGGATGAAATGTTGTACTCAACTCAACCCGCATGCCTAACTCACATTGTACAGCACTCCAGAAGTGCGAGGTGAGCTGTGTACCTCGATCAAAAATTATAGACACGGGCACACCGTGAAGGCGGACAATCTCGCGGATGTAAATCTCCACTAACTGCTCTGAAGAATAGGTAACTGCTACTAGAATAAAATGAGCCAACTTGGTCAACCTGTCCACAATGACCCATACTGCATCAAACTTTCTCTGAGTCCGTGGGAGCCCAACAACAAAATCCATAGTGATACGCTCCCACTTCCACTCAGGAATTTCTAACTTCTGAAGCAAACCACCAGGTCTCTGATTCTCGTACTGAACTTGCTGACAATTCAAACACAGAGCTACATATGCAACTATATCCTTTTTCATTCTCCTCTACCAATAATGTTGCCGCAAATCTTGATACATTTTGGCGTCACCCGGATGAATAAAATACCGGGAACTGTGGGCCTCTTCAAGAATTAATTCATGAAGCCCATCCACCTTAGGAGCACAAATACGACCCTGCACCCGCAGAATTCCATCATCTCCCACATTAACCTGCTTGGCACCACTCTGCCGGACAAGCAAATGAGGATCATTATACTGTCGCCCTCTGATGCGCTCATATAAAGAAGACCGAGCGACTGTGTAGGCTAGAACCCAATTGGATTCTGAAACATCTAACCTCACGAACTGATTGGCCAAAGTCTGAACATCTGCAGCTAACAGCCTCTCACCAATCGGAATATACGCAAGGCTGCCCATACTCACAGCCTTTCTACTCAAAGCATCAGCCACCACATTGGCCTTTACGGGGTGATACAAAATGGTGATATCATAGTCCTTCAACAGCTCCAACCATCTTCTCTACCTTAAATTGAGATCGTTTTTTTCACAGGTACTGTAGACTATGCTGATCAGTAAATATATCACACGAGATACCGTAAAGGTAATGCCTCCAAATCTTTAGCGCATGAATAAGGGCTGCTAATTCTAAGTCCTAAACATGATAATTCTTATCGTGAACTTTCAACTGCAGCGACGCATATGCAATCACCTTGCCATCCTGCATCAATATTGCACCAAGACCAACGCGAGATGCATCATAATACACCGTATAAGATCCTGAACCTGTAGGTAATACCAACATTGGCGTCGTAGTCAAAGCAGTCTTGAGCTTCTGAAAGCTCAACTTACACTCGTCTGACTATCCAGATGGGGCATCCTTCTGGGTCAATCTGGTCTTAATAGTTGTTCATAACCAATTACAGAATCGTCAATTAACTCCATGTTAACAAAAGTCTTGTTTCAAACCTTCACAATACTGATAACGATATGCGAGGCATGAAGACCTCGTAATTATTTACCAAAATTAACGAGTTGCATTTAACGCCACCTGGGTGGGCACCTACCTCGTAGGTTAAAACTCAATAATTACAACACGAATTTGGCAAGTATGCACAGAGAATTTCATACAAGATTTTCAAATAAGCCTAATAGGCATGACTCCCTATTATTGCTATAGTACAAATTTAATTTCACAAGGGAGAATTTAAACACAAGAATTTTCCTCACAAGGATCTCGTCCTTATATAACTTTCACCACAGCTCGTAGCCCGGTTTAAACATATCGATTTATATTAAAAATGCGAGGATCTCGTCCTCAGTTCTGGATCACAAGTAATATGCACATCGTGCCAATCAAAAATTTTTATTTTCTCTTTTTAAATATTTTCGGTTACATAAAATCACAACACATAATGAACCTCACATCGGTAGGGCATATAATTCACAATTTGTAATTAATTATCTGGAAATTACATCAAAACTTATCGATATGAGTAATAGAAAGCCACCTTTAGCCACGTAGCTCTTATTAGTGGCCAACATGGAATGATAGGCGTAGTTATCTCTATAGAATCTCCCAACGGGAGTAAACACATAAATAGATTATAGAATTACGAAGCTCACTCATAAGTGGAGCACAATAGGAGGACTCGTATCGATACTCAGAACCAAATCAAGTTAAGGAAATTATTCCTTTATATTAAATCGAGGTCGTGCCTGTAACGACACAATCTGATGTATCGACCTCCGCCATACCATAAAACAATTATATTAACGACTGGGTCTCCACCTCTATGATGCCTTCTACCCGTCTGTCCTCCACCCCTAACCGGTCGTGTGGGTGGTGTAGTAACTGCAATGGGGCACGTAGCCTGAGTGCTTTTATGAAATATGTCTTTCCCAAGTTTGGGACAATTTTCTCATGATGTGCCTAGTATCACCGTATTCATAACAACCCATTTGCAGGTTTGGCTGCTCATACTGTGTCTGTGCCAGATAACTGGAATAACCATTATAGGATACTTATGTGAGTGGTGCATTAAAAGAACTTACTGGAGCACCTCGATTAATCCGATGTGCAAACTGGGCTGGCCGACTGCCCGAGCCTCTGCCATAATGATTTATACTCGCAGAGTAGAATTCACTGAATCCCCCAGAACCTCGAGACGTCTTGGTCTCCTTAGTTTCCTTTTTCCTCACCCCGAACATGTTCTAATATCTTGGCAGTTTCTACCACTAGTGGAAATGAAGTATCAGCCTGTATCTCCCGAGTCATACAAAATTTTTCGATCATAATTGAGTCATTTAATGAGTCTGTGGACTCGCTCTCTGGCTGGTCTGCCCTCTTCATGGGCTTGCCACGAACACCGATGGAGAATTATCTCTCCCCAGGCCAATTTCTTCTTTTGTTATGCTGACTCAACACTGATGAGCTGGCCCATTTCTTAACATACTCTTCGATTCTTATTTAGGGTAACCCTTACCCCTATTTATACACAACTCTCACAAAAGTAGAGCTCCATACAGACAAATCTTGGCACGAACCACATAGTCCAGAATCTCGTCAACCATTGTACTTCCTCCGAAGCACCCCAAAATTCGCAACCGTGACGTCCACGCTGAGTAGACCTTCTGTAAATTTAATGTTGTTTCTCTAACTCCTTTGGTACTGAAGTATAGGATTATTACGGAGGCAGACATACCGCAAGTCCGAACCTTATCCTCTACAAAATCTCAGGCCTTAAACACATGTAAATTTTGGGGAACCTTTCAGTACCACATATATACATTTTAGGTCAAAACTGATATAACACATGACCCTACAATCCATCCATTGATAGTGGACTCCCCCACTCGGCGCGAAGTCATAGTTCACCACGTCCGATGATCCACAATATTAACCTTCACAGCTCGTATAAATCAACCAGATGCTAAGGTCCGTTGCACCCCTCACATGATTCACTGGGTGATCTCTCAATACGTCCGTATCTTCAGTTGGAACCACACGTTGAGGCAATGTTTGAGCATCTCTGTCTCCCTCGTAGTTCATCTGCGGCATCACAAACCATCGACGCACAACAGATACCGAGTGCACAATGTCATATACGAGTGGATACAAAGGAATACGAGATATAGGTTTTAAGTAAAATCAATGTCGCACGATAAGGAATGAAAGAAGTGATATTGTTCCTAAACTTCATAGCCTCTGAGAGATAAGTACAGATGTCTCCCTACCGATTCTTCAGACTCTACTAAGCTTGCTCGTGACTCGTGAGACCTATGTAACCTAGTTCTCTGATACCAACTATCACGACCCGAAATTCCCACCTTCGGAACCGTGATGGCGCCTAACATTTCACTTGCTAGGCAATCCAACGTTAGAATAATATTATCCATTTTAAAATAATTTTTAAATTTATTAATAACAAAGAATAAATGCAAAAGTAAAGTCTGAAATGTAGTGAATAATACATAAAAATAACGGTGTCTAAATACCATCCCAGAATTGGTGTCACAAGTGCACGAGCTTCTAGAATAATACAAATAAAGGCCTGAATAAAATAAAGCTATCTGAAAACAAACACACAACTAAAGTAAAGTAGTCGGGGACTTCAGAACTGCGAACGTCGTGCAGTTATACCTCAAGTCTCCTCTGAGTAGCTAAAATCCGAGCAAGTCGATGGTACTCCGCTAGGACCAACTCCGAAATCTGCACAAGAAGTGCAGAGTGTAGTATCAGTACAATCGACCCCATGTACTGGTAAGTGCTGAGCCTAACCTCGACGAAGTAGTGACGAGGCTAAGGCGGGTCACTTACATTAACCTTTACGCAATATTAGTAACAACAACAAATAATAGAAAAAATAAGGTAACGCATTTATAATAATTGAAGCCAACTCAGCAGTCATAACCAATTATCATTTCTATCAATTTCCGTTGCAGCGTGCAACCCGCTCTCACAATATATTCACATTCAATTCTATTGCGGCGTGCAACCCGATCCCCCCAATATATATATATATATATATATATATATATATATATATATCAAAATTTTAATAAGTTTGTTGCAGTGTGCAACTCGATCCTCCAATATGGACTTTTAATAAGTCTGTTGCGGCGTGCAACTCGATCCTCCAATATGGACTTTTTATAAGTCTGTTGCGGCGTGCAACCCGATCCTCCAATATGGACTTTTAATAAGTTTGTTGTGGCGTGCAACCCGATCCTCCAATATGGACTTTTAATAAGTCTGTTGCGGAGTGCAACTCGATCCTCCAATATATCCATTTCAATCAATTCTGTTGCGGCGTGCAACCCGCTCCTCCAACATATTCATTTACCAATTCTTATAGAAGAAATTTCCCCAATAAATACAACAATTAATATCAAATTATAAGACAACAAACATACAATAATTATGATTTAATTATGAAACATAAATGATAAATAGCAAATTATTATGGAAATCAGGGAGAAAATAGGTAGTTTAATATTTAATATGCTAAATGTCAAATAACAATTAAGACACATAATTCAAATAGCATGTAACAATTAATGCAGGAATTCAAGAATTAATATTTGACAAAGATTAGGAGAGAAATAATTATTATAATAATTAATTCATGATTTAAAATAATTTATGATTTTTCAAGTAATTATGCAAACAATTAATTTGACGACGTATAGACACTCGTCACCTCACCTATACGTCGTTCACATGCATTTCACATAACAAATAGTTTAAGGGTTCTATTCCCTCAAGTCAAAGTTAACCAAGATACTTACCTCGCTTTGCAATTTCCAATCAATTACTCGAGCACAACTTTTCCTTTTAAATTTTTCTCCAAAAGGTTCAAATCTATTCACAAACAATTCGATATACTCAATACGAATCATAGGAATTAATTTCATATGAATTTACTAATTTTCAGGATAAAAATCCGAAATTCATTTAAATATTCGATAGTGGGACCCACGTCTCAAATCCTGAAAAATCTCACGAAATCCGAACACCCGTTCCACTACGAGTTCAACCATACAAAAATTATCCAATTCCAATATCAAATGGACCTTCAAATCTTAAATTCTCGTTTTTGGAAGATTTTATAAAAATCTGATTTTTCTTCCCTAAATTCACGGATTCATGATGTAAATGAGTATGAAATTATGAAATATAATCAAAATAGGATAAGGAACACTTACCCCAAGAATCATACTCTTAATCACCCATCATTACCCAAACTCGAAATTGAAGATTAGGGGTTAGAATCTTACCTCTTTGATGAAGAACTTGAGGGATTTCTTGTTGGATTTCAAAGGCTTGGACAAGAATTTGATGAACAAGACACTTTATCTACTTTCTCTCTCTAGAACACTCTCACTTCTCTCTAAAATCATCAAATAATTGCCCCAAAATATGCCCCAAAACCTATTTATCAAAATGGGGTCGGGTTATGAAAATAGGAAAATTACCCCTCCGAAAACAGGTATGAGATCGCACAATGCACCGCCAAATAGGTATGCGGGTCGCACAATAGATCGCAAAACTGATGCCCAGAAGTGGTGTGCGCTAGGCAAATCGACGACCATTTTGTGGGTCGCAAACCTATTTTGCAGCTCGCATAATTGATTTGCGGTCGCACAATTTGCCGCATAATCGTATTTTTCCAGCTTTTGGTAATTTGATCATAACTTCTTGTAGGAATGTCCAAATGACGAACGGTTTGAATCGTTAGAAATTAGAATCAAAGATATTTCATTTGATAGGTAATACTCTATATAAGACTTCATATCATGAGAGTTATGCTCATTTGAAATTAGATCTTGTGCGAACTCACTTGAAACTTTAGTCTTATGAAATTTCTAACTTCTACATTCGATGCCGAAACCTATCGAATCAAGTACGATTGACCTCAAATTTTACACACAAGTCATAAATGACATAACAGAGCTATAAAATTTTTTGGAACTGGATTCCAACTCCGATATCAAAATATCAACCCCGTGGTCAAACTTAGAAATCTTTAGCCTTTAAATTACTAGTTTCTGTTAAATGGTCATAACTTGAGCTAGGGACCTCAAAATTAAATTTCGGGCATACGCCCAAGTCCCAAATCACGATACGGACCTACCAGAACTATTAAAATACTGATCTGGGTCCGTTTGCTCAAAATGTTGATCAAAGTCAACTCTATTGAGTTATAAGGCTCTAGTTCACATTTTAATCCATTTTTCACATAAAAATATTCCAAACTTTGTACGCAAGCCGTAGGAGTGACAAATAGTACTTTTCGAGGTCTTAGAACATAGAATTAATTATTAGATTTAAAGATGACATTTTAGGTCATCACAAAACCCTTCTCTAAGAGCTCCAAAATCGTCCAAGAGATGAAAGAAAATAAGCCAAAATAGCCTAAGTCCCGCATTAAATAAACCATTCTGCCTCCAGCAATTTTTGCACCTGGCGGGTCGTTACAACTGGTGTCACAAGTGCACGAGCGACTAGAAATATACAAATAATGGTCTGAATGAAAGTAAAACTGTCTGAAATGATATAAACAACTAGGATAAGGTGGAAGGGGACATCAGGGTTACAAACGCCATATAGTTGTACCTCAACTCTCCAAACTGGCAATCAATCCGAGCAATCTACTGACCGCCGCTAGGACCGACTCTAAAATCTGCACAAGAAGTGCAGAGTATAGTATGAGTATAACTGACCCCATGTATTCTATAAGTGTCGATCCTAACCTCGACGAATTAGTGACGAGGCTATGGCCGATCACGTACAATAACCTGTACGCTGTATAATGATAATAATAGGAAAGAAACGCACGAAAAGTAAAGTAGTTAACTTATGTAAATAAACTCAATCCTCAAAATCAGTAAAATCAGAAATATCAATCCTCAGAATCTCATATGAAAACACTGAAAGCTAACACAATGTAATAAGGAATATAAAACACACAATCCGTTGCGGCGCGTAACTCGAACCCACCGTACAAACACAATCCTCTCTTACTCCACCATATTAACATCAAGAATAACAAAGTAAAATCCGTTTCGGCGCGCAACCCGATCCCACCATATAATTATAATCAATATCATAATCCTCCCTTATTTCAGTATATCAATATCACATATAAAATCCGTTGTGGCGTGCAACCTGATCCCACCATATCAATATCAACCCTCCCTTATTCCACCTATTGCAGCGTGCAACCTGATCCATAAACAAAAATTAATAAATGTAATCAATTCAACAACTCAATTCACAAGAATCTCTAAGATTAAAGAATTATGAAAGAAAAGCCATAAAGAAGTCTCATACCAAGTCAAGAAATACTACAATTAATACAAAATAACAAGACAAGACAAATATATGATATTTAAAGTGTACAAGTAAGACAATTAAGGCAAGTAGCAGTTAATCATGGAGCATGAAAGAAACGAGCATTTCAATACAAGAGAAAATAGTGACAAGTAACAAGTTAAGGCATAGGAAGCAATTAAAGCATGTAACAGTTAAGCTATGGAACAAAATAATTAATGAAATAAGGAAAAGCATGAAAACAATTATCTTGAAAGCGTAAATACACTCATCACCTCACATATACGCCGTTACACATGTAAATCACATAGCATATAGTTCAAGGGTTCCTAATTCCCTCAAATCAAGGTTAGACCCAACACTTAACTCGCTCCGAAAGAAAATAAAAGCTCAACCGGGGCCTTTCCTCTATAACTCGCCTCCAAACCAATCGAATCGAATCAAAATTGACTTAATATCAACAACCAATGCGAGGAATATCAATTACAATACATAAAGCTAAGTTCTTTACACTTTTCTCAAAAAGTCAATAAAAGTCAACCTCTGGATCGCTTGGTCAAAACCCGAGATTCGGACCAAAATTCGATTACTCATTCACCCCCGAGACCAGTTATGTAATTGTTTCGAAATCCGAGCTCAATTCGAGTCTAAATCCCAAATTTACAAATATCCCTAATTGTACCCATATCCCTAATTTCTACTATAAAAATTCTAGATTTAATGTTGAAAACACTTGAAAAATAATGGGTAATTGAAAAACATAGATTGAAGTTTCTTACCAATGAATTTAGAAAGAAAATCTCTTGAAAAAATCTCCTCTAGGGTGTTTAGGGTTGAGAGTTTGAAATAAGTGAGCTAAATCCCGTTTTCCCCTCTTTTCTCCATGCGAAGATGTCGAAATTGTGACCTGGGGTTCGCAATTGCGAACCCCGCAAATGCGAGAAATGCATCGCAAATGCGACGAAACCCACACCTCTACGGCCATCGTAATTGCGATGGTTTGTTCGGAAATGCGAACACTGGAGCTTCACAAAAGCGATCAATTGATGGCATTTGCGATCCTTGCTTCTACCATACTCCTTTTGCAATTGCGAAAAAAAGTTCGCAAATGCGATAATGAAAGACGTCGCAAATGCGATCCCCCAACTCTGTAACGACCCGTCTTGTCATTTTAAGAATTAACGCCCCATTCAGTGACTTAAGGTCTCGAGCAGTTTCGCAATATGTATTATGACCCACGGGTGTGGTCGAGTTTGATTTTTGGAAGATTCTGAATTAAATTAAAAGAACGATTCTTATTTAGAAGCTTAAATGGAAAGAATTGACCGAAGAGTTAGACTTTTGAGTAAACAACTCTGGAATGGAATTTTGATGAGGTCAATAGCTCCGTATGGTGATTTTGGACTTAGGAGCATGTCCGGAAAATTATTTGGAGGTCTGTAGGGGAATTTGGCTTGACCTGGCGAAAGATGAATTTTTGAAAAGTTTGACTGGGAGGTTGACTTTTTGATATTAGGGTCGGAATCCGATTCTGGAGATTTGAATAGCTTCGTTGTGTCAATTATGACTTGTCTGCAAAATTTGAAGTCATTCTGGATTGATTTGATGTGTTTAGGCACGAGATATAGAATTTGAAAGTTCAAAGTTCATATATTTTGATTTGGGGTTCGATTCATCATTTTGATGTTGTTTGAGGTGATTTGAGAATTCGACTAAGTTTCTATGATGTTTTAGTGCCTGTTGGTATATTTGGTTGAGATCCCGAGGGGCTAGGGTGAGTTTCGGACGTCTAACGGATCATTTTTGGCCTTTAGAAAATAGCTGCTGGCATTTTCTTCTGATTTTCCTTATACGCGATCGCCTAAGTCCGTCTGCGATCACGTAGAGTAATTTGGGCAAAGGAGACTTTGTTCTACGCGATCGCGTGAATGGGGTTGCGATTGCGTAGGCTTAATTGGGCAACCGAAAAATTTATTCTATGCGATCGCGTGGGCAAGTCCGCGATCGCATAGGTTGGGCGAGTTATGTCATGTGAACGCATGGCTAAGCCCGCGTTAGCAAAGGGGAGCAGAGGGAGGAGCGGGGCAAACACGCTTAATGCTTCGCGATCGCGTGAGAAAGTTCGCGATCGCGTAGGGTAGCGGAGTCAGTGCTTCGCGATCGCGTGGGACTTTCTGCGATAGCGTAGAATTAATTTTGGCAGTGTTGAAATTGTGCTTCGCGAATGCATGAGGAAGTTCGCAATCGCGTAAAAGAAATCACTAGGCAGTGAGTTTATGTTCTGAAAATGGGACTTCATCCCATTTTCCATTTTTGACGGATTAGAGCTCGGGAAGAGGCGATTTTCGGGAGTTTTTCAAGAAAAACAACGGGATAAGTGTTCTTAACTCAATATTGGTTAAATTACCCGAATCCATGGTTGTTTATAACATTTAATCGGTGAATTTAGTTGAAAGAATTGTGAAAAACCCTCTTGGTTTAAATTTAAGATTTGGAGGTTGATTTTTTATTGGAATTCGATAAAATTTGTATGGTTGAACTCGTATCGGAATGGGTGTTCGGATTTCATGAAAATTTTATCGGGTTCTGAGAGGCGGGCCCCGCGTTGACTTTTGTTGACTTTTTAGAATAAAATTTTAAGTCGACGTTTTATTTTCCGGAATTATTTTCGATGAATTTTAATCAAATTATATAATTTAATTGGATAGATTTGAGCTGTCCGGAGGTCAATTCAAGCGAGAAGGTGATTTTGGAATATCGACATAACTTCAATAAGGTAAGTATCTTGCTTAACCTCGAGTGGGGGAATTACCCTTAGGCATTGAGTCTTATGTGGAAATTATATGATTGAAAACCATGTACGCGAGGTGACGAGTACGTACTTGGTTTATATGTGCAAATTATATCGGTTTAAATTCGTAGACGCCCATATGTATTAAATTGGAAATTTTTTGCACTTATTAAATCCTCTATTTGTCATGCCTAGATCCTTGTTTGTTGAAATTTCTTTTATATGATGATTTGGTGTGATTGCCACCTTGAATTTATGTGAAATATTATTTTGTTAAGTTGTTCACTCCCAGATATTTTTGTTAAGATTTTGTGCACATTATGATTGAACCACGGGATCCTTATTATGGAAATTTATGTATTATTGAATTTTGTGGCACATTATAATATTTGAGCACTTGATGTGCAATTTGTGATAAATTGGAATAACTGAGCACTTGATGTGCAAATCTGTGATATGTTGTAATATTTGAGCACTTGAGGTGCAGTTTATGAGATGTGATATTGGCATGTTATTTTGTTGGGAAGTTTTGTTCGGGTGTTTGCACGAGATTTCTGCCGTGCTATTGTTACTATTGATATTTGCACATGCGGTGTGACAAGGCGGGATATATATATATATATATATATATATATATATATATATATATATATATATATATATATATATATATATATATATAGGTTGCGCATTTGGCGAAATAAAGTGGGATTTTATTATGCACGTGTGGCGAGACAAGGCGGGCACTTACTTTATGATTGCACACGTGACGAGACAAGGTGGGCTATGTCGAGAATTCATTTGTGATGGCCTGAGGGCATTGTTGTTGTTGCATATTTACTCTTGGGACTACGAGGCGGTACCGCGGCAGTGCCCTTTGTTGATATTTTTCTATGGTTGCACTTGCCTTTGGTTATTTTATTTTTCCGTGATATGTAAATTCTTGTGTTCTTCGGTGATGTATTATTTGATTTTATTATGTGTTTGTATTTCTTATTATAATGTGTTGGCTTTGTCTCTTGTACGAGACTCTGAGGATTTGTATTTCTAGTTTTTACTAATTTTTAAGGTTAAGTTGTTTTGAATAAAAGAAATTGTTGTATGCTTTAATTCTTATAAGTTTTACATCCAAATCAGCAACTACCGGATGTTTCATTTTAATTGAAATGTTATTTTCTCCACCCAAATAATTTCTAAAATAAATTCATTCCTTTGTTGATTTCCTACTTGATTTAAAAAATTTAAACTTACTTTATTGGGAATAAATTGATCATGTGGATCTTATATACATTAATATTATTGGCACGTGAATTGTGCGTGCAGTTGTGATATGAAATGTAGGCACGGGGTGCTGTGATTAAATGATAATAATATTGGCACGCGAAATGCCCGTGCAGCTGTAATATGAAAAGTGAGCATGAGGTGCCAGGAAAATATGATGATTTAATTATGGGCACGAAGGGCCGTGAAAATATGAAAGTGGGCTGAGACCCGTATTTTTATGATTATGAAATGAGGTATCACATGGTGACTTTTTAATTGAAAGAATTATATTCAAGATATTTGTTTTAAAAAATTATATTTGAAGAGATTAATGAAAGAATTTTATATTCGAAAGATGTTTATTTGAGAAAATTATATTTGAAAAAGAGTTTTATTCGTAAGAATTATATGTGAAAGATATTTAATGAAAGAACTTGATTTAATTGGGTGTACTTATATTTATGAATTATTGAGCGATATTAATGGTGTTATTGTTCCCTTGTTATGCATATAACTGGTTGATTTGTGTTGCCCTTATTGTTATTTGCTTTCTATTATTCTTGTATATAATTTTGCACAAGTTTTTAGACTAGTGAGTGTCTTGACCGTACCTCGTCTCTACTCCACTGAGGTTAGTCTTGATACTTACTGGGTACCGACCGTGGTGTACTCATACTACATTTCTGCACATTTTGTGCAGAGCCAGGTATTGGAGATATCGGACTTAGGCAGAGTTAAAGCAGAATCATAAGGATTCAAGGTAGACCTGCTTAGTCGTCGCAGTCCCTTGGAGTCTTTTCATTTTATTGTACTATTAATTATTAATCGAACAGTATTGAGTATTCGATCCTTGAGATCATTTCATGTATTCAGTTAGAGTTCGTAACTCAGTACTACTAGTCTTGGGAGGTTGTTATATTCATATTTGTTCCACTGTTGGTTTTGATTTTCTATTTAATTCAGATTCTATTTTGTTTTTTTTAAATGGCTTCGAAATGTTATGGAAATAGGTTTACCTAGTCTTAGAGACTAGGTGCCATCACGACGCCTGTGGTGGGATTTTGGGTTGTGACAAGTTGGTATCAGATCTCTAGGTTCATAGGTTCTATGAGTCATGAACGAGTCTAGTAGAGTCTTGCGGATCGGTACGGAGACGTCTGTACTTATCTTCGAGAGGCTATAGAACTGTTAGAAAATTTCCACTTCTTTCATTCCTGTCGTGCAGAATTTGTTGAATTCAGAATTTGAGTCTTTCTATCTCTATTCTCTCATAGATGGTAAGGACACGTACTACCGGGTTAGCTGAACAGGCATCTACATATACTGCTAGGGCTACAAGAAGACGGGGCCGAGGTAGAGGTCGAGGAAGGGCACGTGATGCGATTGGAGCACCTATCAGAGCAACAGTTGAGGAGCCACCAGTAGCTCCAGTTGGGGGACAGGTACCAGAAGCACCTGTTGTTACCCCCGGACTTCAGGAGACTTTAGCACAGTTCCTGAGTATGTTTGGTACATTAACTCAGGCGATATTAATCTCTGTTGCACAGAATATTTCGCGGATTGGGGGAGTAGCTCAGACTCCTACCACAACTCCAGAGCAACAGGTTCACGTTGGTTAGATTTCGGGTGTAATACCGGTACAACCTATTATTCCGGTTCGGCCTGAGGTCAGGCCAGAGGCATCAAAAGAAGAATGAAAGAGACTTGAGAGGTTTAAGAGGTATAGCCCACCTACTTTCAGTGGAACAGCTACAGAGGATGCCCAAGGATTTCTAGAAAATTATCACCGTGTTCTCCGCATCATGGGTATTGTGGAAGTGAGCAGAGTTACCTTTACTACATTTCAACTATCAGGCACAGCGTATAGGTGGTGGCAAATCTATGAAAAAGGTAGACCAGCTGATGCAACACTACCGACTTGGGCTCAATTTTTGGAAATATTCTTGAAAGAGTTTGTTCCCCAGACTCTCCGAGATGCGTGGCGCACAGAGTTTGAACGGTTGCGTCTGGGCATTATGACAGTGTCAGAATATGCTATCAGGTTCAGTGAGTTAGCATGTCATGCACCTATCTTGATTCATACAATCAGAGAGCGGGTCTGCAGATTCATTGAGGGGTTTGATTATGATATTATAATATGCATGGCTCAAGAATTGCAAACTGATACTCCATTTCAACAAGTAGTGGAGATTGCGAGAAAGATTGAGGGTGTTTTAGGCGAAGAAAAAGGAGTTTAAAGAGGCCAAAAGGTGTCGAAGATCTGGAGGGTTCAGTGGATTTTACTCTTTAGCTAGGACCCATTATAGCGGAGGCTCGAGCAGTCGGCCAGCTACGTCCGCACATCAGATTACTCGGAATGCTCCAGTAAGTTCTTACAACGCACCACCGGCATGAGATTTATATAATGATAATTTCAGTTATCTGGCACAGACTCAGTTCGAGCAACCGCGACCTCAGAGGGGTTGTTATGAGTATGGTGACACTAGGCACATCATGAGAGATTGTCCCAGACTTAGGAGGGGTGGATTTCATCATAGCACTCCAGCTACAAGCTTTATTCCAGTTAATACTACACGTGCACCGTCAATTAAAGGTGGAGGACAGGCGGGTAGTGGGAGCCTAAGAGGTGGAGGCCCAACCCGTTGATATAATCGATATGATTTGGCTGAGGCCGATATACTAGATGGTGTCGTTACAGGTACGATCCCGATTGGTTATAAAAGAATAGTTTCCCTTAGTTTGATTCAGATCTGAATATTGAGGTAAATCCTCCTATTATGCTCCGCTTATGGGTGAGCTTCGTAATTTTGTGACCCACTTATATGTTTATCCCCGTTGGGAGATTTGAAGATGTGAGCCTGTGTCTGTCATTTTTATTTTTGCACACCATTGAGGGCTATAAGTCCAAAAGTAATATTTATTATTCATCACAGTGGGTTTAATGTGTTTCGGAATAATTGATTACAATTTTATGAATTTTATGCCCTATTGGAATGAGGGGTTCATTATGTGTTGCGAAAATTGTTTACGGATTTTATTGAAAAAAAGAAAGAAAGTAAATTGAAAATTTCAATTGGCACAATGTGCAAAATACTTGTGATTCGGAGTTGAGGACGAGATCCTCGCATTTTTTTTATATGATGTGAAATATTTAAACTGGCTACAAGCTGCGGTGGAAGTTATATAAGGACGAGGTCCTTGTGGTGAAATATTTATGAGTTTAAGTTCTCCATTTGTGAAATTTAATTTGTACTATGGTACTAATTGTAAGGAGTCATGCCTGATAGGCTTATGTGATAATTCTTTTATGTGTTTCTGTACAATAATTGTGCTATAATTATTGAGTTTAGTCTATGAGGTGAGTGCCCAGGTGGTATTAAATGTGACTCGTTAATCCGAGTAAATAATTATAAGGTCTTCATGCTTCGTGTCTCGTTGTTAGTAAAGTGGAGGTTTGAAACGAGATTTTTGTTAACATGATATTAATTGGCGATGCTGAAATTAATTATGAACATCTTTTAAGACCAGAGATGTGGCGATGACCATACATATGATGTGCTTCATGTCCTGATATCATTATGATAATGCAATGCTTGTAATGCTGAGGTTTGTGTTATTGATATATACCTTGTGTTGTTTTGTTAGGTTATGAATATGTTGTTAGGAGTTGTTTTGGTGTTACTCTGGCAGGTGGATAGGCCCAATTACGAGGGAGGCTCTACCGAAATTTCTAAAAAATTTGGGAGTTAGTAAAATTTTGGGGGATTGAGGCGTGCAAAAGAAGAGATATATTATGTTATGTATTTGAGGGCGAATGATCCTAAGCGGGGAAGAATGTAACACCCCAGAAAATTTTTGAAGTACTTCAACACTATCAAGAAAGTTTACGTGTGCGTAGGCACGAGTTGCTATAGCCAGTTGAGACTAATACCGTGCGTTGTTGTGAAAATCAGGCCTTTTAAAAATGTTTGGAGTGTAAGAAATTGGTTTTAAAGTTTACAAATATGGATAAAAGAAATAATCGCAAATAAGATGGTGTTGTCGGGGCTTATCTCTAATGCGGTAATGTGGGATCAACCGTGAGTATATGTGTAAAAGTAAAATTATCGATTTGGTAACCTCAGAATAATTTTTAGCACGTTTGAGGACGAACGTTTGTTTAAGAGGTGGAGAATGTAACGACTCAACTTATCGTTTTAAGAATTAACGCCCCATTCAGTGACTTAAAGTCTCGAGCACCTTCGCAATATGTATTATGACCCGCGGGTGTGGTCGGGTTTGATTTTCGGAAGATTCGGAATTAAATTAAAAGAACACTTCTTATTTAGAAGTTTAAATGGAAAGAGTTGACCGAAGAGTTGACTTTTGAGTAAACGACTCCTAAATGGAATTTTGATGAGGTCAATAGCTCCGTATGGTGATTTTGGACTTAGGAGCGTGTCCGAAAAATTATTTGGAGGTCTGTAGAGGAATTTGGCTTGAAATGGCGAAAGATGAATTTTTGAGAAGTTTGACCGGGAGGTTGACTTTTTGATATCGGGGTCTGAATCCGATTCTGGAGATTTGAATAGCTTCGTTATGTCAATTATGACTTGTGTGCAAAATTTGACGTCATTCTGGATTAATTTGATGTGTTTCGGCACAAGATATAGAATTTGAAAGTCCAAGTTCATAGTTTTTGATTTGGGGTGCGATTCGTCATTTTGATGTTGTTTGAGGTAATTTGAGAATTCGACTAAGTTCATATGATGTTTTAGGACTTGTTGGTATATTTGGTTGAGATCCCGAGGGGCTCGGGTGAGTTTCGGACGTCTAACGAATCATTTTTGGCCTTTGGAAAATAGTTGATAGCTGCTGGCATTTTCTTCTGATTTTCCTTATACGCGATCGCGTAAGTCCGTCTACGATCACGTAGAGTAATTTGGGCAGAGGAGACTTTGTTCTACGCGATCGCGTGAATGGGGTTGCGATTGCGTAGGCTTAATTGGGCAACCGAAAAATTTATTCTATGCGATCGCGTGGGCAAGTCCGCGATCGTGTAGGTTGGGCGAGTTGTGTCATGCGAACGCGTGGCTAAGCCCGCGTTAGCAAAGGGGAGCGGAGGGAGGAGCTGGGCAAACACGCTTCATGCTTTACGATCGCGTGAGAAGGTTCGCGATCGCGTAGGGTAGCGGAGTCAGTGCTTCGCGATCATGTGGGACTTTCTGCGATCGCGTAGAGTTAATTTTGGCAGTGTTGTAATTGTGCTTCGCGATAGCGTGAGGAAGTTTGCGATCGCGTAGAATAAATCACTGGGCAGTGAGTTTAAGTTCTGAGAATGGGACTTCGTCCCATTTTCCATTTTTGACAGATTGGAGCTCGGGAAGAGGCAATTTTCGGGAGTTTTTCAAGGCAAACAACTAGGTAAGTGTTCTTAACTCAATATTGGTTAAATTACCCGAATCCATGGTTGTTTTTAACATTTAATCGGTGAATTTAGTTGGAAAAATTGTGAAAACCCCTCTTGGTTTAAATTTAAGATTTGGAGGTCGATTTGTTATTAGAATTCGATAAAATTGGTATGGTTGAATTCGTATCAGAATAGGTGTTTGGATTTCATGAAAATTTTGTCGGGTTCAGAGAGGCGGGCCCAGCGTTGACTTTTGTTGACTTTTTAGAATAAATTTTTAAGCCGACGTTTTATTAACCGGAATTGTTTTCGATGAATTTTGATTAAGTTATACAATTGAATTGGATAGATTTGAGCTGTCCGGAGGTCAATTCAAGCGAGAAGGCAATTTTGAAATATCGGCATAACTTCAATAAGGTAAGTGTCTTGCTTAACCTGGAGTGGAGAAATTGCCCCTTAGGCATTGAGTCTTATGTGAAAATTATGTGATTGAAAACCATGTACGCGAGGTGACGAGTACGTACTTGGTTTATATGTGCAAATTATATCGGTTTAAATCCGTAGACGCCCTTATGTATTAAATTGGAAATTTTTGGCACTTATTAAATCCTCTATTTGTCATCCCTAGATCCTTGTTTGTTGAAATTATTTTTATATGATGATTTAGTGTGATTGCCACCTTGAATTTATGTGAAATATTATTTTGTTGAGTTGTTCACTCCCGGATATTTTTGTTAAGATTTTGTGCAATTATGATTGAACCACGGGATCCTTATTATGGAAATTTATGTATTATTGAATTTTGTGGCACATTATAATATTTGAGCACTTGATGTGCAATCTGTGATAAATTGTAATAACTGAGCACTTGATGTGCAAATCTGTGATATGTTGTAATATTTGAGCACTTGAGGTGCAGTTTATGAGATGTGATATTAGCACGTTATTTTATAGGAAAGTTTTATTCGGGTGTTTGCACGAGGTTTCTGATGTGCTATTGCTACTACTGATATTTGCATATGCGGCGTAACAAGGCGGGATATATATATATATATATATATATATATATATATATATATATATAGGTTGCGCATGTGGCGAAACAAGGTGGAAACATTATTATGCACGTGTGGCGAGACAAGGCGGGCACTTACTTTATGATTGCACACGTGGCGAGACAAGGTGGGCTATGTCGGGGATTGATTTGTGATGGCCTGGGGTCATTGTTGTTGCATATTTACTTTTGGGACTATGAGGTGGTACCTTGGGAGTGCCCTTTGTTGATATTTTTCTATGGTTGCACTTGCCTTTGGTTATTTTATTTTTTCGTGATATGTAAATTCTTGTGTTCTTCCGTGATGTATTATTTGATTTTAATATGTGTTTGTATTCCTTATTATAATGTGTTGGCATTGTCTCTTGTACGAGACTCTGAGGATTTGTATTTCTAGTTTTTACTAATTTTTAAGGTTAAGTTGTTTTGAATAAAAGAAATTGTTGTATGCTTTAATTGTTATAAGTTTTACATCCAAATCAGCAACTACCGGGTGTTTCATTTTAATTGAAATGTTATTTTCTCCACCCAAATAATTTTTAAAATAAATTCATTCCTTTGTTGATTTCCTACTTGATTTAAAAATTTTAAACTTACTTTATTGGGAATAAATTGATCATGTGGATCTTATATACATTGATATTATTGGCACGTGAATTGTCCATGCAGTTCTGATATGAAATATGGGCACGAGGTGCTGTGATTAAATAATAATAATATTGGCACGTGAAATGTTCGTGCAACTATAATATGAAAAGTGGGCACGAGGTGCCGGGGAAATATGATGATTTAATTATGGGTACGAAGGGCCGTGGAAATATGAAAGTGGGCTGAGACCCATATTTTTATGATTATGAAATGAGGTGTCACATGCTGACTTTTAAATTGAAAGAATTATATTCAAGATATTTATTTGAGAAAATTATATTTGAAGAGATTTATTGAAAGAATTTTATATTCGAAAGATGTTTATTTGAGAAAAATATATTTGAAAAAGAGTTTTATTCGTAAGAATTATATGTGAAAGATATTTAATAGAAGAATTTGATTTAATTGGGTGTACTTATATTTATGAATTGTTGAGCGATATAAATGGTGTTATTGTTGCTCTGTAATGCATATCACTGGTTGATTTGTGTTGCCCTTATTGTTATTTGCTTTCTATTATTCTTGTATATCATTTTGCACAGGTGTTTAGACTAGTGAGTGTCTTGACTGCACCTCGTCTCTACTCCACTGAGGTTAGTCTTTATACTTACTGGGTACCAACCGTGGTGTACTCATACTACACTTCTGCACATTTTGTGCAGAGCCTGGTATTGGAGATATCGAACTTGGGCAGAGTTCAAGCGGAATCGTAAGGATTCAAGGTAGAGCTGCTTGGTCGTCGCAGTCCCTTGGAGTCTTTTTATTTTATTATCAACTCAATTCTGTTTTGCACCAAATTTTGCAGACAAGTCAAAAATACTGAAATGAACCTATTCCAAGTTCTGGAACCGTAATCCGAACCCGGTAGCAACAAAGTCAACCTACGGTCAAACTTAGAAATTCTTTAAACCTTTAAATTGCTAGTATTTAACAAATTACGTCAAATCAAGTTAGAGACTTCCGAATTCAATTCTGGGCATACGCTCAAGTCCCAAAGCACGATACGGACCCACAGGGACCGTCAAAACACTGGTTCGGGTCCATTTACATAAAACATTGATAGCAGTTAACTCAAATATGTTTTAAGACACGATTTCACGTTTTCATAAATTTTCTCATAAAACTTTTCCGAAAAAGGACACGGACTGCGCACGCAAATTGAGGAAGGCTAAACGGAGCTATTTGAGGTCTCAAAATAAAGAAATGAAAGGTAAAACTATAATTGACCTATCGGGTCATCACATTCTCCATCTCTAAAATAAACCTTCATCCTCAAACAGACATAGAAAAGTATTTGGACTGGTGAAAAGGTGTGGATATCTACTCCGCATGTCCGACTCGGACTTCCACGTGGCTGCCTCGATCGGATGACCTCTCCACTGCACTCTAACTAAAGGATAACTCTTAGACCTCTTCTGCCAGACCTGCCGGGCTAGAATAGCCACCGGCTCCTCCTCATAAGTCAAATCCTTGTCCAATTGGACTGAGCTGAAATCTAACACATGGGACGGATCACCGTGATACTTCCGGAGCATAGAAACATGGAACACTGAATGGAATGCTGATAAACTAGGTGGTAATGCCAGCCTATAGGCTACCTCACCCCACTCTCTCAATAATCTCAAAGGGTCTGATATACCTAGGACTCAACTTGCCCTTCTTTCCGAAACTCATCACACCTTTCATGGGTGAAACTCGGAGCAATACCCTCTCTCCAACCATGATTGCAATGTCACGGACTCTACGATCGGTATAACTCTTCTACCTAGACTGAGCGGTGCAAAGTCGATCCTGAATAATCTTGACCTTATCCAAGTCGTCCTGAACTAAATCGGTACCCAAAAATCGAGCCTCTCCCAGCTCAAACCAACCAACTGGCGAATGGCACCGCCTCCCATAAAATGCCTCATAGGGAGCCATTTGAATGCTAAACTGGTAGTTGTTGTTGTAGGCAAACTCCGCAGGCGACAAGAACTGATCCCAAGAACCCCCGAAATCTGTGACGCAAGCGAGAAGCATATCCTCCAATATCTGAATAGTGCGCTTGGACTGTCCGTCCGTCTAGGGGTGAAATGCTATACTCACTCAACCCACGTGCCTTACTCACATTTTACGGACCTCCAGAAGTGCGAGGTGAACTGCATACCTCGATCAGAAATGATAGATACAAGCACACTGTGAAGACGGACGACCTCGTGGATGTAGATCTCAGCTAATCGCTCTGAACAATAGGTAACTGCCGCTGGAATGAAATGTGCTGACTTGGTTAACCTGTCCACGATGACCCATACAGCGTCGAATTTCTTCTGAGTCCGTGGGAGTCCAACAACAAAATCCATAATGATACGCTCTCATTTCCATTCAGGAATCTCTAGCCCCTGATGCTCATACTTAACTTGGTGACAATTTAGACATCGAGCTACATACACAACTATATCCTTCTTCATCATCCTCCACTGATAATGCTGCCACAAGTCCTGATACATCTTGGCGGCACCAAGATGAATAGAATAGTGGTAATTGTGGGCCTCCTCAAGAATCAACTCACGAAGCCCGTCCACATTGGGCACACAAGTACGACCCTGCATCCGTAAAACCCCATCATCTCCAACAATAACCTGCTTGGCACCACTGTGCCGCACCGTATCCTTAAGAACAAGTAAATGGGGGTCATCATACTGACGCTCTCTGATGCGCTCATACAAGGAAGAACGAGAGACTGTGCAAGACAAAACATGACTAGGCTCCGAAACATCTAACCTCCCGAATTGATTGACAAAAGCATGAACATCTGCTGCAAACAGCCTCTCACCAACTGGAATATAAGCAAGGCTACCCATACTCACAACCTTTCTACTCAAGGCATCGACAACTACATTGGCCTTCCGGGGATGATACAAAATGGTGATATTATAGTCTTTCAACAACTCCAACCACCCATTTTGCCTCGAGTTGAGATACTTTTGCTTGAACAAATACTGCAGACTCCGATGATTCATGAATACCTCACATGACACGCCGTAAAGATAGTTACTCCAAAACGTCAGCGCATAAACAATGGCTGCCAACTCTAAGTCATGAACAGAGTTATTTTTCTCATGAACGTTCAACTGCCATGACGCGTATGCAATCACCCTGCTATCCTGCATCAATACTACACTGAGCCCAATACGAGATGAATCATAATACAACATGTAAGATCTTGAACCTGTGGGCAACACCAACACTGGCGCCGTAATCAAAGCAGTCTTGAGCTTCTGAAAGCTTAACTCACACTCATCCAACCATTTGAATGGGGCACCCTTATGGGTCAATCTAGTCAATGAGGTTGTTATGGATGAAAACCCCTCCATGAACCGGCGATAATAACCCGCTAAACCCAGGAAACTTTGGATCTCTATAGTTGAAGTAGGTCAAGGCCAGTTCTGAACTACCTCAATATTCTTAGGATCTATCTTTATGCCATCTGCCGATACAACATTCCCCAAAAAGGCGACTGATTCTAACCAAAACTCATACTTTGAAAACTTGGCATATAACTGACTATCTCTCAGAGTCTGAAGTATAATTCGAAGATGATGCTCATGCTCCTCTCGACTGTGGGAGTAGATCAAGATATCATCAAATCCATAAATGTTGTTGGAGCATTTGTCAACCCAAATGACATCACTGGGAACTCATAATGCCCATATCGAGTCCGAAAAGCCGTCTTAGGGACATCAGATGCCCCAATCTTCAACTGATGGTAGCCAGACCTCAAATCAATCTTCAAAAACACCTTGGCACCAAGAAGCTGATCAAATAAGTCATTAATCCTCGGTAACAGATAACTGTTCTTAATAGTGACTTTGTTCAACTGCCGATAGTCAATACACTTCCTCATCAACTCATCTTTCTTCTTCACAAACAACACGGGCTCACCCTAGGGCGAGATGCTAGGTCTAATGAATCCCTTATCAAGCAAATCTTTTAACTGCTCCTTCAATTTCTTCAACTCCGGTGGGGCCATACGGTATGGTGGAATAGAAATGGGCTGAGTGCCCAGAGCCAAATCAATACATAAGTCAATATCTCTATCGGGTGACATCCCCAGCAGATTTGCTAGAAACACCTCTGGAAACTCGCGCACAACGGGTACTGAATCCATGGAAGGAACCTCCGCACTGCTGGTAACCCTGCTGGTAGAATGGACATGAGTCCCCCTCCACTCTAATCGAGACAACCCCGGCATGGCTAAGGTCACCGTCTTGGCATGACAATCCAATATAGCACGATAAGGTCAAATCCAATCCATACCCTAGATAACACCAAAATCTACCATATCAAGAAGTGGGAGATCTATGCTAGTCTTAAGACTCCTAAAAGCAATTACACACGAGCGATAGACACGATCTACAATAATAGAATCCCTCACAAGCATGGACACATACACAAGAGCACTCAAAGAATCACGAGGCACAATCAGATATGAAGCAAAATAAGATGACACGTAGGAATAAGTAGAGCCCAGATCAAATAAAACTGAAATATCTCTATGGAAAACTGAAACAATACATGTGACAACGGCGTCAGATGACTCGGCCTCAGGCCTAGCCGGGAAAGCATAAAATCGGGGCTGGGCCCCACCACTCTGAACTATGTCTCTGGGACGGACTCTAGCTGGCTGGCCTCCACCTCTAACGGTCTGACCTCCACCTCAAACAGCCTGACCCCTACCTCTGGATGCCTGACCCTTGCCCCTAGCTGGCTGAGTGGGTGGTGGAGCAACCGGTGCTAGGACCATTACACGAGAACTCTTATCAGACACTGGCCCCCTCTCTTAAGCACGAACCATCTCGATCCGTTTAGCAATATCTATGGCCGTCTAGAAAGAAATATCACTTCCGGTCTCCTTGCCATCTATAGCCTGATAGTAAAAGTGGGCCCATAAATAAATCTCCTTACTCTCTCCCTCTTAATAGGGAGCAAAATAATAGCATGGCGAGCTAGGTCCACAAAACGAGTCTCGTACTGGGTAACAATCATACTACCCTGCTGAAGACACTCAAACTGCCTACGGTAATCCCCCCTCAGAGTGACATGAATGAACTTCTCTAGAGATAGCTATGAAAACAGATCCCAAGTAAGTGCAGGCGACCCAACTAGTCTAGTCACCAAAAAATCTCTCCACCACCTCCTGGCGGAACCAGTCATCTGAAACACTATAAAATCTACCTCATTGGTCTCAACTATACCTATGTTCCCATCACCTCATGGCAGCGGTCTAGATAATCTTGTGGGTCTTCAGAAGATTCACCACTGAAATGAACTGGAAAGAGCTTGGTAAACATGTCCAACCTCAACAAAGCCTTAGAAGATATAGCGGGCCTATCACCGTCCTGTGCCGCAACAACCGGCTAAACCACCCTAACTGGCAGGGCTGCTGGAGTTTGGTACTGGGGATCCACCTACTTAGGGGTGTGAGTAGCGGGAGTATGTGCTCGTACCCCATCTTGAGAGACGGCTGGTGCCATCAGGAAGTTACCAGTCTAGGCCACACTCTCCACAAAGACCACCAAACGAACTAGAGCATCTTGAAACACTAGAGTGGTTATGAACCCCTCTATAACCTGAGATGGTCCGACGGGTAAAGTCTGAGCTGGAACCTCCTCCTCAAAATCTACCTGAGGCTCAACTGTGGGTGCTTCTGCTCGAGCTCTAGGCTAAGCTTTGCCTCTACCTCTGCCTTGGCCTCTAGAGCGACCTCAGCCTCGACCTCTGCCCCTGGTCGTAGCTACTACTAGGGGCTCCAGCTCTTGTCCGGCTATCGATGCTATGTGTGTTCTCGCCATCTACGAGATAATAACAATAGAAGGGTTCAATCATCAATGATATAATAAAATCGCACGATAGAGAAAGATAGAAATGAAATTGTTCCTAAACTTTATAGCTTCTGGAAGATAAGTACAGACGTCTCCGTACCGATCCTCCAGACTCTACTAAGCTTGCTCATGACTCGTGAGACCTAGGTAACCTAGTGCTCTGATACCAACTTGTCACGACCCAAAATTCTCACCCTCGGAACCGTGATGGCGCCTAACATTTCACTTGCCAGGCAAGACAACGTTAGAATAGTTTTTATCCATTTTAACCGTTCAAATTAAATGATAATCAAGAAATCGAAATAAGGTTTGCGTACACACTACCCTCCCCAGACCCGACAGTGTGGGATAATACTGGGTATGTTGTTGTTGTTGTTGTAAATCAAAATAACTGAAATAAATCTGAAATAGAGCGAATAAGCCAACATAACAGCGATGTCTAAATACCATCCTAGAACTGGTGTCACAAGTGCACGAGTGGCTAGAAATGTACAAATAATGGTCTAAATGAAAGTAAAACTGTCTGAAATGAAATAAACAACTAGGATAAGGTGGAAGGGGAATTTAGGGCTGCGAACGCCTTGCAGTTGTACCTCAAGTCTCCCAACCGGCAATCAATACGAGCAATCTACTGACCGCCGATAGGACCGACTCCAAAATCCGCACAAGAAGTACAGAGTGTAGTATGAATACAACCGGCCTCATGTACTCTGTAAGTGTCGAGCCTAACCTCGACGAAGAAATGACGAGGCTAAGGCGGGTCACTTACAATAACTTGTTTGCAGTATAATAATAATAATAATAATAGCAGGGAAGAAACGCAGAAAAAGTAAAGTAGTTAACTTATGTAAATAAACTCAATCCTCGAAATCAGTAAAACCAGAAACATCAATCCTCAAAATCTCATATGAAAACACTCAAAGCTAACACAACGTAATAAGGAATACAAAACATACAATCCGTTGCGGCGCGCAATCTGATCCCACCGTACAAACACAATCCTCCTTTATTCCAACATATTAACATCAAGAATAACAAAGTAAAATCCATGGCGGCGCGCAACCCGATCCCACCATATAATCAGAATCAATATTATAATCCTCCCTTATTTTACCATATCAATATCACATATAAAATCTGTTGCGGCGTGCAATCCAATCCCACCATATCAATATCAACCGTCCCTTATTCCACCCGTTGCGACGTGCAGCCCGATCCATAAATAAAATTAATAAATGTAATCAATTCAATAACTCAATTCACAAGAATCTTTGCGATTAAAGAATTATGAAAGCAAAGCCACAAAGGAATCTCGTACCAAGTCAAGAAATGCTACAATTAATACAAAACAACAAGACAAGCCAAGACAAATATATGACATTTAAAGTGTACAAGTAAGACAATTAAGGCAAGTTGCAGTTAATCATGGAGCATGGAAGAAACGAGCATTTCAATACAAGAGAAAATAGTGACAAGTAACAAGTTAAGGCATAGGAATCAATTAAAGCATGTAACAGTTAAGATATGGAACAAAATAATTAATGAAATACGGAAAAGCATGAAAACAACTATCTTGACGGCGTATATACACTCGTCACCTTGCATATACGTTGTTACACATGTAAATCATATAGCATATAGTTCAAGGGTTCCTAATTCCCTCAAATCAAGGTTAGACACAACACTTACCTCGCTACGCAAGCAAATCAAAGCTCAATCGGGGCCTTTCCTCTACAATTCGCCTCCAAACCAATCGAATCTAACCAAAATCGACTTAATATCAACAACCAATGCGAGGAATATCAATTACAATACATAAAGTTAAGATCTTTAAACTCTTCCCAAAAAGTCAACAAAAGTCAAGCCCTGACTTGCTTAGTCAAAACCCAAGATTCGGACCAAAACTCGATTACCCGTTCACCCCCGAGCCCGGTTATGTAATTTGTTTCGAAATCCGACCTCAATTCGAGGACTAAATCCCAAATTTACAAAAATCCCTAATTCTATCCAAATCCCTAATTTCTACCATAAAAATCCTAGATTTGATGTTGAAAACACTTGGAAAGTAATGGAAAATTGAAAAGAAGTAGATTAAAGTTACTTACCAATGAATTTAGGAAGAAAATCTCTTGGAAAAATCGCCTCTAGGATATTTAGGGTTGAGAGTTTGAAAGAAATGAGCTAAATCCAGTTTCTCCCTCTTTTGTCCATGCATAGATGTCGCAATTGCGACCTGGCATTCGCAATTGCGAACCCCGCAAATGCGTGAAATGCATCGCAAATGCGACAAAACCCACACCTCTGCTGCCATCACAATTGTGATGGTTTGTTCGCAAATGCGAACACTGGAGCTTCGCAAAATCGATCAATTGATCGCAATTGCGATCCTTGCTACTCCCAGACCCCTTTCTCAATTGCAAAAAAAAGTTCGCAAATGTGATCCCCCACCTCGCAATTGCAGGGTCTGCAGACCACACCAACAACAGAGGGTCATCAGCTATTCTTCTAAGTTTAAAATCACTATGTAGCCTATCCGAAACTCACCTGAGCCCCTCGGGCTCCAAACCAAACGTGCACACGATTGTAACAACATCATACGAACTCGCTCACGCGATCAAAATACTAAAATAACACCTAGAACTATGAATCAGACACCAAAACAAATGAAATTTTCAAGAAAACTTAAGAACTTTCAATTATTCAAACGGACGTCTGAATCACGTCAACTCAACTCTGTTTCGCACCAAATTCTGTAGACAAGTCATAAAATACTGAAATGAACCTATACCAAGTTGGGGAATCGAAATCCGAACCCGGTAGCAACAAAGTCAACATATGATCAAACTTAGAATTTCTTTAAACATTTAAATTGCTAGTTTTCAACAAATTACATCAAATCAAGTTAGCGACTTCCTGTCACGACCCAAAACCCACTATAGGCCGTGAGGGCGCCCAACTTAATTATTCATTTTATTATTTTTTAAAATCATGAATCTTATTTAGATAGAGAGATGAATGGCATTAAAAATCGTAGATACGTACAATTTAAATGAAAATATAGGGTAAAAGTGTGTCAATATAAAACAATCCATAAACAAATTCTAAATCACCCCCAAAACCCGGTATCACAAGTGCATGAGCATCTACTACAAGGTACAATAATAATAAAATATCTGTCTGGAATACAAGTTAGACAGAAAATTGTAAATAATTTTGATGGAGACTCTGTATACTGCGGATCGTAACACGGGATACAACTCACCGAAAAGTCCCCGCAATAGATGTGCTTTTGCGCACAAAACACCACCAGAAATAGATACCTGCACAATAAGTGCAGAAGTGTAGCATGAGTAAGTAAATCAACGTGTACCTAGTAAGTATCTAGCCTAACCCCATAGAAGTAGTGACGAGGGGCCGACATCGACACTTACTAGTGGTCCAATATATCAAGTACAGTAGAAAGTAAACAAGTACGAGATATGGTAAATAAACAGTGTAAACAAATATAGGTACATGGTACGATCATCCTAAGAACAGTAAACACAAGCTCTCAATTATCGGTTACCTCCTCAATCAGAGTATATATAAAATGGTCCCCACCAGATTGGTCGTCACAACTCAAATCAGGAAAACTCATGAGATACACTAACTTCTTGTCAAATATTACGCTCGATTCTGCCGAGGCGAACGACCCGATCACATAAGAGTATTTCATGAAGTTGTCGAGGCAAACGACTCGATCCCATTAGAGTATTTTATTGAAATGCCGAGGCGAATGACCCGATCGCATAAGAATATGATACATGATACTGCCGAGGCAAACGGCCCGATCCCACAAGAATATGATACTTCCGAGACGAACGGACCGATCCCATAAGAATATGATACTACCGACACGAACGGCCCGATCCCAGTAGAATAAGAAGCGTTAACGGGTCTTTGACCCCACTCACGAATATACGTGTGAGTTCTGAAATTTAAGGAAGCTTTTCGATGAAAACGTACAATGCGGGAGAAATTCGTAAGGGAAGCACAATTATTCCGCTGCTAATCAAGTAGCTCGTCAAATCTCTACAATAGCGAGTCTATCACTCTACGCAAACCTAGTCTCAGGTCGTAACGCGAAATCAAGTAACTAAACAAGCAATATTAACTCAACTAGTACAAATAAAGCTTGGCGTGAATCCTAGTCTACCCGGACATACTCAGGAATTCTAGCATGCGCACGGACACTCGTTACCTCATACGTGTGCAGCCCCCACAATATGTAGCATATAACAAGAATAATACCTACGGGGTAATTTCCTCCTCACAAGGTTAGACATGGGATTTACCTCGTTCCGAAGTTCCATAACCATCTCAAACGCCTCTCTAACACCTCCAACCGATGCCCATCAATCCGAAACTAGTCAAATAATGTGCAAACCAATAAAAATGTACTCTAATACTCATAATTAATCAATTTATAACAATTCCCAACTTCGCTCGAAAAGTCAACAAAGTCAACCCTCTAGCTCATGTGCCCGGATTCCGAAAATGTTAGAAGATAAACGTTACCCATAACATCGCGAACTCATATATAAAATATATTCCTAATTCCATTTCCAAAATCGCAGTCAAAGTCCAAAAATATAAATTCTAGGGTTTCTTCCAAAAATCTCATAATTTCCATAAATTTTCATGTTTAAATACGTATATAACTCATGTACTTAGCTCATAATGTGTAGAAGTTCCTTACTTCAAGGTAGATGATGAAGTTGGCTCCTCCAAATCACCCCAAAAATTGCCCAAGAAAGAGAGGAATGAGTGAAATGAGCAAAAATCCCAATTGAGCAAAATATATTCTGCCCAGGCATTGCTTTTCGCGATTGCATGCCCTCTTTCACGTTCGCGAAACAATACCACCTCTCCCGCAAAAAATGCTTTACGCGATCATGTCTGAAGACTCGCCATCGCGAAGCACGCCAAGTCCTTCAATCCCGAACGTGGGATAAGTTTCGCATTCGCGAAGACTAACTCAAAGCTTATGAACTAAGGATTTTCCTTCTTAATCAACTCTGAACCTTCCGAAATTCAATTTCGACTACACGTATAAGTCATAAACACGAAGTGAAGCTACTCAAGGCCTCGAACCGTCGAACGATGCGCTAGAGTTCAAAATGACTGATCGGGTCGTTACACTTCCGAATTCGATTTCGGGCATACGCCAAAGTCCCAAATCACGATACGGAGCCACTGGGACATTCAAAACAATGATTTGTGTCCATTTACATAAAACGTTGACCGTAGTCAACTTAAATGAGTTTTAAGGTACGATTTCACATTTTCATAAATTCTCATTAAACTTTTTTGAAAAAGGACACGGATTGCGCACGCAAATCGAGAAGGCTAAAATAAAGCTATTCGAGGTCTCAGAACATAGAAATAAAGGGTAAAACTGTAATTGACTTATCAGGTCATCACACCACCATTGAACGTGCATGTGTTGGGTGAGTTTATTAAAGCTTTTAATGAATAGAATTTTAGTTGATGTTAAGATACTACATATTAAGAACTTAATATGGAATGATTACAGTTACATAAATAATTTAAATAAAAAAATAGTTTAAATAAGGTAAAAGTCTTAATTGATTTTGAACTCCTAAATATTAGGACTTCCTATATAATTCAAATAAGGAACTAAGTCCTAAATATTAGAAAAATAATTTGAATTACTATTTTGTCCAATGTAAAATTTATTTTTAAAGGGTAAAAAAGGCGAACGACATTCCGCTAAAAACATTCGTGCTTTTAATATAGTATAGATAGATATGATATATGATATGAATATAGATATAGATATAGATATAGATAGATAGACAGATTATGACTCCTTTAGTATAATTCTCTTAGTCGTCTTATTTATCTAAGCTAAAATTTACTTTGTTACCTTTCACAGGGCGCCTTGTTATTTTGATCCCAATATTTTTAATTTTGTTAAAATTATAACTTAAAACCTCATAATTCTCGATCCATTTCATTCCTCTCCTTTCGTCCTTTTAGTAGGTAACTCTACCCAAAGCTTGTTGTACTAAAGTTGAAATACAATTTATACGGCGCATTAGTAAGTAAGATTTTTGTGACGATGTCTTCATCAGCTTCCGCAGATATGAAATTATAGAAAGATCCTACAGGAAACCAATGCAAAAACCACATAAAGAGGGGACAATGATAAAGTAATGATAGGTAGAAACTAATACAAATATCACACTAGCATTATTATATTATTGTAAAGGTTAGTAACAGTAATTGAAAAGAGGGTATTATTAATACTAACTACTAAGAAATAGGGAGAGAATCTAAGATAACATATGCCAATATTCTCGGTGTTTTGATAGGGCGACAAAGAGACAAAATGTGTTGTCACATCGACAAAATCCTCTTCAAATCAGCAATTTATAATTAGATCGTATTAAAACATTAATGATGCGTAATCTATAAAAAGAACTAATAACATAACCAATCACTGCATCGAAACGACCCGAAATAGTAAAAACTAGGTTAAGAATCCAAAGGGTTGAAACCGAAGTTTTTGCAAAATACTAACTAACTAGGTAAAAGAAAAAGAAATATATCTGGGAGTATCTGTCTAATATTCAATAGTTAAGTTTACCCTGCTGGATCACATGTATAGCTGTTTAAGTTTTATATATAAAAAATATTTATATAATTTATAATGTAATTATAGTTTATCTCTATAACAACAACAACATTAACCCAGTAAAATCCTACTAATGGAGTCTGGAGAAGGTACTGTATACGCAGACCCCGAAGGAGTAGAGAAGCTATTTCCGAAAGACCATCGGCTCAAAAAACAAAAAGACAAAAGGACAAAAAGGGAGACAATATTAGTATCACAACAACAATCATAGGATAAATAGGAACACCATGAAATCCAGAAGAAAGATGCAAAGCAAAGGGAGACAATATTAGTAAATATTACTATCACCACAACAGTCATAAGAAAAATAGAAACACCATGAAATCTAGAAGAAAGATGCAAAGCAAAAGTGATAGCTAGTAAATAGGACATCCACTGAAAAGCGAAATAGTAAGTCACAACATTCCCACTAGCTATCTTAGACAAAAACCCTACATGGCTAGTCCTACCATGGTACGAAGTAAGGCACGACTCAACTACCTCCTAACCTACAACCCTAATACTCAACCTCCACATTTTTCTATCAAGTGTCATGTCCTCGGAAATCTGGAGCCTCGCCATATCCTGCCTGATCACCTCTCCTCAATACTTCTTAGGCCGCCCTCTACCTCTTCTCGTGCCCTCCGCAACCAGCTGCTCACGCCTCCGTACCGGAGCATCTAGGCTTCTCCTCTGAACATGTCTGAACTATCTAAGCCTCGCTTCCCGCATCTTGTCATCAATGGGAGCCACATGCACCTTCTCCCGAATATCATCATTCTTAATCTTATCTATCCTAGTGTGCCCGCACATCCACCGCAACATCCTCATTTTTGCTATTTTCATCTTCTGGATATGTGAGTTTTTAACGGACCAATACTCAGCCCCATACATCATGGTCAGTCTAACCACCACTTTATAAAACTTACCTTTGAGTATCGGTGGCACTCTCTTGTCACACAGGACTCCAGATGCTAACCTCCACTTCATCCATCATATCCCAATACGGTGTGTGACATCCTTGTCGATCTCTCCTCCCCTCTGGATAACCGAACCAAGGTACTTGAAGCTGCCTCTACTCGGGATGACATTGGCAAGTTGATAAAAATAATAATTAACCTGATATTACATATTACAATTGGAGGAGTCATGATTATAATAAAAAATCATTATAATATCATAAACGTATATAACTGAAATCCTTTAATTGCAGGAGTCATGATTGTCTCGCGGAACAAAAGCTCAAGTCTTGGTGTACCTTGGTAAGATAAAAATATTAGTCCTTGCATGAAACAACGTTACCAGAACTGGTCACTTTGTTTCTATGTCTGCTTGACATAATGGTATAAATAATTTGTAGTTGTTCATCCGATTCTGAAATTTGTCTCTCCAGCTAGTATTCTAATCGGGCCCATGTTATTATTTAATTTAATTTTATTGATTTATATATCTGGCATAATTATTTTTTTTTATGAAGCATGTCAATGGAAAGTGCAGCTTAAAAGGTCAACTGTGCATATCTCTAGATTCCCAAAGCCTTTGACATGTGGGGGTTCGGTTCGATCATCTCTAGAACTGTATTGAATTTTCACGTATTTCATGGTACTCTTTGATTAAATCTACAATAACATGGTACTACTGTTCCCTCATTTTTTTTATTTCAAGAATGAATTAATTATTTTTTTCCTACATTGCCCTTGAAGTAAATAGTGTTGGGGTATGTGTTAGGAATATTTATGTAAAGAGATAGTAAATATTATTATGGTCAGTTTCATTGCTAATCAATGTTAAAAGGTGAATTTTCTAATATGTGTGAAAATAACCAAAAAATTACTTATTGTGAACCGGAGGGAGTATTAGGCTAAAGCAACTCAAAGACGCTTTTAATATAGTGTGATTTTGTTTATTCCGGTCAAGTCCGTACGATTTTTTCCAAAAGACCTCACATCATTAAGAGTATTTAATTTTATTGTAAATAATTTCCTTTTGAGCAAACAACAGGAATAGCCACAAACGGATAAATTACTAACAATTAGTCATTAAGTTATGCTACCAAAAATTAAATAGCCATAAAAAGTTATTAGTAGTGATATATAACATTAAAAGAAACTTAGGCAAAAAAACGATTTTGTTTTAATGAGTATGGTTGAAATTTGCCGAAAACACATAAATAAGATAATATAGAAAATTTGAGAGAGATTAAAGGTGATTTAGACTAGTTTGGAGTTAAATGCATTATTAATGATATACAAGATACAAAAAACGTACGCAATTTCGTTGAAAACACATAGATAAAGCAATATCCAAAAGTTGAGGAAGATTGGAGGCGATTTGGACTAGTTTGGAGTCTAAATGCATTATTAATGATATACAAGATTCAAAAAGTATAGGCAATTTCGTTGAAAACACAGATAAAACAATATATAAAATTTGAGAAAGATTGGAGGTAATTTAGACTAGTTTAGAGTCAAAATTTGTAGGGGAAATAGAGTTTAAAAATATTTTTGCGCCACATATATCTAAAATGTATCTCACACGCATGTATACATGGATATACAAGAGATACACATTTGATACATACAGAATACACCAATGATACACGAGGATACACATCTCATCTCCATATTCTTTTACTTGGAATTTGGCTCAAATTTCAATTTAACTACCTCAAATCTTCATCAAATCATCTCAAAATTAAAATTCAAACTTTTTGAGATGCGGATCTATTCCGACAAGAAAATATATTTTAATTTTAAAAATCTAAATTCTTAAACTCAAGCTTAAACGAGTTAAAATGACTTTCAATAAAATTTTAAGACTAGTGCTAATTAGAGCTTTTACTTTTTCATTTTCGATTATCATAATTTCTTTTGATAAGTTAGGCATTTTACCTTTTGACGAAGTTCATTTTTTTTCTTTTGCTTTTATGTTCCAACGACACAAAGAGTATAATATGTTAGACGCAATTGCAGAAAGTTGTGTCCATCAAATTTGGCTCATCCCAAAACTTGGTTTGGGTACACTATCTAAGATCATCTGTTATGTTAACAGTTGTGTCCTATTAGGAGCTCCAAGAAAAGTGACGTCATTACTGAGAAGGTTACGAAAAAGCCATCTCTGTTTCTCCCTGTTAGCGACATAGCATCAGATGTATTAGAAATAGCCAATTGGGCTAATGTTGATTGTATTTTTTGAGTATTGACTAATATAATAGTATCTTGTGAGGCCCGTTTGGCCATAATGTTTTTCACTTTATTTAAAAAAAAATCACTTTTTTTGGAATTAGTGTTTGACTATGAAAATTTCAAATTTTATTTGAAGTTGAATTTCGAAATTTTTCGAAAATTTGAAAACTTCCAAAAAACTATTTTTCAAAATTTTCAGTTCAAACCACTCACAAAAATTCAAAAACAGCTCAAAATTGTATTCATGTCTAAATACAACTCTAATCTTCAAATATTATTTTCACGTAAAAAAAATTTCACTTTTTTCCTGAATTTCACAATTCTTATGTCCAAGCGCCCACTAATATTGGTAGTATTTTTGCTTTGAAAGGCCAAACAAAGTAGTTTGCTCGTTCTTTTCCTTTTTTAACTTCATGTGAAACTTTGTTCTCACATACCCAACAATGTTCTTGAACTAATTTTCATATAACCCATCACAATTCATAATCTAATTTAGAGATTAGTTGTCTGGCACCCATATGATCAGAGTAACAACGGTCATCAAAGCTCAAAGGTTGTGTATGCGTCTCCAAAGCTACGAGTATAAATCATAAACCGCCCATTAAACGTGCAAAGGTACTAAGTTGGCCCCCAAGCCACAATCTACCATCTTCATATTCGTCCCGCCAAACTATTGGATCTATTATTAGTTGTTGGGTCAAAACGATCCAAAAATACTCTTAATATAGTGTGATATTATTTGCTTTGGGTCAAACTAACAAGAATTTTCCCAAAAAATCTCACACCATTAAGAATATTCAACTCCTTATGAGTATTTTTTTACTTTTTATGTGGAACTTTACTAATATTTTGTGGTTACCAAGTCAACAAAGAGGTGATGAAACCAAGTTAGCAAATTCAACTTCCACTTAAAGATGAGTCTTAGGGTGTGTTTGGTATAACGAAAATTATTTTCTGTGGAAAATATTTTCTTTAAAATCAAGTAGTAATCTTACTCATTTTTCGGTGTTTGGTACACAAATTAGGGAAAATAATTTCTCAAGAGTATTCATAAATAATTTAGATACAAGAAACATGAAGCCATAAACTTTCGAACCAACAACCTTTCGAATCCACAAATTTCATAAACTTTCGAACTGCTAAACTTTCGAACCTACAAACTTTCGAACCCGTGAACTCGATAATTTATAAACCCGCAAACTTCCAAACACATAAACCTCTGAACTCATAACTTTGGATCCCGTAAAATTTTGAACTTGTAAACTGAAAAAAAAATCAGAAACTGAAAATAATTTTTTTTTTGCTCGGGGGTGGGGGTGGTGTTTGACGGGGTTGGGGTGGGTGGGTGGTGCAGGAAAACGGAAAAACAAAAAATTGAAAATACAAAAAAAAGTAAAAAAAAAATTTGGGGGGGGGGGGGGGGGGGAGGAGGGGCAAAGGGAAAGGAGATCTCGGGGTGGTGTAAAAAAACATTTACAGAAAATTAAAAATACAAAAAAAATAATTAAAAAAAAAATTCGGGGGTGTTAGTAGGGTGGGTGGTGACGGAAAAGAAAAAAACTGAAATCTGTAAAAAAAAAAAAAAAAAAAATTCTTTTTGGTGAGAGGGGAGTGGGAGAGGTGGGGTAGGGGAAAGAAGGGGGAGGGAGTTGGGGTTAGATGCGAGGGTAGGTGGAATTTTTGGATAATGTTTTCCTAACTTTTTTCTTGGGAAATCATTTTCTTCAATTTCAAAAAAATATGATATCTAAGAAAATATTTTTAAACTATTTTATACAACCAAACGGTGAAAAATGTTCTGTCATACCAAACACACCCTTAATGTCCAACTTCTTGTTATGAGTAAGTGGAGAAGTAAGATCATCATAGATTCTTATCTCATTTCATTCTAGTGGCTAAACTAGTAACCAATGATGAAAACTAAAATAATTATGGTTTTCCAGCATAATCATATTTCGTCCAAGTTATTTTGGATCCGAAAAAAAAGAAAGGATTTCTCGCATAATTTACCCATAGTATAAGTCTCACTTGTATATCATATTTAGCCAAAGAAGCATCGACTTACTTCATCGATACTCTCCTTACTAGTGTATGTTAGAGTGTGTTAATTTGCATCGGTTGATGTTAAAGCAAATTTTGTGAATGCCTCCTTACTTAAGATAAACATGGACTAATATTTAAAAATTGGTCCGAACTAATTGATCTAATCGATTGATTCAGCATTAATTGAACCAATAAGTTCATCGGTTGATCCAAGACCATTTTGAGCTCTGCTCCAGTTTGAGAGTGATTCTCAAAGTTGGCAAGGTTATTTAACCATATAGAATTGCACTCTTTAATTATAAAAAAATTATTTTAGTTTTACTACAGTAACAGGAGTATTATTTAGCATAAAATGATAATATATGTAATTGTCATGCCCAAAATTGGAGAAGTTCATGATCGACATCTGAATATCTGATGCCTTTAACTCGTATGGAACGAACCTCACTAATATATGTAGTAGTAGATAAGGATAAAATAAAACAAGTTTCAAATTCAAATACATGTAACCCTATATCTTCAGTCTTATCTATTTAGATATCTTTTCTATTGTACTACTAGCTAGACGAACTCTAACTCTTCTACTATATTACTTTACTTATACTTATTAATAAGAGGGAAAAACAGGCACCTCAAGGTCAACATGTGTTTTCTGGAATTATAATGTGAACTGAGTGTACTTTTGTCATTTCATTAGCTAATCTTGGCATGACTGCTCAGCTGTGAGCTATTGTGGGCGGAATGTGGCCTTCTCTCCATGTCCAATTTCATTCTCTTTAGTAATTACACACACAACTTTAAAATGAAAGCCTTGAAGCATGTGTTTTCATCTTTCTCTTCTTTGCTTTTTTCTTTTGCCAAATTTTAAAGTTAACATTTTACAATTAAAAATAACAAACTAGCTAAACTACTGGAAAAGTTGGAAAAGTTTTCAAACTCCAAAATCTAACAAAATGAAGTAAATTCTTCCCGGCCATCAAACTAGCTAACAAAAGTTTCCATCACATATTTAATTGCCATCAGCTGCAACTTCAAAGTTGCAGAGCTTAAATCAAGTAAACATTAATGCACGATAATGCATTTGTTATAAAAGTTGGAGTTTAAAATAAAGAAAGTTCCTTACCAATCAATCAAGTAGGCTTACTTAAAACCATAGTATAATCTTGGGGGAAATAAAATATACAGGGAGTTGTAGGAATAACAAGGATAAGATATACTTAGACAGGAACACAAGAGAGAACGTCATATAGTTACAGCTGGAGCATTAAGTATAGTATGGTGCTTACAGAGAATGCATAATTACTAAAAAGGGCTCAAAGTGGCTTTGATTAATGAGAATCTAACTCAAAATAAAGTAAGTATTGAAGGGTCACACCGGGGGCAAAATTTGACCTACCCACTTTTCCTTGAGCACATTGTCCATTTTAGTTTTAACTCATTTACTAAATTTAAAACTAATTTTATTTTTAGGAAAATTTAATCGATTTAAGTTTAATATTTTAGAAGCTATATCAATATATTGTAAGTTGCTTGGAGAAACCAAGAAAGTATAAGTTAGTTTTTTCAAATCTATCCTTGATCCAGTAAATAATCTGGAAAAAAATAAGGATGTATAAAGAGTAATTTCAGAAGATATAAAGGATAACTTGATTAAAATTCTTATATTAATGTTGTTAAATGATTTTCTTAATAGATATGTCTAAACTTTTAATTTGAATGGGAGAGGAAAATAATATTACCTGAGAACCTATTTATAATTGTTTTTTTTTTTTAACAAATCTACTAAACAAAGTTCTTAGGACTAATTTTTGTATTGTTTTAAATAACTTGATATTGTAGGTAAAAAATTATAGTATGTACATATAAATTAGGCAAAAAATTAAATCATAAAATAAGCTCCTTTTAAAATTTGTACTCCATTGTTTAGCAGTGTTATTGGGCCCGTGCGTAATTATAGTATGTACATATAAATTAGGCAAAAAAATTAAATCATGAAATAATCTCCTTTTAAAATTTATACTCCATTATTTAGCAGTGTTATTGGGCCCGTGCGCAGCAGGGCCTATCCATACTAGTATGTAACTAAAGCTAGACTCATAAATACAAGTAATACTACTTATTCTAGACTCAAACTAACATTTTGATGGTATTAGAGCCTTCAAAGACTAGCAAACACCTAATCAAACATCAACCTCCAAAAACAACCCAATGGAAGTTCCCTTGCTTTTGTAGAGAAAGGGATCATTTAGTTGTACATAGAGCAGGGAAATTCTAGTCTATTTATCAGTAAGGTGGTTAGGTTGGTTAGTGGAGTAGTTAATTACAGCTCATTTTGTTAAGCTTAGCTAGGTTGTATAAATAACAATGTATAGTGTACTGTTTCATTGAGTTAGTGAACACATATATTTTCTCTCTTCTCCATTTCACTTCTTCTCTCAATTACATTGTCTTAGATATGGTTCCTTATCTCAGATCTAGTAATTCAGCATGGTATCAGATCCCTAAGGCTAGCGATTCTAGTCTTCGTCGATTCAAGCTGAAGCTGCATGTGTTGAGCTGGTAGATTTGTAATTGAAACATCGCCATAGAAGCACACCTAAGAATCCATGGGAGATATTGTTGCTGGTGACACTTCTGTCACCGGAACTGGTAGAACCGCTGAAGCTGTGAATGAAACTCAAACTAGCGATGGATTTACGGTCAATTTACCTCACAATCACCCATTGTACCTAGGACCAGCAGATACGAGTGGAGCACATCTCATCTCGTTTCAATTAACATGTACTGAAAACTATACTCTTTAGGATCGATCAATGAGAATTGCTCTGCGAGGAAGAAACAAGCTAGAAATTGTAGAAGGAACGTGGAAAAAGGAGAATTTTCATGATAATCTCTGGGGAATAGTGGGAGAGATATAATGCTATTGTACTCTCCTAGATGATGAATGCTGTAACTCCTCAACTTATTAGAGTTGTGTTTAGATCGAGTATACATGCAGTATGAGAAGATCTTCGAGAGAGATTCAGCAAGGTGGATGGATCTAGATCTTACAATCTGCATAAGGAGATTGCAACTTTGTATCAAGGTACTTCTTCGGTCTCTATGTATTATACAAAATTAAAGGATCTGTGGGATAAATACGAGACTCTAGTACGTGCACCTGATTGTGATTGTGTTAAATCTAGAGACTATGTAGTACATATGAGAAGGCAAAATATGTATAAATTCCTAATGGGCTTGAATGCGTCAGACTCTCAAGCAAAGAGTCAGATACTACTAATGCACCCCTAACCCTCAGTGGATCAAACATACTTTATGATCATAAGAGATGAGAACCAAATATTAGTAGCTACTATAGCAGGAAACTTAGGCACAACTGTTGCTATCTCCTCTGAGAATTTTGAGCCTACCGCTTTACTAAGCTCTAGGTCTGGGAGCTTTCAAACTGGTAGTTCTAGTGTACATCCTGGTAATTTTTATCCTAATAGCTATCCAAGACCGAAGAAAGGCTATGGTGAGTTTTGTGAGTATGATAGGAAGAAAGGTCATAGCAAAGAGAATTGCTACAAGATCATTGGCTATCCACGGGTATTTAAATCCAAGAAGAAAGGGGGAGCAAGCAATTCCTCTACTTACAATGTCTTCACTGAGGAAACAAATCAAAATTGTCAGACACAGCCACAGTTCATGATGCAGACTCAACAAGGACAAAGCTCACAGATGAAGGTTCAACCACAATTGATGATTTAAATTCCAAGATCTCATAACAATGGACAAGGGAAGCAAACACCTCAAACTCCTGCTTATTCATTTACTAAGGAACAGTATGATCAAATATTGCAGATGCTAAACAAAGCTACTGGGACCATTCCTTCAGCAAACATGGCAGGTATCCGTAGGGCATGCTTAGTGGATAATAAAGCTCATGGTTGGATCATTGATACATGAGCCACCAATCATATGGTGTCTGATCCCAGTCTATTGTCTAAGGCAGAGGAAGTCAAACCTAGTAACTCTAAGAAAGTTCACCTACCTAATGGAGAAGTAGCTAATGTTACACACATTGGCACTAGTATACTCTCATCATGGAGCACAATTGAAAATGTACTGTACATTCCTCAGTTCAGATATAATCTGTTATAAATGTCAAAAATAACTAACGCTCTACAGTGTTGTGTTGCTTTTTTCCCTGATTTCTGCATTTTTTAAGATTTTTGCAGTGGGATAGTGAAACTGATTGGTAAAGAAACAGGAGGTCTTTACATTCTAGCACCACACGTAGCCAAAATACTTGAAGCAAGGAGCATGGCTGTCAAAGAAGCTGAAGAAAATAGTTTATACAATGCAACACAAAAACAAGGAGTAGATGCTAATTTGTGGCATGAGAGGTTGGGGCATGTGTCAACTGGAGTACTTCAAAAGTTATTTTCAATAAAACTAGACAATTGTATGTCTACTATAAATAAGTGTCACGTGTGTCTACTTGATAAACACACTAGACTTCCATTCCCTAGTAGCAGTATCAAAACTACACAATATTTTGAACTAGTACATGCTGATATATGGGGACCATATCGAGTCCCAACCTTTGATGAAAATAAATACTTTCTAACTCTAGTAGATGACTTCTCAAGAATGACTTGGTTGTTTCTTTTTAAAGCTTAAATCAGATGTTTGTGTTGTGCTAAAATAATTTTTGTGTTATGTAAGAACATAGTTTGACAAAGAAGTTAAAATTGTCAGAACTGATAATAGAGCAGAATTTGTAAACTCGATCTGTATAGAACTGTTTCAAGCTCTTGGAGTGGTGCATCAAAGAAAATGTGTCTATATTCCTTAACAGAATGAAGTAGCTGAGAGAAAGTATAGACACATCTTAGAGGTTGCTAGAGCTATGAGGTTTCATGCACACATTCCTCTAAAGTATTGGGGTCACTGTATTCTAGCTGCAGCTTGTGTCATAAACAGAATGCCCTCTTCAAACCTGAATGTTGCATCACCTTTTGAAAATATGTATAATAGGAAACCTTCATTAGAACATCTGAAAGTAATGGGATATTTGTGTTATGCCAAAGATGTACAAGTACATGACAAGCTTATGCCAAAAGCAGTCCCTGCAATGCTAATGTGATATTCATTAGTGAGAAAGGATATGTACTTTTGAATTTGTCTAACAATTACTTCTTGTTAATAGGGATAGTATCTTTAAAGAAAATATTTTTCCATTCAGATGCTCCAAACAACACAACTTTTATTCTCCTGATTTTTACAACCTGATACATTAACCTATGATCCATACTTCACATCTTAAAATGGAATTAACTCTGGGCACAACACAGAGGTCAATCATGAAGAACTAGAGCCCTATACAAATCATGAAGCAGAAAATGTTTCCCACTGAAGATGCAAAACTTCCTATGGTACATGATCTTGAAGAAGAAGCATGCCCCTCAGATCATAGTCCTGTTCAAGAGCAAGCACCTACACAAGCACAGTTGCAAGGGCATCAATCTCCACAACATGCTGGAGACTTGGACTTGGAGCAGCTAAGCTAGCTACAACACCTTTGGAGATGAATCCAGCTAAGAGATAGGAATCTACCTATCTGGCTAAAGGACTTTGTTTCTCTGAATGTTCATCAGTGTGTTCCTTATAGCATAGCCAACTATGTAACTTACAGTGGTGTTTCTCCCAATTATCAGGCATATCTTGCAACTTTCTTCTCTATTGTTAAGCCTTCTTCCTTTGCTGAAGCCAACCAAGTCCCTAGGTGGGTGGAGGCCATGTAATCAGAGATTGAGGCACTGGAGAGTAACAATACATGGGAGGTAGTATCACTTCCTAAAAGCAAGATTCCGATTAGATGTAAGTGGGTATATAAAGCTAAATAAAAGGTTTCAGGAGAGGTGGAGAGGTTCAAGACCAGATTAGTGGCAAAGGGATACTCTCCGAAAGAAGGGATTGACTACAAGGAGAATTTTTCTCCTGTAGTCAAGATGTTAACTGTGAGGACAATCTTATCTGTTGTTGCTGCTAAGAGGTGGCATATCCAATAAATGCCTTTTTGCAAGGTGATCTGTTTGATGAGATTTATATGGAATTGCCACCAGGATTTAAGAGCTAGGGAGAGTGACATGTAGTCTGTAGGCTCATCAAATCCTTATATGGGCTTAAACAAGCTCCAAGATAGTGGAATGAGAATCTTACTGAAGCATTTTGTACATTTGGATTTTCTCAAAGTCAATATGATCACTCTTTATTTGTTAAGAAGCTACCAGAATGCACTGTTATTGTGCTTGTGTATATAGATGATATGTTAATAACTGGTACTAGCTTACAATTGATAGAAGAAACAAAGGTATCTTTGCAACAAACCTTAATGATGAAAGACTTACGAGAACTAAAGTATTTTCTGGGGATAGAATTTGTCAGGTCTAAGAAAGGAATTCTAATGCATTAGAGAAAATATACGTTAGAACTCATCTCAGAACTTGGACTTGGAGCAGCTAAGCTAGCTACAACACCTTTGGAGATGAATGCAAGATTGACTACAAAGGAGTATGATGATCATCTGAAGACTCAAGAAAGTGCAAAAGATAAGTTATTACCTGATTCAGGAGCTTACCAAAGACTAATTGGGAAGCTGTTGTGCCGAATGGTAATAAGACCTGGTCTAGCATTCAGTGTACAAACCTTGAGTCAGTTTCTACAGCAATCAAAAAAATCCCACATAGAGGCAACTACGAGGATAGTCAGATATGTGAAAACCCATCCTGGCCAAGGAGTGCTACTGTCAAGTAATAACAAAGTCACACTGGAAGCCTATTGTGATGCAGACTGGACTACTTGTCAGCATTCTAGGAAGTTTGTAAGAGGATTTCTAATAAATCTAGGAGATTTCTTGGTATCCTGGAAGTCCAAGAAACAAGCCACTGTCTCAAGAAGTTCAATAGAGGCGGAATATAGAAGTTTTGCAGCTACAATTGCAGAGTTAGTTTGGTTAACTGGATTAATAATGGAGAGTGGATTTGAAGTTCAGTTACCTATTGATATCTACTATGTGTTAGCAAGGAAGCAATGCAAATAGCTGCTAGCCCTATGTTTCACGAAAGGACCAAACATATTGACATAGATTGCTATTTCATAAGGGAGAAAATTCTGTTGGGATCAGTTAACACCAAATATGTAGGAACAAGGGAGCAGGTGGCAGATTTATTGATAAAAGGCTTGAATAGAGTTCAGCACGAGTACTTAAGTTCCAAGCTAGATGTGCTTAATGTATTTGTACCACCTAGCTTGAGGAGGAGTGTAGAGAAAGAGGCCACTCAGTTGTACATAGAGCAGGGGCATTCTAGTCTATTTATCAGTAATGTGGTTAGTAGTTTATTAGGTCGGTTAGTAGAGTAGTTAATTACATCTCATTTTGTTATGCTTAGCTAGGTTGTATAAATAGTAATGTATAGTGTACTGTTTCATTGAGTTAGTGAACAAAGATATTTTCTCTCTTCTCCATTTCACTTCTTCTCTCAATTACATTGTCTTAGCTAAGGTTCTTTATCTCAGATCTGGTAATTCAACATGGTATCAGAGCCCTAAGTCTAGCGATTTTAGTCTTCGTCGATTCAAGCTGAAGCTGCGTGTGTTGAGCTAGTAGATTTGTGATTGAAAAATCGCCATAGAAATTGTTGCCATTTTAACAGAGTAATTGTTACTGAAGCACATCTAAGAAGCCATGGGAGATACTGTTGCAAGCTTAAGTGACTATCTTGCTATCTGGTTATGATATCCTTTCTTCATTAATGAAACATCTATCATTCCCCAAATACATCATCTTGACGACAATGGACGAGAATACTTGAACCCTTTATACAAACTGTGGCACCGACAAGACAACCTCATTTCGTACAATGCCATCATGGCCTCCTTTGATAGCCCAAGCTTCCTGTGCAATACATGCACTGGACATCCTGCAAACAACATATGCTAATAAGTCACAATCATGAGTCTTTGTCCTACATGAGATACTATCTAACTTAAAGCGTGATTCATGACTTATCACTAGTGAATACACGAGGGAGATAAAATTTATCGCACATGATTTAGCAGCTAAAGGTTCTCCCTCATAAATAAAGAACTGGTTATCAAAGTTTTAGGGTTTATTCCACTAAATGTCATTTAACTATCTCCCAATTTCAGAAAAGTCATTCAATTATTTTGTCACTTAAAAGTAGCTAAGTTTATCATTGTCATTTAAAAGTCATTTTGACTTAAACCCCTACCCATACACCTATATGGCATAAGATTTAATGAGAAAAATCAAAAGAATAAATGCCACACCAGCTTAAGTGGACTATACCCACTTTATATTATTTTACCTTAAATTCGATTTAACTCGTAATTCAAATGAGTTTCAATAAAAAATAAATACCACATCAGCTTAGAATAATTATCCTATACTACAAAATTCTTACCTTGTCTCTTACAAAATGCCCCATTCGTGATGCTTTTATACTAAATATTTCTTGCCTTGTCTGTTCCATAGTGCATATTTGGACCGTTTATAATTTTCTAATATTAATGTATTCATCTTACATAACAAATAAATGTATCATAAGCATATAAGAATAATAACGCTAATAAGAACCCATTTTTACAAACTACTATTCCATTAATTTTAAAGTGCTGCTTATTAAGCAACATGAGCGCACAAAAAACCTACTTAGTAAGCATTACATAAAATTAAAGTGCATAATGAAAGTTGTCAATACACATGCAATACAGAGAGTCTATAGCAGTAGTTAGACAAAAGATAAACAAAATATGATGTGTCATTAAGACTATATCTATACGGCCAAAAACCCAAAAGAAATTCACAAAACCTAAATTTTCTTAAATTCTCTAAACTTCTTTTTCTGCAGATCAACCAAAAATCTACACATGATTTTTCTCTTCACATTCCTACCTCTCTCACTACTAGAAATCCGGTAAAAACCGACCAAAAAAATCGACCAACGTTGGTCGGTAATGGCCAAAAACCGACCAAAACGCGACCATTTACGTGTGGACGGTATTTTTGTGGTCGGAAAGGAATACCGACCAAAGTTGGTCGGAAATTACCGACCAACTTTGGTCGGTCAATTAAATTCAAAAAAAATAAATATTGCAAAAAAAACCGACCAAAGTTGGTCGATTTTTTCCGACCAAAGTTGGTCGGTATTTTAATTATGTAAAAAAAGATTCACCATCTGGGAATCGAATCGGGGTCTGTACTGTAGCAGGATACTATTCTACCACTAGACTATTGATACATTTTGTTTTAAGACTGTCTTTTATTTGATTTATACTCTTTAATTGTATTTTCGCACGAAAATAACCGACCAAAGTTGGTCGGTTTTATTAAAATGTAAAATTACCGACCAAAGTTGGTCGGTTTTTTTAAATGATCCGCCGAATTAACCGACCAATTTTGGTCATTTTTTAATATTAATTTTTATTTATATTAATTGAAAAGCCGACCAAACTTGGTCGGTTTCTTGAAACATAAATTTCGCGGGACTCAAAAATAGTTTCCCGCACTTTTGTGCCAAAGAAAACCGACCAAAGTTGGTCGGTTTCGTAAAAATATATATATATATATATATTTTGAAAAACCGACCAACTTTGGTCGGTTTTTTTACCGACCAAAGTTGATCGGTCGACCTTGGTCGGTTTTTGCCGAATTTCTAATAGTGTCTTTGAACTAGCTAACACAAAATTTCATCAGAACTTTGTTTCTCTAAAAACCCTAATGTGCTAAGAGTGTTCGATACTGGTAGGTGTGTATTTTATTAGGAGAAAGAAGGGAAACAATAATTTTTTAATATTAAAATCTATTTGGGTTATGGATAAAATTAGGTTTAAAGATAAATGACTCTAAAGTGGGTATGGTTCATTTTAAGCTGATATTCCATTTATTTTTGAATTTTAATCATTAAATTTTATGCCATGTTAGATTTATGAGCAAGGGGTTGAGCCAAAATGACTTTTAAGTGATAATAGTAAACTTGGAGTACTTTTAAGTGACAACAAATAATTGAGTGACTTTTATGAAATTAAGAGATAATTGGATAACCTTGGGTGATATTAACCCCAAAGTTTTAAGTGGTCTTTGTCCTGAATACTAAAAACTCTTTACTACTACTATTCGATCCTCAGACAATACTATATTATTTGAGGAGTTATTTGACAAGCCTCTTTGCACATAAAGTATTCATTAAACACTTTGAAAACTAAAACCCCTATTATCACTGTACAATTCAATCAACGCCGCTTTTTCAATTATTCAAAGAGAAGAAATGCTAATGGTATTCATCGTCGAGGAGGATTTTCATCCAACAAATTCGAAAATTGCAGCAACTTTGAACAGTAATACAATGTTTCAACAGAACCATTCAATGAAAAAGCCAATCACCTTTGTATACGGGTGAAACCAGGGGTATAATATACCCCGATTTTTCGGTGGGTCAAACGAAGCAAACACATGACTGCATGGGATCGGAATCAAAGCCGGGGACTTCTCGTACTAAGGCACGAACAAGGTGTTCGCCACCGGGCCTGATAAGACTACACTCCCCCGAATCCGGAACGAGCTCCAAGACCTCGGAAAGCATGGCAACAATTTCACACGACTAATAGATGGCCATGATATCTGCACCCCACCGGATATCATGGTGCACATCTCGTCCGACTTCGGCAGCAGATCAGTAATTGGCGAGAAAGGAGGATTTTTACCTTTATTAGAATTGTACTAGGAATGAAACTCTCCTACTCTATACGTGGGGAGGTTTTTCTTTGATAAGACATTGTAACACACATACCAAGGCAATACAAACTTATTTCTCTCTAGCTATTGCAAAGTCTTTACTTTATTTCTGTTCTTTGTTCTTGACTGGCTTCGAGCCCAGTACCCAATCGAGGGCAGAAATTATTGCCCAGTCTAAGTTCAGGATATGTCATAACGTTACGACTGGTTTGATTACTCACTGCGTCTTTATCTCATTTATTTGACATTCTTGATCATTTGTGTTGAAACAATCCACCTATCTTTAAAACTATGTATAAATTTAATTTTTATCCATTTTAAGGGTAAATATTTTGGCGCCCACCGTGGGACTAAGGATAATAGTGGTGGTTTAATACAAATTTCCATAACACACTCCCTTTTTTTATGCTTGTTCTTTAAGGTTTCAATTTCAGGTCAGCTTAAAAATGTCAAATTCTCAGTCTGCCCACTAGAACGTTGAAGCTGAGTCTGGCCATCACGGCGAAAACAACAACTTGGTGCCTAGCAATGAGGTGATCCGTGCTGGCCCAAATAAAATCCCAGCTGTCGATCCAATCGACACCAATTCATAGGTTGCTATTGACGCCCACCTGCCAACTGACCCTGAAAACAACGTTCTCGGAGGCCCACGGGCAACAGTTCGAGAAACGCCCAAAGGCGAAGGTGATGGGAAATGTGGCTAATATTTGAAATGTTGCAGGCTCAACAGGCAGCGATAGCGTAGCTACAGAATCAAGGCTACCCTCCTGGTACAGTCGAGCCCGAACGATCTAGAGAGAACACCCTAGGAAACGAGCAAACCACTGAGAGGTCGGGTGAAGCTGAGCCCAGGGCTAACCCCGAGATAATGAGAATGCTTGAAGCATTGATGAAGCGAGTGGAATTAGGTGAGAAGAAAATTGAGCCTAAAAAGGTGGAGACAAATAGCTCCAGGGTCGATCAAATCCCGGGAGCACCCCCGATATTAAAAGGACCAGATTCCAAGAAGTTCATCTAAAAGCCTTTCTCTCCGAGCGCTGCACCGAAGCCGATTCCGAAGAGGTTTCGTATGCCCGATATTTCAAAGTACAACGGAATCACAAATCCAAACGAGCATGTGACCTCCTATACATGTGCCATCAAAAGGAACGACTTGGAAGATGACGAAATCGAGTCAGATTTGCTAAAGAAGTTTGGGGAAACTCTTTCAAAAGGAGCAATGATATGGTATCACAACTTACCCCCAAATTCTATTGATTCATTTTCTATGATTGCAGATGCTTTTTTGTAGGCACATGCTGGTGCCATCAAGGTCGAAACCAAAAAATCAGACGTTTTCAAAGTTAAACAAAGAGATAACGAGATGCTCAAGGAGTTCGTGTCAAGATTCCAGATGGAACGGATGGACCTGCTTCCGGTTGTCGATGATTGGGCCGTTCAGGCATTCACTCAAGGACTTAACCCCCCGGATCTCCTTGGCTTCTCAACAGCTAAACTATTTTTTGGTAGAGTATCCTGCGGTAACCTGGGTCGACGTCCACAACAGACACCAGTCAAAAATCAAAGTCGAAGATGACCAACTCAGAGCCCCTTCTGGGTTTGTTTATCCCTTTAGAACCAACGACATGTCTAAGAGAATCATCGATCATGAACGAATATCGATCCGAGATCGGTATCAACCATATAACGGAGATTGAAGGAAAAACGGGTCCGAGCGTCACCTTACGAGGAACGAAAATAGAAGCGATCGAGGGCCCAATAGCCGAGGTTTGATGAGCAAACATGGTTTCAACAGGCCACTGCGGGCCCGGGAAGCACCAAGGTTGTCGGAGTATAACTTCAACGTCAACGCCGCCAGTATCGTATCAGCCCTCGGGCGCATCAAAGACACCAAGTGGCCTCGACCATTGTAGTCCGACCCTACCCAAAGAGATCCTAACTTGATGTTTAAGTATCATGGCACTCATGGCTACATGACCGAGGATTGCCGACAATTGAGAGAAGAAGTTTCCCGATTTTTTAATAACGGGCACCTACGAGAATTGTCGAGTGATCGAGCCAAAAATAACTTCAGAAACGGGGATGCTAACAAACAGATCGAACAAGAGGAACCTCAACATATCATTAACATGATCATTGGAGGGGTTGATGCCCTTCAAGGGCCGCAGGAAAAACTCACTAAAGTATCTATCACGAGGGGAAAACGCACTCGATATTATATCCCGGAGGGAACCATTTCGTTCATTGACAAGGATGCCGAGGGCATCGTACAACCTCATAATGATGCACTGGTAATATCTATACTTATCAATAAATCTCGATTTAATTGTGTATTGATTGATCCAGGTAGCTCGGCCAACATCATCAGATCGAGTGTCGTAGAACAATTGGGGCTACAAGATCAATTAGTACTAGCAGTCCGGGTTTTGAATGGATTTAACATGGCATGCGAAACCACCAAAGGGGAGATAACCCTACTAGTGAATACCGCCAGGACCATCCAGGAAACAAAGTTCTATGTGATCGAAGGGGACATGAGATATAACGCTCTATTCGGAAGACCATGGATTCACAACATGAGGGCGGTACCTCCGACCTTGCTCCAGGCGCTAAAGTTCCCTACACCGAGAGGAATCAAGACGGTATATGGAGAACAACCAGTTGCAAAGGAGATGTTCGCAGACAATGAAGTACTTATGGTGCCCGCTGTCTCGACATTAAGGAACACAAAGCCAACCAGAAAAGCCAAAGTTAAATAGAAACAACTAACACCGGTCCCTGTCGGACCAGAGGAACGAGGAGTCGATGAGGAGGACGAATACAAAGTTCTGAGGTCATTCATAGTTCCTGATGATACCGACGCCACCAAATCTATGGTCGAAGAGTTGGAGAAAGTCACATTGATCGAACACCTGCCGGATCAAAAGATATACCTGGGCACGGGGTTAGCCCCCGAGCTTAGGAAATAACTCATTAATTTTCTTAAAGATAACGTAGCTTGTTTGGCTTGGTCTCACCTTGACATGACAGGGATCCCGTCGGAGGTAACCACTCATAAGCTGAGTTTGGACCCGAAGTTCCATTCGGTTAAACAAAAGAAGAGACCTCAGTCCGAGGTCAAACATGCATTCATCAAGGACGAGGTATCGAAACTCCTTAAAATAACGTCCATTCGGGAAGTTAAGTATCCGTACTGGTTAGCTAACGTAGTGGTAGTGCCTAAAAAGGGAAATAAGCTAAGAATGTGTGTAGATTACAAAGACTTGAATAAGGCTTGCCCTAAGGACTCTTTTCCTTTGCCTAATATCGATCGTATGATCGACGCGACAGCTGGGCATGAGATACTCAACTTTCTCGATTCCTATTCCAGGTATAACTAAATTCAGATGGACATGGGCGATCAAGAAAAGACTTCTTTTATCACTAAATTTGGCACTTATTGTTATAACGTAATGCCATTCGGGTTAAAGAACGCCGGTGCCATCTATCAATGCCTAGTAAACCGAATGTTCGAAGAACAAATAGGAAAATAAATGGAAGTTTATATTGACGACATGTTAGTTAAGTCCCTGCGAGCAAAAGACCATTTGAAACATTTGCAGGAAACCTTCGACATATTGAAGAAATATAATATGAAGCTGAACCCGGAGAAGTGCGTATTCGCGGTCGGATCGGGAAAATTCCTCGGGTTTATGGTATCCAATCAAGGAATTAAGATCAATCCCGACAAAATCAAAGCCATAGAAGACATCACCGTGGTGGACAAAAGGCTTCGGAAGAACTCAAACGGTACCTATCAAGTCAGCCCCTGCTGCACACTCCGAAGGTGGACGAACAGTTGTACCTTTACTTGGCGGTTTTCGAGGTGGCGGTAAGCGGAGTATTAGTTCGAGAAGAGGAAGGTATCCTCACCTAGAAAAATTGGCGCTCGCTTTGCTAAGTGCCTCTAGAAAGTTAAAACCATACTTTCAAAGCCACCCATATGTGTTGTAACCTCTTACCCACTGAGGAACATCATGCACAAACCCGAACTCTCGGGCTGGTTGGCCAAATGGGCCATCGAAATTAGTGGGTACGATATCGAATATCGATCCTGAATAACCATAAAATCTCAAATTTTGGTAGACTTCGTGCCTGACTTTACGCCGGCCTTAATACCCGAAGTCGAAAGGGAATTATTGTTGACCTAGGGGACTACCTCGGGAATTTGGACCCTTTATATGGACGGTGCCTCGAACGCATACGGGTTCGGGCTCGGCATCATGTTAAAACCACCTACAGGGAATATAGTTAGGTAGTCTATTAGAACTGTGAAATTGACTAACAATGAGGCTCAGTATAAGGCCATAATTGCATGTCTCGAACTGGGTAAAAGTCTTGGGGTCGAGGTGATCGAAGCTAAGTGCGACTCTCTCCTTGTGGTAAATCAAGTCAATGGAACGTTCGAAGTGAAAGAGGAACAAATGCAAAGGTACTTAGACAAATTACAGATAACGCTGTATCAATTCAAGGAATGGACCTTGCAACACGTACCCCGAGATTAGAACAGTGAGGCTGATGCTCTAGCTAACCTGGGGTCATGGGTCGATGTCGATGAGTTCAACTCAAGAGCAGTAATACAACTCATGAAATCGGTGATAGAAGAAGACCACGCCGAAGTAAATACCATGAGTTTAACTTGGGATTGGAGGAACAAGAACATAGATTACTTGAAGACTGGAAAATTGCCCTCAGATCCTAAAGAATCGAGAGCTTTGCGCACCAAGGCTTCCAGATTTAGCTTGGTCAAAGGGACATTGTTCAGGAGAACATTCGACGGTCCACTATCCAGGTGCTTGGAGCCGAAAGATACCGAATATGCCTTGAGAGAAGTTCACGAAGGCACTTGAGGGAACCATTCGAGGGCGGAATATTTGGTTAGAAAATTAATAAGGGCCGGCTATTACTAGACCGAAATGAAGAAGGATGCGAAGGACTTCATACACTGAAGTTTGAAAAGTTGTTTGAGATTTTTGACAAGTCAAAAGGAAGGGATGATGGAAAGTCAAAAGGAAGGATTTTTGAAAAGATATGAAGTTTGAAAAGTTGTTTGAAATATCGACAATATGATAGGATGAATGAGTCCTTCGATCCTCAATCTCATGATGGACTGCATAAAGTCCCAGCTGAAAATGCAAGAGGTGAGCAAACAGTTGTTGAAGGCCAAGTTCAAGTATTCGAGCAAGTTCAAGTTGTTGAAGCGAAATTTCTAGCGAAAGGTTCTAGTGTTGATAGATTGAGCAAAGTTGTTGGATATGATGAACAGTTATCAATCGAGAATCTAGGAAGCAATAAAGGTAAAGATGATGAAGTTGTCGGTACCGAAGAACACGTACCGAGTTTTGATATGGGTACTCCTATTGCAAAAGGCAATGCATTTGGGGGTGCAGATGATGAACCTATCGGTACTGAAGAACATGCACATAGTTTTGATGTGGGTACTCTTATTGAAAAAGGCAATGCGTTTGCGGAAGCATTAGCTGTTTGCCAAAAACCTTTAGGTGGAGACACACAGGAAGTTGTCACTACAGGTATAAATATGTTCTATGTTATTTTATATATATATATATATATATATATATATATATATATATATATATATATTATTGATTTTTCCTCCCTATGAATATGCAGTGGAAGTTGAAAGCAGTGGTGCTTCAATTAATACGACTCAAAAACTCTCTGATGATGTTGCATTGCATGAAGATAGAGTTGAGAAAATCCTTCCGCAGAATACTCCAAGGAACGCCAATGATGTTGCACCATTGAATGAAGCTGAGATAGAAAAAAGTATGCAGTCTGGCGATAATGCAGTGGAAGGCAAATGTTAAGGTATTCTATACATCATGAACTTATTACATTTCATCCAAGTTTTAATTTTCAGTTTTAAATTATACATACTTTCTTTTCTTTTTGGTGCATTTTGATGATTATTCATAAAGACTCGATGCAGCCGAAAACGAAATTGGTGAGCTCATTCGGTGTAATGATCTAACCGGTCATTTTGAGTATTATAGTCCCGTTCTCCTATTTATTGCTTATTATGTGCTCAATTATTGTTATGCAACTTGTCGGAGTGGTTGGTTTGGTTCCGGGGATGTTTCAGAATGAGTTGGGACACTTAGTCCTAAGGTTGGAAGCGTAAGTCGAAAGAGTTGACTGATGTTGACTTATGTGTAAGTGACCCCGGAATAGAATTTTGATGGTTCTGATAGCTCTGTATGGTGATGTTGAATTTAGGAGTGTGTCCGGATATTGATTTAGAGGTCCGTAGATGATTTCGTCTTGAATTGGCGAAAATTGGAAAAGTTGAAGTTTGGAGAGTTGAGAAGTTTGACCGAGAGTTAACTTTGAGGTTATGGGACTTGGATTTTTGTTCATGAAGTTGGAATAGGTCCGTTGTGTCATTTATGACTTGTGTGAAAAATTTAAGGTTAATCAGAGTTGGTTTGGTATGTTTCGGCATTAGTTTCGGAAGTTAGACATTCATAAGTTTATTAGGCTTGAATCGATGTGCGATTCATGGTATTACTGTTGTTTGATGTGATTTGAGGCTTCAAGCGAGTTTGTATGATATTTTAGGATATGTTGGTATGTTTGGATAGGGTCTCGGGGGCCTCGGGTGTGATTCAGATCATGTTCGGCTCATTTTTGGACTTATTGGATTGTTGTCATGATTGTTTCTGATTTCCTTATACACGATTGCGAGTGTAAGTATGCGATCGCGAAGGGTTGTTTGGGAAACTGGGGAATTACGCATTCGCGAGAATGGGTCTGCGATCGCGAAGCTTGGGGAGTCAGTGCTACACGAACACGGTACGTTTGCGATGAAGGAAGAAGAGGCTTGGGAGGTCAGGCGCGTTGCTCTACGCGATCGCATAAGTGTGCTCGCGATCACGTACCTTTGGGGGAGTTAATCAATGCATTTGCGATTAGAGTTATGCGATCGCGAAGGGTTATTTTGGCAGCTTGTATTTTTGTATTTCGCGATTGCGAAGCATTTCCCGCAATTGCGAAGAGGAGCATCTGGGCAGATTATATTTCAAAAACGAGGGTTAGAGTATTATTTCACATTTGGACTTTGGGAGCTCGGATTGGGGCGATTATTGGAGGAATTTTCAAGGAATTGATTGGGGTTCTAACTCGGATTTGGTTAATATATATGAATCTATCATTGTTTTTACTATTTAATTTGTGTTTTGGGTTGGAAAAATTGGAGAAAATTGTAGAAACTTCATAAACTATAATTTGAGGATTTGAAGCTCGAGTTGAGATTGGAATTGAGTAATTTTGGTATGGTTGGACTCGTTGTTGAATAGATGTTCGGATTTTGTTAATTTTATCTGATTCCGAGATGTGGGCCCATGGTTGACTTTTTGACTTTTGTTAAAGAACCTAGCTTTATCATATGGAATTGATTCCTATAGCTCGTATTGATTGTATTTAATTGTTTGTGGCTAGATTCGAGTCGTTCGGTGGCCAATTCACAAGGCAAGGGCTTGTTGGAGTAGATATTTGCGCGAGTTGAAGTAAGTAACACTTCTAAAATTGGTTCTAAGGGTATGAATCCCTTAAATATGTGTTATGTGGTTGGTGTTGATGTGACGCACATGCTAGCTGACGGGAGTGTGGGCATGCACCATAGTAATTGTGACTCGGTTGATTCCATGGTACTGTATAGTTATCAAACCTTGTTGCTATCCATGAAACTCCTACTTGTTAGAGTAATTGAGCTACAATCCATGCTAGAAATCATGCTTAGACTATATGCTTGTTCTGTTGGGACTCGTGGAGGTCACTTTTGATGTTGGATTATTTGCTTAAATTGCAATTATGTACTCAGTCACATTTATCATTTTTATATCATAACTTAGCCTCTATTGCTATTTATTGTTACATCACATTATCATTATTTGGGCTGATTGTCATGAGATTTGTGAGCTTGAAAGACTGGAGATATTAATGACTGAATAAGGCCGAGGGCTTGATTGTGAGTGATATTTATGGGATCGGACTGTATGCCGCAACAGGCTTTATTGATTCATTTCATGATTGGCTTATATTAGCGCTTGGGCAGGATCCGCCCCTCCGAAGTCTGACATACCTGTAGTGAGCACATGTACCTACTGAGTGCGAGTGTCGAGTGATTGAGAGTGCTGAGAGATTGGGAGTACTAAGTGACTGGGAGTACTGAGTGATTAAGCATGCTGAGTGAGATTGAATACTCCGAGAGTATGTATCTGACTTTATCACTGTGTTGCATTGCAGTTGGCATGCATAATTGACATGTAGATATAGAGATGTAACATTACTCATATCAGTCACACTTGGCATATTTTTATCTGCGTTGAACTTAAACTGTTAATCTTGAAAGCATGTCTACATTTATGTACTGTTATAATCTGGATTTGGACTGTATCTGTCTGAGCTTGTCACTGCTTTCAGCCCAAGGTTAGTCTTGTTACTTATTGAGTACATTGGTTCAGTTGTACTCATACTATACTCTGCACTTCGCGTGCAGATCTAGGTACTTCGGTTGGAGCTTCATCCATTTGGAGACTATTGAGGTAGCTTCCTTGGCGTCCACAGAACTCGACTCTCTTTCTTTTTAGTTTATGTGCACTGTTCTATCTTCCTAGAAAGTTGTTTTAGCAGTCAGACTCTATTGTCATTTAGATACTCATGTACTCTGTTACACCTGGATTTTGGGGGATTTTGTATTGAGTCGCGGTATTTTCTTATCAGTTATTTATGAGATTTTAACTATTAAGCTTATTTCATTATGTTTTTAACTAAAAGATGTGTGGTTATTTGTGATTATCGGCTTGCCTAGTATTACGATAGGCGCCATCACGACATGTGAGATTTTGGGTCGTGACAAGTTGGTATCAGAGCCTAGGTTACTTAGGTCTCATGAGTCATGAGCAGGTTTAGTAGAGTCTTGCGGATCGGTACGGAGACGTCTGTACTTATCTTCGAGAGGCTACTGAACCCTTAGGAAAACATCACTTTCTTGTATTCTTGTCGTGCAGATTTGATGATTCCGGAAACTAAACTTCTATTATTTTATACTCTAACAAATGGTGAGGACACGTGCTACCGGATCGGGCGGACGACCACTAGTACCATCAGCTAGGGCCGCGAGAGATCGGGGCCGCGGTAGAGGCTGAGGTGCAGCTCGTACAATAGCTAGAGCAGCACCTGTAGACCCACCAATCGCTCTAGCTCAAGAGCAGATTCCAGATGTGGTTGAGCCGGTGGGACCAGCTCAGGCACCAGTTGTTCCCATTGTGACTCCATGCCTTCAGGAGGCTCTAGCCGAGATATTGACTGTATACACTAGCCTTGCACATGCGGTTTCAATTTCGGCCGCACTAGCCACTTCTCAGCCGGGGGAGGTGCTCAGACTCCAGCCGCCTGTACTCTAGAGCAGGTGGTTTAGGGACTTCAAACACCGGGGGTACTACCAGCCCAACCGGTTGTAGTTGCCCAGGCCCAAGTGGGTTCTATGAGTGAGGAGGAGCAGAAGAGACTAGAGAGGTTTGGGAGGCTCAAGCCTTAATCATTCAGTGGGGTTCAGCCAGAGAATGCTCAGGACTTCTTAGATAAGTGCCAGCGGTTTTTCGTATGACGGGTATTATGGAGACTAGTGGAGTCTCATTTACTACTTTTCAACTGTTGGGGGCAGCCTTCAGATGGTGGGAGGCCTATGAGTCGAGCAGGTCAGCCGGTGCTGCACCACATATGTGGCACGAGTTCTCCGTTCTCTTCTTGGAGAAGTTTGTTCCACAGACCCGCAGGGAGGAGTTGCATAGGCATTTTGGGCATGTTCGTGACCTAGTATGAGATGCGATTTTCAGAGTTAGCCCGTCACGCGATCTAGTTGGTTCCCACAGAGAGGAAGAGGATTAGGAGGTTCATTGATAGCCTCAACTATGGGATGCACTTTGTCATGACTCGGGAGATTACATCAGATGCTAGGTTCGACGAGGTGGTTGATATTGCTAGGTGGCTAAAGTAGGTCCGTAGTTAGGAGTTTGAGGAGAGGGAGGACAAGAGGCGTCGTGGTGCGGGTGGTTTCAGTGGTGTTTATTTTGAAGGGCAGTTCCACCATAATAGGGGCCGTCCTTATAGGCCCACTCAGATGAATCGTCTGGTTCATTATGGTGCATCAGCTAGCCATGGTTCATATTGTTCTCGTTTGGGTCAGTCATCTCTCTGTGCCCTCCTAGCTCAAAGTTCATCTCGTGCTCCATCAGTTCAGGGTTCATCTGTACCAGGTCCTTCTAGCAGCTATTTTGGCTCTCGAGCTCCAATTTAGTATCCACCATAATTGGGAAGTTGCTTCGAGTGCGGGGAGTTTTTATATGTATGGAGGTAGTGTCCCCATTACTTTGGAGGGCTAGTTCAGCAGAGGGGTCAGCTTATGACTTTCGCACCAGTTACTTCACCACCCGCACAACCAGCTAGGGGTGGGGCTCAGGCAGTTAGAGGTCACCCTAGAGGGGGAGGCCGATAAGGTGGCGGTTAGGCTGGATGCTATGCTTTCCCTGCCAGGACAAAGGCCGTTGCTTCCGACGCAGTGATCATAGGTATTGTTTCAGTATGTCACAGGGATGCTTCTATATTATTTGACCCTGGTTCCACTTATTCGTATGTATCATCATATTTTGTTCGTTATCTGGATATGCCGCATGAGTCCTTAGTTTCACCTATTCATGTATCTATGGCAGTGGGTGATTATATTGTTGTAGCCTATGTGTATCGGTCGAGTGTGGTGACTATTTGGGGATTGGAGACTAGAGTTGATCTCTTATTGCTTAATATGGTTGATTTTGACGTGATTCTGGGCATGGATTGGTTGTCCCCATGTCATGCCATTCTGGATTGTCACGCTAAGACCGTGACGTTGGCGATGCCGGGATTGTTTAGGATCGAGTGGAGAGGTTCTCTAGACTATGTCCCCAGTAGGGTGATTTCATATCTGAAGGCCCAACAGATGGTTAGGAATGGGTGTTTGTCATATTTTCCTTTTTGAGGGATGTTGATGCTAATACTCCTACTATTGACTCTATTCCGGTAGTGCGAGACTTTCCGGATGTGCTTCCTGTAGACTTGCTGGGCATGCCACCCGACATGGATATTTATTTTGGTATTGACCTGGTGCCGGGAACTCAACCCATTTCTATTCCTTCGTATCGTATGGCACCAGTAGAGTTGAAGGAATTGAAAGATCAGCTTCAATAACTTCTTGATAAGGGGTTCATTAGGCCTAGTGTGTCGCCTTGAGGTGCACCGGTTCTGTTCTTGAAGAAGAAGGATGGTGCTATGCAGATGTGCATCGACTATAGGCAGTTCAACAAAGTTACAATTAAGAACAAATATCCTTTACTGCATAATGATGGCTTATTTAACCAGCTTCAGGATGCTAGAGTGTTCTCTAAGATTGATTTGAGGTTGGAGTATCACTAGTTGAAGATTTGGGACTCGGATATTCTGAAGACTGCATTCAGGAACCGCTATGGTCACTATGAGTTCCTTGTGATATCTTTTGGGCTGACCAATGCCCCAGCAGAATTCATGCATCTGATGAACAGTATATTCTAGCCATATCTTGATTTGTTTGTCATAGTATTCGTTGATGATATCCCGGTGTACTCACGTAGCTACGAGGAGCATGCACAACATCTAAGGATTGTACTATAGAGGTTGAGGGAGGAGAAGCTTTATGTCATGTTTTCCAAGTGAGAGCTCTGGCTCAGTTCGGTGGCGTTCTTGGGGCACGTGGTGTTCAGTGAGGGGATTAAGGTTGATCCAAAGAATATAGAGGCAGTTCAGAGTTGGCCCAAACCGTCTTCAACTACTCAGATTCAGAGTTTTCTCGGCTTGGCCGGATATTATCATCGCTTCGTGGAGGGTTTCTCATCTATTATAGTGCCTTTGACCAGGTTAACCCAGAATAGTGCTCCATTCAGATGGTCGGATGAGTGTGAGGAGAGCTTTCAGAAGCTTAAGACTGTCTTGACCACAACTCCAATTCTAATTTTGCCTTCAGCATGGTTCTTATACAGTGTATTGCGATGCATCTCGGATTGGTATTGGGCGTGTCTTGATGCAGGAGGGTAGAGTGATTGCTTATGCTTCATGCCAATTGAAGCCTCATGAGAAGAACTACCCCTTCATGATTTAGAGTTGGCAGCCATCGTTCATGCATTGAATATTTGGATGCATTATCTCTACGGCGTGTCTTGTGAGGTATTTACGGATCATCGGAGTCTTCAACACTTGTTCAAGAAAAAAGATCTAAATTTGAAGAAGCGGAGATGGTTACAGATGCTAAAGGAAGTATGATATTATCATTTTGTATCATCCCGGGAAGGCCAATGTGGTGGCCGATGCTTTGAGTAGAAAGGCGGTGAGTATGGGTAGCCTTGCATTTATTCCGGTTGGTGAGAGACCGCTTGCATCAGATGTTCAGGCCTTGGCCAATCAGTTCATGAGGTTAGATATTTTGGAGCCTAGTCGGTTTCTAGCTTGTGTGGTTTCTCGATCTTCCTTATATGATCGCATCAGTATGACGACCCCCATACGCTTGTCCTTAAGGACACGGTTCAACACGTTGATGCCAATGAGGTTTTTATTGGGGATGATGGGGTGTTGCGGATGCAGGGTCGGATTTGTGTGCCCAATGTAGATGGGTTACGTGAGTTGATTTTTTAGGAGGCCCATAGTTTGCGTTATTCCATTCATCCGGGTGCCGCACAGATGTATCAAGACTTGAGGCAGCACTATTGGTCAATATGGACGAAGAAAGATATAGTGGGGATTGTAGCTCGGTGCCTAAATTGTCAGCAGATAAAATACGAACATCAGAGGTCGGGCGGTCTTCTTCAGAGCTTGAGATTCCGGAGTAGAAATGGTAGCGTATAACCATGGACTTCGTAGTTGGGCTACCACGGACCTTGAAGAAGTTTGATGCTATTTGGGTGGTTGTGGACTGGTTGACTAAGTCCGCGCATTTCATTCCAGTTAGGATTGCCTATTCTTCGGAGTGATTGGTAAACAAGGGTAAACACATAAGCAAAGTAAAAAATCACGAAGCTCACCCACATGTGAAGCAAGATAGGAGGACTCACCTTGATAAGGAGAATCGAATCAAAATAAGAATGATTCTTCTCTATAACAAATCGAAACCATACTTGTAATGACACTATCTAGTGTAACGGCCTTAGCTCTACCATGGAAAGTATATCAACGGGCCGGGACTCCCCCTCTAGGGCGCCCCCTACCCGCATGTCCTCCACCCCTAATTGGTTGTGCATGTGGAGTAGCAACTGGAATGGAGCCCGTAGCCTGAGTGCTATGATGAAATCCACCTATCCCGAGTCTAGGACAATCTCTCGTGATGTGCTTAGTATCACCACACTCATAACAACCACTTTGCAGGTGTGGCTGCTCATACTGAATCCGTACCAGATAACTGGAATAATCATTGTAAGAACCCCATGCCGGTGGTGCACTAAAAGATGACTTCTCCATACGAGTACCCTGATTAACTAGAACACCACAAGTAGTCCGAAATGCAGACTGAACTGGCCGACTGTCCTAGCCTCCGCCATGATGACTCATCGCTGAAGAGTAGAATCTACTAAACCCTCCAGAACCTCAAGACTTCTCGGTCTCCTTAGACTCCCTCTCTTTACCCCGAATATGCTCTAACATCCTAGCAATCTCCACCACCTGCTGAAATGGAGTATCAATTTGCAACTCGTGAGCCATGCAGAATCTAAGATCATAACTGAGCCCCTCAATGAATCTGCAGACTCGCTCTCTGACTGTAGGAACCAAAGTAGGTGTATGACGGGATAACTCACTGAACCTGATGGCATACTCTAACACTGTCATGGTGCCCTAATGCATATGCTCAAACTATGTATGCCATATATCCCGGAGTGTCTGGGGAACAAACTCCCTCAAAAAAATCTTTGAAAACTAAGCCCAAGTGGGTGGCGCTACATCGGCTGGTCTACCCTCCTCATAAACTTGCCACCATTGATACATTGCTCACAATAGCTGAAATGTAGTAAAAGCAACTCCGGACACCTCCACAATACCCATTGTGTGGAGAATACGGAGACACTTCTCTAGAAATCCATGTGCATTCTCGGTAGTTGTGACACTGAAAATAAGTGGATTATATCTCTTGAACTTGTCAAGCCTCTTCTGCTCCTCCTCTAATGCCTCTGGCCTGACCTCAGGCTGAACTGAAGTAACAGGTTGTACTAGCACCACACTCGGAACTTGACCAATATGTTCTCGCTCTTTTAGAGTACGGTCGATGGGAGTCTGAGCTCCTCCCCCAATCTGCGAAGAATCTAGTGCCACGAAGATCAATCCCGCCTAAGCTAATGTACCAAACATGCTCAGGAACTGTGCTATAGTCGCCTGAAGTACGAGGATAATAATAGGTGCCTCCAGTGCCTGTCCCCTAACATGAGCTACCGTCGGCTCCTCAACTGCTACTCTGACAAGTGCTCTAGATGCATCACGTGCCCCTCATCGGCCTCTACCTCGGCCTCGGCCTCTCGCGGCTCTAGCAGGGGCGCGGGTGTCTACTCAGCTGATCCGACAGCGTGTGTCCTTACGATCTGTGAGATAATAGAGATACAAAGGCTCAAACTTCGAAATCAACAAATACGCACAACATGAATGAAAGAAGTGGAATTTTAATAATGGTTTTGTAGCCTTTCGAAGATAAGTACAGACGTCTCTATACCGATCCGCAAGACTCTACTAAACTCGCTTATGACTCGTAGCACCTATGAACCTAGGGCTCTGATACCAACTTGTAACGATCCTAATTTTCCTCCGTAGGATGTCGTGATGGCAACTAGTCCTTAAGACTAGGTAAGCCTAATACTTACTAAGTTAGTGGCAACATTCAACAAACAACTATCACATATGAAACAGAAATTTCTATACAAAGCCAACAATTCCAACATGATATACAACATCTCAAAACCGGTAGTACAAGTCACAAGCACTAATGAGTTCACTAAAGAAAATCTCTAAGTACAACTATTTCGAAATAGAATTAAACTATGCAAAACTAACTTTCAAAGGTGAATCCGAGGCCTATGAACGCGACGACAGGTAAACCTTAAAGTCATCACAACAATATCTGATTCGCTATCTAACAATCAACAGACTCCGAAGTACCTTGATCTACACAAAAATATGCAGAAGCATAGTATGAGTACACCACGGTCGACACACAATAAGTATCAATCAAGGCTAACCTCAGTGGAATAGTGACGAGGTACAAGTCAAGACACTCACGAGACAAAATAATATGTGATGTATAGAAGTATAAAGCTAATAATAGAAAGCAGAAATCAATAAATTGCAAAAAAATCAACATATGATATAAACAGTAAAGTAATAAGAACATTGTGAAGTATCATTGAGACCAAATAAGAAACACATATTGTCACACCTCCTTTTTCCCGGGAGAATAGGAAAGAAAGGAGTTTTTTCCAATTTAAGTGACATTATTCGAAATGGGATTATTTATTTAATCAAAGTCGCCACTTGGGATAATTATTATGGTGTCCCAAGTCATCGGTTTATTTGAAATCTCAAATCGAGGAAGTTTTGACTCTGAATTATGGTCCGCGAACACAGAAGATCGGATAAGAAATTCTGTTAACCCGGAAGAAGGTGTGAGGCACTCCCGTATTCCGTAATTTTAGCACGGTCGCTTTTAATAATTATACCTGGCACAATTCTGGATATTTTATGTTCTAGGGAACTTTGTGCACTTTCATCTTAAACCGCTTTTAATTGCTTGATTATTTGTGACTATGGAATTATCTTGAAACGAGTCACGCGTACGTGTACTCTTTTTGCTTGGCGCGTTAAGAATCATGTCACGCGTACGTGTACACAATTCACAATACTTAATTATTTAAGAAAGCTTGGCCAAAGTCGCGCGAACGCATACCTTGATTTATTTTGAAAATCGTAATTATGGCACGCGAACGTGTTCATAATCACGATGATAGATTAAGTCACGCCTAAAGCATTCTAACGGTGTTCATTATTCTTCCTAAACTTTGAGATTATTGTGAGGCTATGAGTTATGGAAGTCAATTATGGATGAAGTGTAAAATTATAATTAAGGAGCATTAGCAAGATCACTGATATATCTAAGTTGTTGGAAGCATTTGATAATTATGAAGTATTAATTTTTAAACAAGTTAGGCCATAATCTATAAATTAGTAATCATCTGAACTATTAAACAATGATGTAAAATAATGAAATAAAACCATAGGATCATTACACATTCCAACTACGTCATTAAAATAGCAGACTTAACAAATTACACTTATGACCAATTACTAGTAGATTTAAACCAAGAAACTTCTATAATGGAAAAGTCAGTAAAGAAACTTCTCATGGACAAATATATATATTTAAGAAAAAAAAAATCATCATCACTTCGTTTGCACGAATGCATGAGGCTTTCGTTACTGCTAATATCTATTGGCAAACTAATTGAATTAGAAAGAAGATTTATATATATTTATTCAGAACGAACATGCTTGCCATTATGATAAGAGAAAATATATAATTCAAATAATTAATATCGAACACATATGAATACGTAGGTCCATTTCAAAGTTCAAAAGTAAGCCAACAAATTAAAATAGGAACGAGGTTAAAGTTGGAGTTGCAACGTGGCATGAGTACCTGGGAACGGGTCCAGTTCTCAGTAGAGAAAGCAAAAGCAGTGATAACTTATATTCCCAGTTTGGAAGAAATGTTGCAAATATTTTTGAGATTTGGAGTAAGAAATTTGTGACCCTCTTGCATAGGTAAACCTCGAGCATTAGCCCATCTCCTCAATATGACACCTTCTTCAATTTATAATGAAATTTCATGTAAAAGACTACTAGCTACTAGCCACGTCTGTTTAGAACACATCAATACCAAGATCACGAGATCGTAACCGTGAACCTCGAACAAGACATCACCCAACTGACCAGAAAACCTCACCTTGAATGGACCTCTTCGACCTCGAACATCAACAGGGAAAACTCTAACTGGTTTTAGGGTGGGTGGTGGCTGGTTTGGGTGGCTTAACGGCTAAAGGTTGAAAGAAGTTCACTTCTTGAACAAGAGAGTGACAGATAGGGGTCTAGAGAGGAGTGGCCGGATGTTAGGAGTCTTCAATGGAGAAAAGTGAAGGAGATGGTGTTGGTTCAAGCTTTTTCCAAAGCTTTTCCTTGTTCTTGTTTTCACGTTTTTTTTTTCAAAAAAAATCCCAACCCCCTTCATTTGTGAAGTCCAAAATATATAGATGTGTGGGTTGTAGAACTGATGTGAGTAAGTGGTGAGAAGAGTGTGAGAAGCGGGGAAAGGGACGTGAGGGAGTTAGAATTGTGGGGAGAGGAGACGTGAGGGAGAGGGGAGTTTAGCAAACAAATATGGGAAGTTAAGGGATTGGGGTGAGCTGGGTAATTAGTAAAGATAACATTTTATTTTTGTATCTTTCAAGATTTTACACGTTTTTGTTTGTAGCTTTTTTCTTCTTTCTTTTTTAACTTTTTACTAACCTTTTTTTTTTCATTAAACAAAAAAGAAGGTAAAATACATAGCTATATATATATATTAACCAACTTACTTTTAGACTTAAATATTATATACATAAGAAAACGTAAATATTATATACATAAGAAAACGAAATATTTACATTGTAGTTTAAATTATACTAAGAAAAATACTAAAGCTAACTTATTTATTATAATTATAATTAGAATAAATCATATATTTTTTTATAAATTTTCATTTTTATATTTACAAATAGAAATAAAATATGTTCTATAAGTATATATATATATATATATATATATATATATATATATATATAAAATTAGACCTAAAGAAAATATTTACACCAAAATAGTATAGAATTTGGGTATGGTCAAAAATTAGTTGTTCACAGCATGCCCCTCTTTGCTTGAAAACATGAAGAGTTTTCAGGCAAAGAAAATGAACAAGGTGACTGATTTTTGACCTCACTATTATTTAAAAAGAAAAAGAAGATAAAAGAAAAAGATGCGACTGAGCCTTGGTTTTAAGCAGCCTACATATCCCGGGTTATAAGGGAATCATGTCACGTGTAGTTCAAGTGAAAGAAGAGTGATGGAGTATGCTTAGATGGAGAATCGAGCGAAGTTCCGTCGAGGTTCCGGTCCGCGGTTCCTACTATTACAGCAAAATGAATAGAAAATTACATACTCTTGAAATCTAAGAGTTACAAAATTCCTATCTAAAAGTCATCTGGAGTCTAGTCTTGATTCTTGAGTTGCTTCTCCCATTAACTTTAGACTGAAACTTGATGCTCTCGATGCAACAGACTATGAAATATTCTCCAAGGCTTGATTCTTGATCAGATGATGAGAAGATGGATCTTGAGACCCTATGTCTCCGCATGCATTACGTCAAACCTGGTTGCGGCTGGTATTGAGATCAAACGTTCCACTTTCTCTGGCGAGAGCTGGAGTCTTTTCTTGCACATCCAATTCATACTTTGCAAAAAAACCTGCAAGCTATCAGAAACAAACAAAACGAACAAAACCTTTCTGCCCCAGTTTGCACTAGAAAAGTTTTGTGAGTTATTGAAAATACAATAAACTATCTTTCTATTGCAAAATAAAGAACTGAAAAAGAAATAAGAGATGTTTTATATATATATATATATATATATATATATATATATATATATATATATTTATAATAGGGGATGTCGTACCCTATGTTAACAAGAAGGAAGGCAACCATGGGATGTAGTACCTTGTGTTGACAATAAGATGAGGCTCGTGGCACTCTGAGATGCTACTAGGGAATGTCGTACCCTATGTTGGCAATAAAATGCAATCAAGGGATGTAGTACCCTGCGTTGGCAATAAGATGAGGCTCGTGGCACTCTGAGATGCTACTAGGGAATGTCGTACCCTATGTTAGCAATGAGAAATGTAACCAGGGGATGTAGTACCCTGTGTTGGCAGTAAGGTGAGGCTTTTAGCTCTCTAAGATTCTACTAGGGAATGCCGTACCCTATGTTGGCAATAAAATGCAACCAAGGGATGTATTACCCTGCGTTGGCAATAAGATGAGGCTCGTAGCCCTCGGGATGCTACTAGGGAATGTCGTACCCTATGTTTGCAATAAAAATGAGGCTCGTAGCACTCTAAGATGCTACTAGGGAATGTCGTACCCTATGTAGGCAGAATGTAATGCAATCAGGGGATGTAGTACCCTATATTGAAGATAGGGTATTGATTCCCTATAATGAAACTAAAAATAACATGATTACATGTATATTAGGAGAAAATCAAGGATTTGAGAACTTCACTTGGTGGTGTTCGTCTTTTCACGAACTGTTTCCTAAAATTGTTATGTTCTTGTTCTAAACAAAGAAAGATTTGTTAGTTTTAAAATGGTGGTCAGTTTATGGCCTTGATTTCTTGGGCGACTAGCCCTTGCGTCTATTACACTGGAGATTGTACAAGTTGGTCGATGATTGTACAAGTTGCCGGGAGATTCTGCCTTTTCTTTCTGGAGATCTTCTTTCTCAACATCAAAACCTAAACCATTTTGCGCCTATCACCATTTGTGTTCATGGTGCAAACAACCTTTCTTCCCAAAAATCTTTTAACTGAGTAACTTTTGTTGACCCTTGGAACATTATTTAGTCCTTCCAGCCTTTTTCTCATCAAGGAAAATCACAGATGGCTTTATGCCTTTTCCTATACGGTTTATGCCCAGCAATCTTTGCTTTATATAACGGGAAAACTGTAACCAATTTTGCGGCCTTTTCTTTGCTTTGCTTTGACAAGATTATACTGAAAGGGACTCAAAAAAAGTAATGCGAAAGAAAACAAGAAGGTGACCTAATAGATATTACAACTTAATCAAGAAGTGTCCCTTTCAGAAGAAAAAATAAGAAAGGACTTATCTAGAGGAAATATGCTGACTTCAATGAACATGACATGCACTTTGGACTGGATGCCCGATCCGTTTGAACCGTCTAATTCTCGAAATCTGTTGTAAACTTAACTTTGAAACTGAGTTCTTTGTCTTGACCATGCTTGTGTCGGGATGTACGAAGCCTTAAATCAATCAATGATGCCCTTTGTGGGTTTTCACCAATTGACCTCTCTCATCTATCTTTCTCTCAACTCACCATTGCCTTATAGTGCCAGTGAGGGTTTTCACCAATAAGACTCTCTCATTTATCTTTCTCTCTTTACAATGACTGAGGCATCACCCGTAGTATACTGACTTAGCATTCTCGAAAGTTGATCAGAAGGTCTTAGCAGGGAAAGGTAAAAAAGAAATATTCAACTGAATTTCAACTTTTGGACCCATTTTGATGGAACAACCATCGAAAATAAAATAAAACCATGCCCCAGTTTATTTGAATACTGGGGACATGTGGATTTTTGTTTTGGTGTGACCGAACCCCAGAGTGAGGCTGCCTATGTATCCTTTCGGAATCAGGTCGAACGTAGTTCAATGAACATGAACTTGTTTTGATGGGTTTTTTTTTTTTAATTTTTTTTTAAGTACATTGGTTCCAAAAGAGGGAAAAACAAAGAAATATAAACAAGGCTTCAAAGGGATAACTAGGGTTGACCAGTGTTTGGGTTGCGAGAATGATAGCCTTTCGTCATCCCAACCTGAGAATGCTAAATATAAGAATGCCCCAACATAGCCATGTCATACATAGTATCTCTTGACCGCATCTGCGTTGATGGATACATCAGTCACCTTTCCTTCTATATCTACCAAATGTAGAGCTCCTTTTGACAATACTTTCTTGACGAGGTAAGGACCTTGTCAATTCGGTGTGAACTTTCCTTTTGCTTCTTCCTGGTGCGGAAAGATACGTTTCAAAACAAGTTGTCCTACCTCGAATTTTCTTGGGCGCACTTTCTTATTGTAAGTGCGTGCCATTCTTTGTTGGTATAACTGACCAAAACAAACTGCCGCCAAACGCTTTTCATCAATCAAATTCAACTGTTCCAATCGGGACTTCACCCATTCAGTGTCCTCAATCCCTGCTTCAACAATGATTCGGAGAGAGGGAATCTCAATTTCAGCAGGTATGACCGCTTCAGTTCCATAAACCAATAAGTAGGGCGTTGCGCCAACTGATGTACGGACAGTTGTCCGGTATCCCAAAAGAGCAAAAGGCAGTTTCTCGTGCCATTGTCTAGACCCTTGGATCATCTTCCTAAGAATCTTCTTGATGTTCTTATTTGCAGCTTCAACAGCTCCATTAGCTTTGGGACGGTAAGGAGTAGAATTGCGATGCTCAATTTTAAATTGTTCACATACCTCCTTCATCAGATGACTATTCAAATTAGCAGCATTATCTGTAATAATGGTTTTTGGAATACTGAAACGACAGATAATGTTGGAGTGAACAAAGTCTACTACTGCTTTCTTGGTAACTGCTTTCAATGTAATAGCTTCCACCCATTTGGTGAAGTAATCAATTGCAACCAAAATGAATCTGTGCCCATTTGAAGCTTTTGGCTCGATTGGGCCAATGATGTCCATTCCCCAAGCAACAAAAGGCCAAGGAGCAGATATAGGATACAACTCTAAAGGAGGCGCGTGAATCAAATCACTGTGAATCTGACACTGGTGGCACTTGCGAACAAAACGAAAGCAATCTCGTTCCATAGTAAGCCAATAATATCCTGTCCGAAGGATTTTCTTTGCTAGAACATATCCATTCATGTGCGGGCCACAAACTCCCTAATGCACCTCATTCATAATCATTTCAGCTTCTTTGGCATCCGCACATCTCAACAAATTCAAATCCGGAGTTCTTTTGTATAGGATTTCCCCACTCAAAAAGAAACCATTAGAGAGTCGCCTAACAGTTCTCTTTTGATCCCTATTAGCATGTTCCGGATATTCTCTTGTTTTCAGAAACTATTTAATATCACGATACCATGGTTCACCATCTGGTTCTGCTTTAATTGTATTGCAATAACCATGTTGATCCCGAATTTGAATTTCTAATGGGTCAATGTGAGTATTACCCGGATATGGAAGCATTGAGGCCAGGGTGGCCAAGGCATCAGCTAATTCATTGTGAAACCTGGGAATGTACCTGAATTCGATGGACTTGAACCTTTTGCTAAGATCCTCCACACATTGTCTATATGGAATGGGCTTGATGTCTCGAGTCTCCCAATCACCTTGAGCTTGCTGAATAAGCAAATCTGAATCTCTCATCACCAACAATTCATGCACATTTAGGTTTATTTCCATGTTCAGACCCATGATGCAAGCTTCATATTCTGCTGTATTATTTGTACAGAAAAAATGAAGTCGCGCCATGGCAGGGTAATGTTGCCCAGTAGGTGATACCGGAATTGTCCCAATCCCTACGCCTTTGATGTTGACAGCCCCATCAAAGTATAGTTTCCAAATTTGACTGTCATCTTGGACTACTTCTTCAACTAAATTAACCTCTTCATCTGGGAAATATGTGTTCAAAGACTCATACTCATCATCAACCGGGTTTTCTGCCAGATGATCAGCCAAAGCTTGTGCCTTCATGGCAGTGCGAGTGACATAAACAATATCAAACACTGTGAGCAAGATTTGCCATTTTGCTAATTTGCCAGTTGGAATCGGCTTCTGAAAGATGTACTTCAGGGGATCCATTCGGGATATGAGGTAAGTTGTATAGGCCAAAATATAATGCCTACGCTTCTGGGCGACCCAGGTTAAAGCGCAACATGTTCTTTCCAAAAGAGTGTATTTGGCCTCATAAGTGGTGAACTTTTTGCTCAAATAATATATTGCTTGTTCCCTTTTGCCTGTGGCATCATGTTGACCCAGAACACAACCAAAGGAACTATCCATTACTGACAGATATAAAAACAGAGGCCTATCAGGTTTCGGCGGGACCAAAACAGGGGGATTTGACAAATATTCCTTGATCTTATCAAAAGCTTCTTGGCACTCATCTGTCCACTTGATAGCGGCGTTCTTTTTCAACAACTTAAAAAAAGGCTCACATGTGGTTGTAAGCTGCGCGATGAACCTGCTGATGTAATTCAACCTCCCGAGTAAACTCATGACTTCTGTTTTGTTCTTCGGGGGAGGCAGCTCTCGAATGGTCTTTATCTTGGAGGGATCTAACTCAATGCCTCTTCGACTAACTATAAAACCCAAAAGCTTCCCAGAAGGAACTCCAAATGCACATTTGGCTGGATTGAGTTTGAGATTGTACCTTCGTAGCCTTTCAAAGAACTTTTTCAAGTCTTGCACATGGTCAGCTTGTGTTCTCGACTTAATGATCACATCATCAATATACACTTCAATCTCTTTATGCATCATGTCATGGAATATGGTAGTCATGGCTCTCATGTAAGTTGCCCCTGCATTCTTCAAACCAAATGGCATGACCCTATAACAATAAGTTCCCCATGGAGTTGTGAAGGCGGTCTTTTCTGCATCTTCTTTATCTATCAGAATTTGGTGATATCCAGCATAACAATCCACAAAAGATTGGATTTCATGTTTAGCACAATTATCAACAAGGATATGAATGTTGGGTAAGGGAAAGTTGTCCTTTGGACTTGCTTTGTTTAAATCCCTATAGTCAACACAAACTCTGATTTTCCCATCCTTCTTTGGCACTGGCACAACATTTGCTAACCATGTAGTGTATCGGACGACCCTGATCACATTTGCACTTAGTTGCTTTGTGATTTCTTCTTTAATCTTATCACTCATGTCTGTCTTAAACTTCCTTTGTTTTTGCTGGATTGGTGGAAAATTAGGATGTGTGGGAAGCTTATGGACCACTAGATCGGCACTCAAACCCGGCATGTCATCATACGACCAAGCAAATACATCTCTGTACTCGAACAAAACTTGAATTATGGCATCTCTCGTCTTTTGTTCAGTATGAATGCTTATTTTTGTTTCTCTGGTTTCTTCAGGACTTCCCAGGTTAATTGCCTCAGTTTCATTTAAGTTAGGCTTAGGCTTATTCTCAAATTGATCCAATTGCCTTTTCATTTCTCTAAAAGCCTCATCTTCGTCATACTCAACTTCTTGATTCATTATTTCGAGATTAGATAGCTTTTTAAGATCTGGGCATGAATTCCGCATGCATGTCATATTTTTAAAGCCAGCATTATCGAAACTGAAAATGATAAAAAATTAACAAAAATTAGGGAAATAAAAAGATAGAATTTTACTACGAAAATGGAACTTCTTTCATTGAATTTGAAAGGATAGAAGGGTTAACATCACAGCAAAGCAATTAAACTAAAATATCTGGATTACAACCCTTAAAATAATCCAAATACAGAAAAAACAACAAAACAGGCTACCCAGACTCCTTCCTGATGGGAAGAGGAGTTGCTTCCCAGTTGCTGAGTGAAGTATCTGGACCAATCAGTTGAACACTTGCACGGCTAGGGCCCTCCCCAACTTGAACCATATTAATCTCATAGAACATCTCCTTGAGACCCTGGCAAACTCCGTCAATGTCATCCTGAGTAGAAGGATTTTGGACTTCTTCAAATTGTGGCTTGACAAAAGAGTAGGCAATGTGAGGGATTGGTTTGGACAGATTCCAACCATTCTTTTTGCGGGCCTTGGCTCTTTCTATGTCAGCTGATGTTGGTTTAAAGCCCAAGCCAAAGGTATTTTTCTTCGAAAATAGAGCAATGGGGTTCACAATTCCTTGCAGAGAGGATCCAATCCTTTTCCTGGTTCATAGCCGTTCCTCAACATCAGCGAAGCTACCATCATGGATGTGGCTGAAAGACGGGGATGCAGAATTGGTTTTCCTTCTTCCACTTGGTCCACCTCTATCACCTCAAATGCTTGATATATGATGGATTCACATCCTTCCTTGGCCTTGATATATGGAATGGATGGGTCTTTATAGACGGATGAGTCGTCCTCCCCATGAACAATAATTTCTTGCTCGTCACACTCGAATTTGACCATTTGATGTAGGGTGGATGGTACAGCTCTGGCCATATGGATCCACGGCCTTCCCAAAAGAAAATTATAGGAAGTTTCCATATCTAACACTTGAAAGACAATGTTAAAATCAACCGGGCCGATTGTCATGGTGAGTTCGATTTCCCCAATAGTGTCTCTTTTTGAACCATCAAAAGCTCTGATGCTGACATTACTGGTTCGAATTCTGTTATTGTCGATGTTCAGTTGTTGTAGAGTAGAAAGAGGACACACATCTACACTTGAGCCTCCGTCAATCATGACTCCTTTTACGTAGTGCCCTTCACATTTGACCATAAGATGCAAAGCTCTATTGTGGCCAGCCCCTTCCTCAGGCAAATCATCATCGCTGAAAGTAATTCTATTTACTTCAAAGAATCTTTCAGCCATTTTTTCTAGCTGATTCACCGTTGTCTTTTCTGAGACATATGCCTCGTTCAGAGTTTTGATCAACACACGAAGATGCTCTTCTGAATGCAAAAGCAGAGATAACAAAGATATCTGAGCAGGAGTTTTCCTTAGTTGGTCAATGATTGAGTAGTCTTGCAATTTCATCTTCTTAAAGAATTCCTTCGCTTCTTTTTCTGCAACGGGTTCTTTCACTGGCAAGTGACTTTCCCTGGCTTGCTTAGCTTTTCTCAATTCCTCTGGTGAATAACACTTTCCAGAGCGGGTCAAGCCCCTCATTTCACCTGTTTTTTCAACTATCTCTTTTCCTTTGTATGTCATGACAGTCTTGTTATAATTCCAGGGAATAGCTTTTGTGTTTGTCACTAGGAGTTGGGCAACAGGTCGGATCACGACTGGCTCTGTTATATTCCTCAAACCATTATTCGGAATGATCTTTTGAATGCCTCCGGGGATGTAAAGTTTTGGCCCACCCAATTGAACCTCAACCTTTTTTGTGCTTCCAGGAACATAGAGAATCATTTTTTATGAACATGCCAAGTTCAAACTAGAATTCGCACCTTTCACCATCAATGGTGCCAATTGCGGCGGGCTCACTATCACTTTTGGTTCTGGCCCTATGGTTCTAACAACCATCTCTGTCTTGCCAGACTGCTTATAATCCCGATCATCACAAATCATCCCAATAAAATGTGTATTATCATGAGTTGGGAGCGGATTGTTTGTGATATTAGGAGTATCCTCATTGTTTGTTACCACAATTGCCTTTGCTTCAATCAAATTTTCAATGGCTTTCTTTAATGTCCAACAGTTTTCAGTACTATGCCCTTGGGTGTTAGAGTGATACTCACATCTTGCATTTGAGTCAAAACCTTTTGAATTTGGATTCACATAACGCAGCATAATAGGTTCAATCAACTTCAACTGCATCAACTTTCGAAATAGGCTTGTATACGATTCTCCAATTGGGGTGAACTCTTTCTTTGGCTCATGTTCTCTCACATATTCTTGTCGGGGACGAGGATTATATGGTGCCTGAAAATTCGGCCGGAGTTGACGGGAGCCTTGTGGAATCGGTGCCCGCCATTGTTGGTGATTAGGAGGCCTAGCATAAGCCTGAGCATTAAACACTGTGTATTGTTGCAGGGGAACTGAGTATCGGGGACCTTGAGGCGGATAATAATGTTGAAGAGAATTGGATAGTCCTTGTTGAAATTGCACGTAAGAAGGAGCTATTCCTCTTTGAACTCCCCCGAACCCAGATGCCATCATGGATCCTTCCTCCTTCTTTTTCGATTTCCGAAATTGCCTGACCCGCTTTGAATTGCTTGTGTGGTTGCCTTAAGGGTTGCCTGACTCAAAATTTTGCCTGACTTCATGCCATTCTCAACTATTTCACCAATCTTAATCGCCTCAGCAAAAGGTTTACCGATGGCGGCCAACATGTAATGGAGGTAATCTGGATCCTGAGCTTGGAGAAAATAGTCAATCATTTCTGCCTCTTTCATTGGTGGTTTGACCCTAGCAGCCTGCTCTCTCCACTTGATTGCATATTCTCTGAAGCTTTCTGTTGGTTTCTTCTTTATGTTGACGAGAGAGGAGCGGTCTGGCACTATATCAATATTGTACTGAAACTGTTGGACAAAATCTTGAGCCATGTCATTCCAAACGTGCCAGTGAGAGATGTCTTGATCTATGAACCACTCTGAAGCAATTCCTGTCAAACTTTCCCCAAAATAAGCCATGAGCAATTCTTCTTTGCCTCCCGCTCCCCTTAGTTGGTTACAATACCTCTTCAAATGGGCAACGGGATCACCATGCCCATCATACTTGTCAAACTTGGGGGTCTTGATGCCGGGTGGCAAATGAACATGGGGAAACATGCATAGATCGTTAAACGAAACACTCTTGTGGCCCCCCAAACCCTGTATGTTTCTCATGGTTTGTTCCAAGCTCTTCATTTTTCTGGTCATTTCCTCTTGTTCCATATTCTTTTCGGGCTTTTCGATCTCAATTGGGAACACGTTATGAGGAGTGTGCTTGTATGAATCTGGAACCTTTAAAGTCAGTTCTGGAGAGTAATGTTGGGCATCATGAGCATCCAGCTGTGGATCATTATTGGACTTTTGAGCAAGAGCCGGTTGAGGGACAGTGAAAGTATGGACAATGGGTATAGTAGGTGGGTCATTTCTGAGGGGTGCGATTGGAGGACGTGGAATGGAGGTACTGGGGATAGTGGGAAGGTTAAAGTTCGGACTGAATCCAGGTTGGTACAATGGGTTACTTGTTATGGAGATAGGCACTTGAGTGGCAACTGACACATTATGAAGATTGTCCGAAGGCCCTATGGGTAGTGAGGGCGGTGCTTGTCCATTCACCCAGGCTTGGTACATCTCTGCCAATTGTTGCTTCAACACTCTTACTTCTTCAACCAGTCCTGAACCTTGTTCAACCAATTGTCCATGGACATCATCATTATCTGACTCATTCTCACTGTTGTTTGCCATTCTACTTTTTCCTTTTGATCTCGTGTTGTAAGGGTGAGTCGCCAGTTTAAACCACAAACCAACCACCTCTGTTTTACTTTATCTTTAAAATGACAAACAACAAACGTGTTAGAGTTAGGCATTTTGCAGATATTAATCACATATTATATGGTATGCACCTAATGCCATTTTCATTTCTAAAATGATCTTGGAAGGCTTTATGTTTCATCCCGGTTTATTTATTTATTGGTTTATTTTCATCTTGAATTTAGCGGGGTTTTTTTTTTTTATAGATTAATTATGGTTATGATCGCATCCGATGAGGATTGCCTACGTATCATGACGCCGCATGAATCAGACCATTACGTAGTTCAGGGGAAAATAATAATAGTATTTTATTTTTTTTTAACAAAACGAAATAATACAATAACAGAAAGGACATTACATTGAAAATGACTTACCAAACTCTGACAAGACTAAAAGACAGCGATTTTAAAGATTCAACAATGACTCAAACTAAAACATAACTACTACATAAAAAGTTCTAACAACTACGACTATAATTCAACTCCACAATCTTCTGGCTTTCAAACACTGGAACATCTGCTCATGGTGGGGCTTGCCCTGGTTGACCCCCTAATGTACGGTACATCCTTTCGAACTCTGCTGTAAGATGACGGGCAAAAGTAGGTGCATGCTCCAAAAACTTCTCATAATCCATCCCTTGGCAGTTCACATAACTTTGAGCGGTATAAACAGCCAAATTATGAACTTGCTCTTTGAAGTACTGGAAATTCTGGTCTCGATCTTGTAACTGCTGCTGGCGAGTGGTGGCTATCTCCCTTATGTGGCCTTCACGATCTAAGGCTGACTCCAACTGATCCCGAAGTCTAGCCTGCTCGAGTCTCGCCTGAGCCATCTCCCTATCAAAATCTGCATGCTGGTATTCTCTATTGTACCTTCTCATTTCTTCCAACTTCTCATAATCCATCCCTTGGCAGTTCACATAACTTTGAGCGGTATAAACAGCCAAATTATGAACTTGCTCTTTGAAGTACTGGAAATTTTGGTCTCGATCTTGTAACTGCTGCTGGCGAGTGGTGGCTATCTCCCTTATGTGGCCTTCACGATCTAAGGCTGACTCCAACTGATCCCGAAGTCTAGCCTGCTCGAGTCTCGCCTGAGCCATCTCCCTATCAAAATCTGCATGCTGGTATTCTCTATTGTACCTTCTCATTTCTTCCAACTGTGCATGGAGCTGAGCTTCTGAACTTACCCAATGGGCCTTCTCTCTCTCAAATTGAGCCCTCTTTTCTTCAAATTGTGTTACTTGGCGATCCTTACTTGATTCGGCCTTCTCATTTAGCTGTACGATCTTTTCATTGGCTTTGTCCAACGACTTTTCAGTCTTTGCCAAGAGGGAATCATAATCTTGCACTTTTTCCATCAGATTGGCAATGGTTCTCTGGTCTTTCCAACTTCTCACTGGCACTTCAGAGGCTTTCTTCATCTGTTGAAGTTGAGCACGAAGGGCTTCATTTTTGTGGATCAGACTCTTCTTTTCCCCTTCGGCTTCTTGTTCTTGCAAGTCTTTCTCAAAATTGAGGTTTCTCAGCCTTTTTTCTAAGGCATGAATAGTTGTTTTGTATCCCTTTTCCCGTTCACCCCAGGCCAACCGTTCTTGGATTTTATCATCAAAGGCTTGAACATGCGGTCTTTTTGTGGGCCTTTTGGGCTCTGGCACATCATCCACGCGAGACCTCTTCCCAAACCATATAGCATAACCCGGATCTACCTCACCTCTCGCAGGATCTGGCACCTGAGTATCATCTTTCAAGTAGCGACAACCATTCCAAATTTGCTGGATTAAAGCTTCGGGGAGTGGGGCTTCGGGGTGTAGCTCAATAACTTGCACACTCAAATCTTCATCATTAGGTACTACTTGGTACCTTCCTAGCTGTCTTAGAACTTTGTGTGGCGCATACGGCTGGACACTTCTCAAACCCAACAACAGCAAATGACTTTTTAGGGCAGACATGTGTATCACCTATCTTAGCGGGAGCCATCCCAAAGTCCACTCAATTTGACTTGCATTTAAAGATCTTAGGTGGGATATCCAGGCTTCCACCCCTTCTGGAGAGTTGTAATCTTTTACTCTTTCTTTGTAACTATCAATGAAATTGTCCTTGCTCGGACCATAGCTCATGAACTTGGGGTGATGTCGGAGATGCTCAATCAACCATATTTGTAACAAAATATTGCACCCTTCGAAGAATTTTGCCCCAGACTTGCACAAAGTTAATGCCCGATAAATGTCTGATAGAATGATCGGGGCAAGAGTGTGATGTTCTTTTGTAGTGAGGACCTGTACAATCCTGGCTATGCGGGTATCAATTGTCCGCTCCTTGTTTGGGAAGACCATAATTCCCAGAAACGCCATTATGAAGGCGAAGCGACGATGAATATGCCATGTGTCTTTGTTCTGCTTGTTGTTAAGGCCCTTTTCATGGCATTTCAAACCCATTTGGCTGCCCGAACCTAGAGTACAGGAAGTAGAAAGAACAACACCCTTCGACTACGTTGGTCTTTCTAATTTGCTTACTGATGTTCAGAAGATCGAAGAATCGGTGTACAGAAAGAGCCCTCGGGAATATGAGCTCCTGGTTTCTCAAATCCCTGCCAAACCCGGAATATCCAGCTATCTCTTCTAAAGTGGGAGTTAGCTCAAAATCGGAGAAGCAAAAAACATTGTGAATAGGGTCCCAAAAAGTCACTAGTGCCTCAATCAAATCGTCCCGTGGTTTAATTTTCATAATATCTGTGAGGGCTCCTAGGTGCTTGGTGACCCATTTCTGACCATCTTCTCCTAAATCATACCACCACATCTGAAGTTGAAGTGGAGCCTCGTCTACAACTGTGAACGGTGTGTTCTGGATAGTGCTCATTTTGTACCTGTGGGTGGTTAAGGTTAGGGTTGACACTAGTCTCAAGAGACAGAACCAATGCACCCATTTTGCAAACAATCTTTTGTAAATAACTCAATTTTAAGAAAAATCAACGAAAATGGGGGCTATTTTTGCAATTGTGACCGAAGAAAGGGTGGCTATTTTTGTAACTATGGCCCCTTCTTACTTTCAAGGATAGCTTTAGGGCCGGGGGAAGGGCATTATGGTAAAAGTGATTCCCAATTGACAGACATGTCCGTTCTTGCGAGAACAGCCCTTCAACAATTTTGAAGATGTTCTAAGGCTATTCTAACAGGAACGATTTGGGATTAACCGAAGCTGGGTCTGCTTATTTATTTTTTGATTAAAAAAAACACTAGACACATTTCTTTTTTTTTAGTTATTTTATAAAAATGGGGCCGAACCCTATGAAGGTTGCCTACGTATCTCACATCCGGTGAGAATCAGACCCGCGTAGTTCGTAGAAATTTCAGGAATAGGATGATACCTTTTTTTTAAAAAACAATTCAGGCTTTTTTTTTGGGGGGTAAATACTGAAATTTTCGAAAATCGGGTAAATTTTCTCCCTCATATTTTCTTCTTTCTGGTTTTCCCTCAATATTTTTATATTTTTATTTTATTTTAGAAACTGGTCAACATGCACAAGCCAAATCAAACATAATGCACAAGTAGCACATAAGATGCATCAGGATGGTCTTGTAATTTCGGGTACACTTGTCCTAGACGGACCCAACCCCTGTGTTGAGTCCCCAAAGTCAAATGCACATGATGCAAACAAACGTTCCTACTAGGGATCCGGCATGAGGCTATGTTATTCTAGGTTTAAATCCTAAGGGGAGTATTTTAGACCTGGCTTACCCAAGCGGACAGCTCGAGCCAAGGTGGGGGTAACGTACCGGGAGCACGAAAGTCTACCCGGCCTAGTTACTGACCCAGCCTCGTTCTAATTGGTATGACTTCTAACAGAAAAGTGGGCCACGCGCACGTGTGCACCATAAATTCAGAAGACTCAGAAGGGAGGCATAAGAAGACAATTTAATACAGTTCAAATAATATCAAAGCGGTAAATAAACGACAATTAGCACATTAGAACCAAAAATACATTAATAACATCAAATCAATAAAGCCAAGTATAAATCATCTTATAAGCTCGAATTCTGAACCCCGAACCAGAAGTTCTGGGTTCTTTTCCCCAGCAGAGTCGCCAGAGCTGTCACACCTCCTTTTTCCCGGGAGAATAGGAAAGAAAGGAGTTTTTTTCCAATTTAAGTGACATTATTCGAAATGGGATTATTTATTTAATCAGAGTCGCCACTTGGGATAATTATTATGGTGTCCCAAGTCACCGGTTTATTTGAAATCCCAAATCGAGGAAGTTTTGACTCTGAATTATGGTCCGCGAACACAGAAGATCGGATAAGGAATTCTGTTAACCCGGAAGAAGGTGTGAGGCACTCCCGAATTCCGTGATTTTAGCACGGTCGCTTTTAATAATTATACCTGGCATAACCAATTCTGGATATTTTATGTTCTAGGGAACTTTGTGCACTTTCATCTTAAACCACTTTTAATTGCTTGATTATTTGTGACTATGGAATTATCTTGAAACGAGTCACGCGTACGTGTACTCTTTTTGCTTGGCGCGTTAAGAATCATGTCACGCGTACGTGTACACAATTCACAACACTTAATTATTTAAGAAAGCTTGGCCAAAGTCGCGCGAACGCATACCTTGATTTATTTTGAAAATCGTAATTATGGCACGCGAACGTGTTCATAATCACGATGATAGATTAAGTCACGCCTAAAGCATTCTAACGGAGTTCATTATTCTTCCTAAACTTTGAGATTATTGTGAGGCTATGAGTTATGGAAGTCAATTATGGATGAAGTGTAAAATTGTAATTAAGGAGCATTAGCAAGATCACTGATATATCTAAGTTGTTGGAAGCATTTGATAATTATGAAGTATTAATTTTTAAACAAGTTAGGCCATAATCTATAAATTAGTAATCATCTGAACTATTAAACAATGATGTAAAATAATGAAATAAAACCATAGGATCATTACACATTCCAACTACGTCATTAAAATAGCAGACTTAACAAATTACACTTATGACCAATTACTAGTAGATTTAAACCAAGAAACTTCTATAATGGAAAAGTCAGTAAAGAAACTTCTCATGGATAAATATATATATTTAAGAAAAAAAAAAATCATCATCACTTCGTTTACACGAATGCATGAGGCTTTCGTTACTGCTAATATCTATTGGCAAACTAATTGAATTAGAAAGAAGATTTATATATATTTATTCAGAACGAACATGCTTGCCATTATGATAAGAGAAAATATATAATTCAAATAATTAATATCGAACACATATGAATACGTAGGTCCATTTCAAAGTTCAAAAGTAAGCCAACAAATTAAAATAGAAATGAGGTTAAAGTTGGAGTTGCAACGTGGCATGAGTACCTGGGAACGGGTCCAGTTCTCAGTAGAGAAAGCAAAAGAAGTGATAACTTGTATTCCCAGTTTGGAAGAAATGTTGCAAATATTTTTGAGATTTGGAGTAAGAAATTTGTGACCCTCTTGCACAGGTAAACCTCGAGCATTAGCCCATCTCCTCAATATGACACCTTCTTCAATTTATAATGAAATTTCATGTACAAAAACTACTAGCTACTAGCCACGTCTGTTTAGAACACATCAATACCAAGATCACGAGATCGTAACCGTGAACCTCGAACAAGACATCACCTAACTGACCAGAAAACCTCACCTTGAATGGACCTCTTCGACCTCAAACATCAACAGGGAAAACTCTAACTGGTTTTAGGGTGGGTGGTGGCTGGTTTGGGTGGCTTAACGGCTAAAGGTTGAAAGAAGTTCACTTCTTGAACAAGAGAGTGACAGATAGGGGTCTAGAGAGGAGTGGCCGGATGTTAGGAGTCTTCAATGGAGGAAAGTGAAGGAGATGGTGTTGGTTCAAGCTTTTTCCAAAGCTTTTCCTTGTTCTTGTTTTCACGTTTTTTTTTTTCAAAAAAAATCCCAACCCCCTTCATTTGTGAAGTCCAAAATATATAGATGTGTGGGTTGTAGAACTGATATGAGTAAGTGGTGAGAAGAGTGTGAGAAGTGGGGAAAGGGACGTGAGGTAGTTAGAATTGTGGGGAGAGGAGACGTGAGGGAGAGGGGAGTTTAGCAAACAAATATGGGAAGTTAAGGGATTGGGGTGAGCTGGGTAATTAGTAAAGATAACATTTTATTTTTGTATCTTTCAAGATTTTACACGTTTTTGTTTGTAGCTTTTTTCTTCTTTCTTTTTTAACTTTTTACTAACCTTTTTTTTTTCATTAAACAAAAAAGAAGGTAAAATATATATATATATATATATAAAAAGAAGGTAAAATATATATATATATATATATATATTAACCAACTTACTTTTAGACTTAAATATTATATACATAAGAAAACGAAATATTTACATTGTAGTTTAAATTATACTAAGAAAAATACTAAAGCTAACTTATTTATTATAATTATAATTAGAATAAATCATATATTTTTTTATAAATTTTCATTTTTATATTTACAAATAGAAATAAAATATGTTCTATAAGTGTGTGTGTATATATATATATATATATATATATATATAAAATTAGACCTAAAGAAAATATTTACACCAAAATAGTATAGAATTTAGGTATGGTCAAAAATTAGTTGTTCACACATATGACAACCAATTAGTCAATCTGTGCTAACATAAGATTCACAACGAAATCACCTTGTGATACCTCATCTAATAGTCACAAGTCACGGGTCTCAATAATCATGTACTCACGGCACCTCATTCCCGCATCTCGAATCACAACCGCACGGGCAACTCCCGTACCAAAATCACAATCCGCTCGGCATAGTCACAGGCTCACAATCACGACATGGAAACAGATAATACAAGAACACATGGGCATGATCAATAAATGTCAAGTTTCATACTCCTAAGCTAGTATAAGTGGCATGTTACAGTGTATGCTTATGCAAGTCTACTACTGCAGCCCAAGTTAACCAGTAATATCAAAGACATCGAGTAGCCCATCGATGCAACAAAATGAGTCACGTAAGGTGTATGAAAAACACAAGGAAAAGCACACCATCACAAGAAAATCACCAACACAATGTCCCCAAGCCATCGCGCATCATCCCTGACATTGTGTCACGACCCAAAATCCACTAGTCGTGATGACACCTAACCCAATCCGTTAGGTCAGGCAATTAACAGTTAACACAATTCTAGTAAAATAAAGGTGATCAACAAATATTATATATGGATTCCATTAAATATCCCAAGGACTGGTAGTACAAATCATGAGCTTCTAAAACTTAGAATTTATAGAAGCTGGTATTAATAAATACATCATCTGTTTGAAGTTTATATAAACGGATTAGCAAAATCTAAAGCTACCAAGGACAAGTGGCAGCTATAATCGGAACGCATGTACATCTTCAATGCCAACTCCCGCCATACACAGCAACACCAGCTCCAAAATCTACATGCAATGTACAGAAGTGTAGTATGAGTACAACTGATCTCATGTACCCAGTAAGTATATTGTCTAACCTCGTTGAAGTATTGATGATGATTTTTAGTTTAAAGATACTCACTTTTATAACATGTGCAGTAGACTAGCAATAGAAACAGCTCTAGGACATAACAGATAAGAGTACAAGAAAATAACTATGCGAGGCAGTAAATGATTACTAGAAGAAATCACAGTAGTAAATTCATAACTTTCATGGTGTGAGAAATTCACTCAAGATATCAAATCAAATGGCAAAAATTGACGAGAAGAAAACACAAACTTAAATATGCTCGCTAGTCGAATATAGTATAATATAATAAAGTATCCACAGGGATTGGAATTAAATAGTATTTTTGTAGTTTATAGCTTGGTTTCTATCCAAGATGATCAACAATTGAGATTTATGTAATTAAAAACTACTATTAACTAAAAGTCTAACCTATTGGCTAATGACAATCGCGACAAGAGTAAGCAAAGAAGATATCAATGGGAGAAAATAGGGAATGATTGGATAGGTGCAAGATACTTGTATGGGATTTAACTCTAGCTAATTCACTCCTAAGGTTCAAGTGAGTCTCTCGAATTCACTCAATTATTAGTTCAGACATTCAGTAGAAACTCCTCTCTCTATTAAGTCTCAACCTCACAATATGAACCACTTTATGCTCGGTGAAGATATGCAAGAATTCGTAGTGGATTGATCTTTAGAAGAACCTCTTTCAATTATCCTCCTAACTAGCACTAAACAATAATTGAACTAGCCTCTTTCGATTACTAAGAAGAATCAATGAATTCAACCAACAAGATAATGCAAAAACATCACAAGTTATGCCTCTTCCGATTACATGAACATGTAAAAATAGATGCAACAATTAAAACACCCAAAACAATTCAATACATACAAACTAGAGTTAATAATCCTCAAATAAATATCAATACACCAAATCCATCAATCCTTAAAGAGAACTACTCCATAGATATGGCGTAATTCATCACAAATAAGTTTAAGTTAAAGGAAAGCATAAACGATCCAAACCCTTGTCTTGGGTGAGGATTGAATGATAAAATCCTTGTGCTCTTGCTTCTCCACCTTCTCCTTAGATTCCTTAGGTCTTAGATGTGTTAACAAAATACCATTTTTCTATGTATATATACCAAGTAGGGTCGGGCCCAAACGAACACACCTTCTCCTACGCGAAATAAGACTCTTTCCGGAATAGGTAGGTCTTAGATTTGTTAACAAAATACCATTTTTCTATGTATATAGACCAAGTAGGGTCGGGCCCAAATGAACACACCTTCTCCTACGCGAAATAAGACTCTTTCCGGAATAGGACGTGCGCGGCTGCGCAGCTGGGAGTATGCTCGCGCATATGGCCAAGCACTTTGGAAGGTATTCTGCCGCACATGCGCGCCCAGTGCGCGACCAGTGCGCGCTCGCGCACCTGGATGGCGTCCAACTCGATTCTCTGTTTCTTTCGTTAAGTGCATGATTGTTCGTTGATCCCCGAACACGATCCCAACTTAATCCTTGAGCTTTTACTCATACTTCAAAGCTCCTGAATATCTTGAATTCATGCCATAACATCTACATAGCTCGGGATCACTCCTACAAGGCATAAAACACACAATTAGTGCAAAACACTAGCGATTAACGCTCAAACGCAATTAAAGTGCTGTAAATTAGAGTGCGTAAAGCAACTAAAACACGCAATTATAGCCTACCATCAACCCCCCACACTTAAATCATTGCTCGTCCTCGAGCAATCAAACTACACTTTATAATGACACGACCTCTTTAAACAATTCTCATAACTCATCATACCAAGAATATTTAAAATAGACTAAGCACTCTTACGTAACATCATCGCCTCAAGATTTGACTCTAAAGCACCACGCATTATTTACAACTCGCTCACTTACTCTAACATAGAGGTCAACAACATTACCTTTCTTTCATGAATCACGTCCCCTCACAACATAAGAGAGTAGTTCCACACACAATCAAATTTAAGCATAATTAGGAACTTCAAATAGAAAAAATTTGCTCACTCTCAGAAACAACATTCATATGCCACAAAAGATGAACCATAGGCTTGCCCGTAGTGTACTACTCCACTAATTGAGCTAATTCAGTCAAGGATCAAGTAGGACTTTAATTGGTTGTAATGTAAGTTGCGGGACGGGTAGGATACATTTAGATATAAGAGTGACTACACCTCACTAAGCACTTTAATACATACATCTCATTGTTAAAACCCCACACTTATGTCAAACAAATACTCCACCTTCACATCAATTTACATTAACTCCCATCTTCTTTAAGCACAAATACATCAAGAGTTGCCACTTATCAATGAATAATTTTCACAACAATACACTATGTATATTTTTTTTTTCAATTTAAGTGGCTCTTACATTTTTAAAATAGTGCACCTTTCTCCTTATTTCATTAGCTCCACTCAAAAACCAACCCAGTCACCCCACATTTCAACTTTTACAAAGTTCATACAATTTTAAGTGCTCACGAGAGGTAAATGGCTAAAATAGATGGTTAATTCAAGAAAATGGGCAAGGCTTGTAATGTGGTTACCAAAGAAACAGGATGACAGGCTCAACGGGGTTAACTACGATACATAATAATTTGGTGGGTAAATGCATATCATCGGCTCAACAAAGAAATGCCTATATCACTTCCAAGACTGAATAAAACTACTATTTCGCTTTACAAACACACGGGGCAAGTTCTAGATATCAAATGCAATGCATAGAATACACGAAATGTCACACACACATGGCACATAACTCACTCAAGATTGGATTGTCAAGACACTCTAGCCAAAGCAGTTAAGCAAAGTTAAAATTATGTAATTTAAGGTACTTATGCAAGAGTCAAAAACTGAGCCTAAGTATCACAACTAAAGTACTCACTATTCTCAAAGCATAATAAAGACAAGAGACATTGTTTTCAATTAAAACCATAGCACAAGGGTTCCTACTTCTAAAAATAAAACTAACTACACCCGATTCAAACAAAACCCTTGAAAAAGAACAGCGGCACAAAGAAAAACCAAGGGGGAATTAATACACTACCTAACAAAATAAAATCTTTTTGTCTTTTTCTTTTGACTTTAATCCCTCAAGAAACCCATTGAATGATATCCATCATCGGGAAAAATCAAAAAATTTAAAATTTAAATTTTTTTTTCTATCAAACTACTACAACTAACCAAAAGAAACTAACCAAATTAATATACATACAACATACATACAAATATATTCCCCACCCCACACATTAAGTTATGGCATGTCCCCATGACACACAATTAAAAAGCATAAGGTAGAGAAAACTTCACTAAATCTCTAGTCGGGGTCTGAGTCGAAGTCGAGCTCCATTCTTCTTGCCCGAACTAGTGCACATATCCACGAGGAAAACTTCTTCTCAGCCTTCTTGGGGTACACCCCACACTTGTCTTTCCCAATCACATGGACCTTCTCTTTCGAGCTTTTCACTCTCCACTCTACACTTGCAGTTGGCTTCTCCTTTCTCACCCTCATCTCCACATTCATCTCGAAAGTCACCATCTCATCACCCACTCTAAGCACGAGTTTTCTATCATGTATGTCTAATATTGCTCTGCCCGTCTCTAAGAATGGTCTTCCTAAAATAAGGGGGACCTCATTATTCTCCTCCATCTTTACCACTATGAAATGTACAGGAAATACAAACTTATCTACCCGAACTAAGACATCTTCCACTATCCCCTCAGGTATTATAGTTGTTTGGTCTGCCAACTGTAAAGATATTAGTGCAGACCTTATCTCTCCAAGCTCATTCTCCAATTTCCTATTAAATAGACAAAGGCATTAAATTAATTGAGGCACCAGAATCACATAAAGATTTATCAAAGTTAAGAGTGCCTAACGAGCAAGGTATACTAAAACTCCCTGAATCTCCACACTTTTGTGGGAGTTTGTTTTGCAAGATTGTACTGCAATGCTCTGTGAGCTTGACCACTGAGGTCTCTTCTATCTTCCTCTTCTTTGTAAGGATCTCCTTCAAGAATTTGGCATAAGCTGACATTTGTGAGAGCACTTCTGTGAATGACAAATTTACATTAACCTGTCTCAGTATATCTAGAAATCTCTCAAACTGCTTGTCCAGCTTTTCTCTATAAAACTTTTGGGGAATAGGTAGAGCAGGCATATGCTCGCTCTCATTTCAATCTTCCTTTCTCGAAGTGTCCTCCTTCTTCCTTTTGTTAGCTCCCTTCTTGCCTTTCGTCCTCTTATCACCTTCAAGTTTTAGCTTCTCCTCACTTTCTTTTTTAGGTACCACCTCTTTTTGGACTGGAGTGGGACCTTTCAGCACTTGCCCGCTTCTCAAGGTCATATCATTCACTATTTCTTTGGGGTTCCTTTCAGTGTCAGCTGGTAGAGTACTTGGTATTCCCTCAGATAGTACAGTTGCAATTGGTCCCATTTGCTTCTCCAAATTTTGCAAACCAGTGCCAAGTTCTTTGATAGCTGAACCATGAACGTCTAATCTCGCATCTGTCTTGACAATGAAGGACTTCATTAGATCTTCTAGCCCAGGCTGAGTGGAATGTTGAGGCTAGAACTGCGGCCTCAGCTGATTCGCAAAACCAGGAGCTCCTTGTCCTTGAAATCTGGGATTGTTTTGTTGCCATGCGTTTGCAGTACCCCTAGGTGAACTCCATGAAAAATCGGGGTGCTTCTGACCCATTGCATTGAAGTTATAATTCCCGACAACATTAACTTCCTCGATTGAGGCTTGACACTCATGTGTAGGGTGCCCTCTTCCACTTATATCACACGCTGCATGGGGCTCACTATGTATTGAAGCTAAAGTCCGCTTCCTTATTTCTTTGGCCACGGCATCAAGCTGTACCTGCACAGATGTGTTAGCATCAACCAGGTGAACACCACTTGATTTTCTTCTTTCAGCAATTTTAGAGGGCCACTGATTTGCGTCCTCAGATAAGTGATCTAGAATTGTGACTATCTCCTATGGGGTCTTTTTCATCAACGGGCCTCCAACTGCATTGCTCAATGTTCTGCGAGCGGCGGGTGTCAATCCATCCCAAAAATCCTGGAGTTGCATCCAGAGTTCAATTCCGCTATGTTGACACTTTCGCACTATCTCCTTAAAACTCTCCCAAGCTTCAAACACATTTTCAGTCTCGTTCTGGCAGAAGTTATGGATTTTTATTCTAAACTTGCTCGTCTTAGCTGATGAGAAATATTTGTCAAGAAATATTCTGGTCATCTCATCCCATGTTCTAATCGATCCATTAGGCAAGCTTCGAAGATAGTGTTTTGCATTATCTTTGAGAGTGAAGGGGAATGCCCTTAAGTAAACTGCATCTTGTGACACACCATTATATTGAAAGGTGTTCATGATCTCCTCGAAGTCCATTAGATGACTGTTTGGGTCTTCGTCCATCTTTCCTCTGAAGACACAAATGTTTTGAAGAGTTTGAAGCAACCCCTGCTTTAACTCAAAATTGTTAGCTGCAACTGGGGGTGGTCTCACACTTGATAAGCCTTGGTTATAGACCAGTCTATCATAATCACCCAGTGGTTGCCCAGCAGCGGGAGCTATATTTCCGAATTAGTCTGCACCCAAAGGTAGATTCTGAGCAATTCTTCGAGCCCTCTCATAGACAAGTTGTGCATGTCGAAGAGATGTCTCCTCATTATGTCGTGCATCTTTTTCTCTTTGCTGGGCAGCCTCTCTTGCAGCCAAATCAACATTATCATCATCTCCCGCCATAATTTCTTTGGATGAGGATTGCCAAACCTTCTCTCTATTCTCAGGGAGATTTATTTCTTTCCTCAGCTGTCGCAGTTGCTTCTCAATTTCTGGTTTGTAAGGTAGCACTTCCTTCCCAGAGGATTGAGTTATGCACCAATCTAACCTGTAGCATGCGCACAATCAAGTAATACCAAACATAAAAAGAGAAAAATAAAATAAAAAGAAAATTTCCTGAATTAGCACCACAAACTATTTCAAACACTATTAATTGCCAATCCCCGACAACGGCGCCAAAATTGGCGAGTGCAAAATACACACTTAAATATGCTCGCTAGTCGAATATAGTATAATATAATATCGTATCCACAGGTATTGGAGTTAAATAGTATTTTCGTAGTTTATAGCTTGGTTTCTATCCAAGATTATCAATAGTTAAGATTTATGTAATTAAAAACTATAATTAACTAAAAGTCTAAACTATTGGCTAATGACAATCGCGACAAGAGTAAGCAAAGAAGATATCAATGGGAGAAAATAGGGGTTAATTGGATAGGTGCAAAATACTTTTGTGGGATTTAACTCTAGCTAATTCACTCCTAAGGTTCAAGTGAGTTTCTCGAATTCACTCAATTATTAGTTCAGACGTTTAGTAGAAACTCTTCTCTCGATTAAGTCTCAACCTCACAATATGAACCAATTTATGCTCGGTGAAGATATGCAAGAATTCGTAGTGGATTGGTCTTTAGGAGAACCTCTTTTGATTATCCTCCTAACTAGGTCTAAACAATAATTCAACTAGCCTCTTTTGATCACTAAGAAGAATCAATGAATTCAACCAACAAGATAATTTGAAATGCCCAAAACGATTTTATACATACAAACTAGAGTTAATCATCCTCAAATAAATATCAATACACCAAATCCATCAATCCCTAAAGAGAACTACTCCAAAGATATAGAGCAATTCATCACAAATAAGTTTAAGTTAAAGGAAAGCATAAACGATCCAAACCTTTGTCTTGGGTGAGGATTGAATGATAAAATCCTTGTGCTCTTGCTTCTCCCCCTTCTCCTTAGCTTCCTTAGGTCCTAGATGTGTTCAAAAAAGAAATATTGTTTTCTATGTATATATACCAAGTAGGGTCGGGCCCAAACGAACACACCTTCTCCTACGCGAAATAAGACTCTTTCCGGAATAAGACATGCACGGCCGCGCACCTGGGAGTGTGCTCGTGCATATGGCCGAGCACTTTGGAAGGTATTCTGCCTCACATGCTCGCCCAGTACGCGATCAGTGCGCGTTTGCGCACCTGGGTGGCGTCCTGCTCGATTATCCGTTTCTTTCGTTAAGTGTATGATTGTCCGTTGATCCCAGAACACGATCCCAACTTAATACTTGAGCTTTTACTCAGACTTCAAGGCTCCAGAATAGCTTGAATTCATTTCATAACACCTACATAGCTTGGGATCACTCCTACAAGGCATAAAACACACAATTAGTGCAAAACACTAGTGGTTAACGCTTAAACGCAATTAAAGTACAGTAAATTAGAGTGCGATAAGCAACTAAAACATGCAATTATAGCCTACCTTCACACGGCAACACCCTTCGTGCATTTATTTCATACTCACCAAATATAGGAATGTAGGTCAAATCAATTCGCACGGCAACACCCTTCGCGCATTTATCTCTTCCTCATCGAGCATACACATAACAGTACCAACCGGGTGAAAAAAATGCCAGTAACAATAACGATAAAGTGGGAGACACACAGGAAGCAATAATGAGCAACGCAGTGCATATGGGAAATAGTAACAGACTAGATAGAAGGCATAGAAGTAATGATAGTATTTAAGATAGACGAACATAAAGTTTACTAGCTAACATGGTAGAAGGCTTAGATGTAGATATAACAACCATGAAGGAAAGCATGATATTTATAAGCTAAACAAATAGAAGGCATGAGTAACTAACATGGTAGAAGGCTTATACGAAAGTGCAACAAATGAGAAACGGCACAGATGTAGATATGACGAACAAGAAGGAAAGCATGATATTTGCAAGTTAAACAGATAGAAGGTATGGAGAACACAACAACAATTTAGATAGAGGACAAAGACAAAACAACAACGATAAGTCACATAGAAAAAATAGGTGCAATAGTAATAACTCAACATAAAGGCATGAATGTATACACAAGGAAAAGATATTACCATATAATGCATGTCTTTCGTCCTCTCCTGCACGGAAACACCCTTTGTGCCATGAACACATGATAATATAAAAATATGGTAATGTAAATGAAATGGCACGGCATCACCCTTTGTGCTTTTCCTCTCATCCTCACATGATAATGTAAAAGAAAAATATTATAATATAAATAAAAGAACACGACATCACCCTTCGTGCTTTTACTCTCATCCTCACATGATAATGTAAATGAAATGGCATGACATCACCCTTCGTGCTTTTACTCTCATCCTCACATGATAATGTAAATAAAATGGCACGGTATCACTCTTCGTGCTTTACACTCTTCCTCACATGACAATGTAAATAAAATGGCAGGGCATTACCCTTCGTGTTTTTACTCTCATCCTCACATGATAATGTAAATGAAATGGCACGACATCACCCTTTGTGCTTTCACTCTCATCCTCACATGATAATGTAAATGAAATAGCACGACATCACCCTTCGTACTTTACACTCTTCCTCACATGATAATGTATATGCAATGACAAGGCATCGCCCTTCGTGCTTTACACTCTTCCTCACCAAGCACATGTATATCAATAACAAGCAAGGTAGGAAGCATGAATAACATCAAGGAGAGTGATTAAGTGAATATTCCAAATGAACATTAATCACAGCTTTCAAGCGAATTACAATTCAACAAACCTCAAGAATCTTATTGTTCAAGTATCTCAACCAATCTCAAAAAGATGGTCTTCAACTCAAGTATAAAATCCAATTTCTCAAGAATAAGGGCCGTAGCAATGTATTTGTGATTAAGTATAATGACGTCCGAATTTAGCACATCAATAATTTCACAAAAAGTCCGTCAAATTTTAATCAAGTTATAATAAGCTAAATCATGGTTTCTAGCATTTAACTTCATATTCATATTAATCTAGAAGTCAAGTAAAACGCGAAACAAGAAGGTCAGTTAATCCTACAAGGCACAAATAATCGTATAATCTACCCCCAAGCATGATTAACCCTGGCACATACATATACACTTGTCACATCATATATGCATCACCCTCGCATGTAGCAAACAATATCTATTAGTAGGAAAAATTTCTCCAACAAAGTTAGGCAAGACACTTGCCTCAATGAAGCCAAATCGATAAACTAGAGGTGCCATCCTGCTCAGATCATCCTCTGAACGGCTCGAAACTAGCCAAAATCAACTCAAAATTATAAAATAATGACATAGGAAGCAAACGTAATCGATAAAGGTCGAATCTTTACACATTTACTCAAAGTCAACCAAAAAGTCAAACTCGGACCCGCACCTCAAAACTCGACAAAACTCACAAAATTCGACAATCCATTCAATTACGAATCCAGCCATACTAATTTCACTCAATTCCGACTCCAAATCGATGCTCAAAACTCAAAAATTCACTTTAGGAAAGTTTAGACACCCCCCCCCCCCCCACACACACACAAAATTCTCTTTTGAAATTATCAATAAAATACCAAAAACAAAGATGGAATCACGAAATATAATCAAAACCGAGTAAAAAAATACTTACGCCAATCCATGTGGTGAAAATTCACTCAAAAATAGCCCAAATCCGAGCTCCAAAACCATGTGAGAAAAAGTGACTAAATTCCGAAATAAGTAAAAAATGCAGCAGTTATTATAGCTCGAATCAGATCCAAGATTACCCCAAAACTCACATTTGATAAGCCCAAAATAATCCCTGCGAGATTACACCCAAGATATCCTTTTGAATCACCCAACTTGGCCTTAAAATTAGGGAGATATGATGTTTTGATGTTTTAAAGGAAATCTGAAAATTTAAGAGAAAATAATGACATTTTTGTAATTATTTTACACCAGAAAATCAGCAACGAAAGAATTTTCGTTTTAGCACCCAAAACTCATTCGGAATCTCCGGTACATAAACTATATATATATTTCAATCATAAAATACACTACGAACCTGCTCCCGCACTCAAAACACCGAAAAGAGGTCATCGTGACCTCATATTGACCATGGTCAAACTCCAAATCCTTAACTAGTTTCTCAACCAACGATCCAAAATATACCCGAGCCCCTCGGGGCTCCATTCAATCATACCAACAAGTCCTAAAACACGATAAAACTTATTCAAATCTTCAAATCACATCAAACAGCATGAAAACCACTAATCGCACCTCAAATCAAGCTTAATGAACTTTTGAACTTCCAACTTCCAAAACTCGTGCCGAACTTTTGCACACAAGTTTCAAATAACATAACGAATCTATTACAACTCTCAGAACCAAAATCCGAACTCGATATCACCAAAGTCAACTTCCGATCAAACTTATGAATATTCCATAACTCCAAATTGCCAACTTTCGCCAATTAACGCTAGAACCTTCATGAAACATCCAAATGCAAATTCGGGTATACGCCAAAGTCAAAAATCACCATCCAGACCTAAGGGAACCATCAAAACTCCGATTCGGAGTCAAATACACAATAGTCAAACTTAGTTAATTTTTTCAACTTAAAGCTTTCTAGTTGAGAATATTTCTTCCAAATCAACTTCGGATCACCTGAAATCCAAAACCGACGATTCACACAAGTCATAATACATCATATAAAGCTACTCAAGGCTTCAAATAGCTAAATGAAATGCAAATACTTAAAACGACCAGTTGGGTCATTACATTCTCCCCTACTTAAACATACGTTTGTACTCGAACGTGCCAAGAGTCGCTCCAAAGCCAGCAAATCAATTCATGAGCTCAAAGTACACTACCGGTAGGTGATCCTACGTCACCCCAATCCATGTAAGCCTGTCAACGTAACATAACTGAAGATCCTTACTTCAACCTTAGTCCGTAAACCTTAGAACTAAATTTCTAACATCCGAAATTCATTACAAGACCCGAATCTCGTATCTACACATTGTATAAGTCTGAACAAGCTATATCAAGTCATAACCATAACCCAAGATGTAATCACATGATATACCACATAACATGCATACTCGTAGCAATAATTTCTGATCACAATAGCTGCGCAAAAGACAAATTCAGTACCGGTAATAAACCTCATATCAAATAAAACCTCATTCAAAACCTTCGTACACTGTCGACGATGAAAGAAACACACAGAAACTCATAACCACTCATCAAATTAACAAGTCAAGAAGCTCACTCATCCTACAAGGACCATTGCCCAATTCTGAGCGGGAATATGGTATCATTATCCCAAACATTCCTTATCCCAATATGATAATGCACATCTCAGGTCTAGAAACCTCATCTCTGCCAATACAAGCAGCCCAACCGACAAGTCAAACCAAAAGTCATATGAAACCCCACACAACGCAGTTCCATACACCAAACAAGTAATGATTCAGACATGACAGATAATAGTAAGAAAGTTAAATAAGAAGGCTACTAAGCAAGTTAAGCAGGCGGGGTGATATTAACATCTTCCTATGAACTATTTTTCAATAAAGAAAAAAGCAAAACACACTAAATAAGCACAAGGAGTTACATCTCATCACAGTACCATTGCGACATGCAACCCGATCCAATCATATCAATCCACATAGGGGTACCCATCGAGCCATAATTCTCGGGCTCACTGATCACATGTGCGTCAACATCAAGCACGATAGAGTGCACAAATATAATTATGGGAAGATGATTAGGCATAAACAATACTGAGAAATATAAGCATACCTATATTGCAATAAGCAAATCAATATCACGAGGGTCATCTCGCTCATAACACCATAAGGCCTAAACGAATTTACTATATGTGTGCGAATAATCATGTAACCCTGACAACCCGTCATAGTATGATAGAGAAACACATAACATAGACCAAGGCGCGAATAACATCCATTCCGTCCGATGATATACATGTGGTAACAGTTGTGCAAGAGCAAGAAAGTCCGATCCGATATAGAATACACATTCTCATTAGGATCACAAATAACCCCCAAACCAAAATTCGATCATTCCTAAATAGGTAAATAACCTTCCAAAAATTCCATAGCAACCTATCCATAACACATACTATCATTTATCCAATCCTCAATATTTCTTCACAATTCACAATCGAGGAATAGTCTTCCAACGAGATCATCCAGTCTCTGAACCTCATGAATACCAGAATCTCCATATTCGATCTCAACAGTGCTACTCAAATGGCTGATATGTCACTCATACTCCATCATCTTACATAAAAATACCCACAAGTCAAAACACAATGTACATGCCAATATGCGCACTCTCCTCCGGCGACATCAAATAGTGCCAGCATTCTCTTAAACACCTGAAATCGTCTGTGCCATCAAGAACTCATATCCTTCCCTTCAAAAACTAAACTGCAACTTTGAACTCGCAACTTTCAACCCCACATGGCACACCGCCACTAACATGCTAACTTGTGAAAATACGAAAATCTCACTATCAACTCTGAACCACAAGCAAGTTGAACACCTCATCAACCAAGAACCTTTCATTTAACTCAATCTAGGAGAACATCACCACCCATAATATTTCTTCTATACATATAGAAAATATCACGCGTCATGGCCATAACCATGGTGAATTCTTCGAAACTCATTAACGCATAATCAAGTCATCAGAACTGATCTCCTCTAACTCAATCGAGTTATGCAGACTACCAACCCAAAAGTAACTCAATGTGATATGCTCTCTCTGAAGGAACCTTCTTCGAATCTGAAGCCGTTTCTTGCATCTATCTAATATTGCCATGTAGAATCATTCTTGACATAGAAATACCACAGATCCGGTCAACATTCACTACCGATCTCGAGCCCTATTCATTTACAAAATTCAGGAGTCCTTAAATGCCACATATGATCTTGAACTCATCAGAACCTTCTTGATAACCACTCACCTTACTCTGATCTTCAATACAAAGCCAATACGCACCGAGTAACCCGCGCTTCACCAGTACATGATATTCAAAGAAATAACCAAGCAATCCCTCAGCCCAGAAACTGATACAACACATGATCCTACAATTCGATCGTCACTAGTAGACTCCCCCACTTAGCTCAAAGCCATAGAACACATCGTCAGTAATCCATAGTACTATATCTTTAGAGCTTCCCCAATCTTGCACTGCGAATCAGCTGAATACTTCATAAGCTAAAGTTATATTGGTTGGAGAACACTCTGAAGACTCTGCCAAGCACACACCTAACCGTTGCAGTAGTTAAGAAAACTTGCCCCAAATGCTCAGAAATGATGACATATGCATTCCACCGAATGGAAAACTCATAGAAAACACAAGATCCGAACTCATCACGCATGAGATAACCCCCTAGTTGTACTCAAATCAACACCTTACTATGAACCCACCATAATCACAATAACTAGGCCACCCGCCAGTCTTCCAAGTCATCGTTTACCAACTAGATACAAGAATCTTCTTCGGAACACAAATGAACGACTGAAAGATCTATCACTACAACCGCTCCCAAGACCAGACAGCACATCACGATGATAATCAAACATCCATAGCCCTTTGTAATCCATCCACAGAATCACAAATAGTTGGCGCATAGCGGATACTGAGTGCGCAACATTGCATATGAACGAATAGGAAGAACTAAAATCGTAGGTTTCAAATTGAAACAAGGCCACACGATAAGGAAAGAAAGAAAGAAAAATTTCCTAAATACCCTCTAGCCTCTTGAAGATAGGTATGGACGCCATCATACCGATTTGCAAGACTCTACTAGACACTTGCTCATGACTCGTAGAACCTATGAACCTAGTGCTCTGATACCAACTTGTCAAAACCCAAAATCCACTAGTCGTGATGACACCTAACCTAACCAGTCTATTAACAGTTAACACAATTCTAGAAAAATAAAAGTGATCAACAAATGTTATATCTGGATTCCATACAATATCCCAAGGGCTGGTAGTACAAATCATGAGCTTTTAAGACTTAGAATTTACAGAAGCTGGTATGAATAAATACATCATATGTCTGAAGTTTACATAAAGGGATTAGCAAAATCTAAAGCTACCAAGGACAAGTGGCAGCTATAATCGGAATGCAAGTACATCTTCAATGCCAGCTCCCGCCATACACAGCGACTCTAGCTCCAAACTCTACACACAAGGTGCAGAAGTATAGTATGAGTACAACCGACCCCATGTACCTAGTAAGTATATTGTCTAACCTCATTGAAGTATTGACGATGATTTTTAGTTAAAATATACTCACTGTTATAACATGTGCAGTAGACAAGCAATAGAAACAATTCTAGAACATAATAGATAAGAGTACAAGAAAATAACTATGCGAGGCAGTAAATGATTACTAGATGAAATCAAATGTAAATTCATAACTTTCATGGTGTGATAAATGTATTCAAGATATCAAATCAAATGGCATGACAACACCCTTCGTGCATTTATCTCATCCTCACCAAATACATGAATGTAGGTTAAATCAATTGGCACGGTAATACCCTTCGTGCATTTATCTCTTCCTCACCGAGCATACGTATAACAGTACCAACTAGGTGAAAGAAATGCCAATAACAATAACGATAAAGTTGGAGACACACATGAAACAATAACGAGCAACGCAGTGCATATGGGAAATAATAACAGACTAGATAGAAGGCATAGAAGTAATGATAGCATTTAAGATAGAGGAACATAAATTTACTAGCTAACATTGTAGAAGGCTTAGATGTAGATATAACAGCCATGGAGGAAAGGATGATATTTATAAGCTAAACAAATAGAAGGCATGAGTAACTAACATGGTAGACGGCTTGTACGAAAGTGCAACAAATGAGAAATGACATAGAAGTAGATATGACAAACAAGAAGGAAAGCATGATATTTGCAAGTTAAACAGATAAAAGGCATGGATAACACAACAACAATTGAGATAGATGATAAAGACAAAACAAGACAAGTCACATAGAAAATATAGGTCCAATAGTAACAACTCAAGATAAAGGCATGAATGTATACACAAGGAAAGGATATTACCATATAATGCATGTCTCTCGTCCTTGCCTGCACGGAAACACCCTTCGTTCCATGAACACATGAGAATATAAAAACATGGTAATGTATATTAAATGGTACGGAATCACCTCTCGTACTTTTACTCTCATCCTCATATGATAATGTTAATAAAAATATTATAATATAAATAAAAGGGCACGACACCACCCTTCGTGCTTTTACTCTCATCCTCACATGATAATGTAAATGAAATGGTACGGCATCACCCTTCGTGCTTTTACTCTCATCATCACATGATAATGTAAATAAAATGACATGGAATCACTCTTCGTGTTTCACACTCTTCCTCACATGATAATGTAAATGAAATGACACAGCATCACCCTTCGTGCTTTTTCTCTCATCCTCACATGATAATGTAAATGAAATGAAAAGACATCACCCTTCGTGCTTTACACTCTTCTTCACTTGATAATGTATATGCAATGGCAAGGCATCTCCCTTCGTGCTTTACACTCTTCCTCACCAAGCACATGTATATCAATACCAAGCAGGGTAGGAAGCATGAATACCATCAAGGAGAGTGATTAAGCGAATATTCCAAATGAACATAAATCACAGCTTTCAAGCCAATAACAATTCAACAAACCTCAAGATTCTTATTGTTCAAATATCTCAACCAATCTAAAAAGATGATCTTCAACTCAAGTATAGAATCCAATTTCTCAAGAATAATGGTCGTAGCGATATATTTGTGATTGTATTGACCCGATCGGTCATTTTGTGTAATTTCACCGTGTTACCCCTTTTATTGCTTCACTTATGTTATTTTATACTCTAATGACTTGTGGGGTTGATTAGTTTTGTTCCGAGAAGCTTTCGGGTTAATTTAGACCCTTAATTCTAGACTTAGAAGTTGAAATTTGAAAATGTTGACCAAACTTTGACTTTTGTGAAAATAATCATGAAACTGTATTTTTATGACTTTGATAGCTTCATATCATGATTTCAGACTTGGGCGTATGCCCGAAATTGATTTTGGAAATCCGTAGGTTGATTTGCCAAAATTTGGCAATTTTAAGTTGAAAAGTTTGATCACAGGTTGACTTTTAGCTATCCTCATATTTTGATTTTGGGACTTGGAATAGGTCTGTTATGGCATTTAGAACTTGTCTGCAAAATTTGGCGTCGTTTGGAGTTGATTTGATAGGTTTCAAATGCTTAGTTGAAATTATAGAAGTTCTTGAATCTCTTTGAAAATCATGTGTTTTAGAGTTCAATTCATAGTTTTAGATGTTATTTTCATGTTTTGATCGTGAGAGTAAGTTTGTATGATATTTTTAGACTTGTGAGGATGTTTGGTTTGGAGCCCCGATGGCTCGAGTGAGTTTCAGACGCTTAGCGGAGTATTGTTGAAAATGTTAAGTTGTTGGTTTCTGCATAGGCCTCAGATCTCGCAATTGCGAGGTCTGAGTTCACATTTGCAAAGTTAAGCCAAGCTTGTTGGGTTCGCATTTGCGAACCCAGTGTTCGTATTTGTTAAGTATGTTGGGAAGGAGCTAGTTCGCATTTGCGATCCATTTGGTCACAATTGCGAAGGTCCAATGTTCGCAATTGTGAACTATTCATCACAATTGCGATGACATCAGAGATGGAAGGACTTTGCATTTGCGAACCCCAGGTCGAAAATGCGACATCTGCGGCTGGATAAATAGATGAGGGACGGGATTTTGAGTTCATTCTCTCATTTTTGAACCCTAGGCTCGGTAGGAGGCGATTTGGAGAGGACCTACAAATCTTGGGTAAGTGATCCTAATTTATTTCTAATCATATTCCATCAACTTATCTCAGTTTTTATCTTCAAAATCATGTGAATCAAAGTAGAAATTTATGAAACTTTGTCAAATTTTTGAAAAAATAAGAAATTAATTTTTGTGAGTCGATTTGGACTCAGATTCTGAAACTAATCACATGTATGAACTCGTGGGATCATGTGTAGATGAAATCTACCATTGGCCCGGGTTTCGACCGGGTAGGCCCTGAGTTAACATTTGTTGACTTTTTGGGAAAAGTGCAAAAATCTTAACTTTATCTATTGCAATTGAATTCCCTAGCATTGTTTGATGTTATTGAGTCGATTTTGGTTAGATTTTGAGTCGTGTGGAGGCACATTATAAGGGAAAAGCTATTTTCCAGTATTGAATTGACCTAATTGAGGTAAGTGTCTTGCCTAACTTCATGTGGAGGGACTACCCCTTAGGATTGGTATTGTTTGACTCAACTGTGCTAAGTAAAATCCGTGTACGCAAGATGATGAGTGGGAACACAGGTTGTACATTGTATTTGACAGGCTTAGGCTATTTAGACTATTTCGATGCTTTTATTGAAATGACTTATTATGTTCTAATATCCTTAAATGTTCTATTATCCTTAATTGTGTTAGAATATCCTTAAATGTCTTAGTTGACTTGTTTAGTATTGGTTCTATATCCTACGTGCTAAATTGCTTCCATGCTTTAGTTGAACTTGTTGTCTCCTTTATTATCACATGCTATTTCTTCATTGTTAATTATCATGGTTGAAGTAATTGTTTGTGTTATCCCTTTACTAGTTGAATTCCATTATTGAGACTCGTTGTTGAATATTATCTCTTTACTGTGAAGTTAGTCTTATATAATATTATAGTTATACATTGTTTCTCTCATTTTTGAGTTATTTGGTGTTGAAGTTGTGGAAGCCGTTGATACGTTGAGGCGATGTTGGTTATTGTTGAAACATCAATCTTGTTGAGCATTTTCCAGTCATTTTTGTTGTTGATATTCTCGTATACGTTGTATTGGAGCCATGGGCTATCGTTGTGGAAACATTGATATTGTTATTGTTGGCAAGTTATGCTATATGGGTACTTGTGGTGCGAGTTGTTATTGTGATATGATATTGATGCGCATGCGGTGGTATAAGGCTTGGGTTGATGTGCATGCGGCAGTATAAGGTGGGACTTATGTGCGTGTTGCTTGTAGGGGAACTATGTGAAGTCGCGCGGCGTCATAAGGTGGGCTAAAGTGCGTGTAGCTATTTTGGGAAAACTATTTTCAAAACCTATTTTTCAAATGTAAGGCTCACGCGGCGGTATAAGGAAAGATTGTGATAGAAATTGAGAAAAGTGAATACGAGGCAGTACCTCGGTTGTGATTCTTGATTATACGAGGCGGTACCGCGGTTTTGATTTCATTATATACGAGGCGGTACCTCGATGTGATTCTTTCTGTTTGTTCACATTCCAAAGTGTTTTGGTGGGAAATTGTCACGACCCAACTGGAGGGTCATGACTAGCACCCAGGCCATACTTGCCGAGCACCAACGTACATTTTATCTAACCTTCCTTATTATCTTTAAGGGCCGACAAGATCAATATAAATGGTAGACATGGATCATGAACATCCAAAAATGAAAGATAATGTCATGAACATACATAACATGGGACGACAAGACTGTCAAGAAACTATATATAAGGTACGAGCTACCATGAGTCGACACCTGTCTATGAGCCTCTAAAGGAACATAAGTTCTATAACATTGCCGGAACAGGGCCCCAACATACCCATAATGTCTATAACAAAAATGCATACCAAGACCACGGCAAGTCCGAAGAAGGGATCTCGCCAATAACCGCTGAACTGGACAGCCTACTGTGGTGGGGGAGCTGCGTCTACCCGTCTATCAGGACCTGCAGCACGACATGCAGCGTCCACAAATAAAAGGGACGTCAGTACGAATAAAGTACTGAGTATGTAAGGCAGGAAAGCAATAAGTAAGAACAGTAATGTAAACAGGGATAGGGAATATACAACCTGTGACATCTGGGTACCTCTGAGGGCTACTGACATGAAACACATGATACATACATATATATACATAAACTTTTAAAACATACGCCTTTGTGGGCATCACCATCATCATATCGTACCCGGCCGTAATAGGCTCGGTAAAATGTACCCGGCCATCATAGGGCTCGGTAGAATCATACCCGGCCACGTGGAGCTCGGTAAAACCCAACTGATCAGTGGTTGCACAATAGGTGCCGTACCCGGCCAACTATAGCGCGGCTCGGTAGAGTAAAATAGATACATATATATGATGCATGCTGGACTCATTGGAATCACATTTTGAACCTTTCGGAGTGACGTAAGGTCGGTATCCTTCGTACACGTTATTAGGATTAAATCTTCATCAAGAATCTTATAAGAATCAGGAACTACCAACAACATTGATAATATAAGAATAAGAGAAGTAACATCAATATCAATCGTTTCGTAAGAAGGGCAGCAATGTAAGTACTGCTAGCTTCTAAGAGTAGAGTATCTTTGGGAGCTCATTCATTACATTATGTACAATCGGAGTCATGCAAAAGAATGAAGGGGATAGCCTCACATACCTTGTATATACTGCCCAACCTCAAGCTATGCAAATGTCACGACTCCTTAGTCTACAATAAGAGAAATGACACTATCATTATCGTTTAAGCGTCGTAACTATTATGTATCGACCGCAACCTATTTTACGATGAAACGGACAGCACCTCCCCTATTTATATGACTTCACACAAGTCAATACAATCACCAAACAGCCCAAACAACATCATTAATAATCATATTGAGCCTCCCAAAACAGTCCACCAACCAACAACATTACTACCAAGCCTTTCGATATATATTTCACAAGTTCTAGCTTCAACGACTTAGCCGCAACTTGGATAATCTTAAATATATATATAGAGTAAGAGGTTCCTTACCTTTAAACAGAAATAACAACTCCAATTTGACCTTAATTTTCCACGAAATATCTCTCCAATTCTGCCACAAGAACAAGGAAGCGAAACTAGCAATCAATTCGGGATTTTCGGCACTAGAATTACTTTAGAAGACTTGAAATCACCTAGGGTTGATATTAAAAACTTGAAGGAGTATTTACAGAACATAAAACACTTTAAACAACCTCCCACACGATCTGGAACAACACAAAAATCAGCAACAACAAGAAGAACAAGAAACTTACTAGCGCCACGGGATTCCCGACACTTGATTTGTGTTGTTTGCCCTTTGTTTGGGTCTTGGATCATGAGAGAACCTTGAGAGAGTGTTTTTAGGGTTCTAAGGTCTGAATATACTGAAAAATAATGACTTAAAACGGGGTTGAGGTATCTTATATATATCCATATGTCTTAAACCGCCTATGTGGGCCCCATAGAGAGCTGCTTGGCGCACTCTCACGAAAATGTGAATTTCTCTCTATTCCGATATCGTATCGACGAACGGTTTAATGCGTTGGAAACTAGACTCATAGATATTCAATTTGATAGGTAGATCACCCCATAATTCTGAGTATATTAGGAGGAAAATGTAGTAACATTTGACCTAAAGTTTAAATAAAATTATAAACGTAAGTTGCGACAACTTTTATCGACTTTGTTTCATAACTCGCTTGACTTCAAGACTTATGATACGGATATTATATGATTCAAATACATTAAAACATGACCTCTTGGGACAATTAATCACCTCTAGTGTTACCCGAAAATACGGGTTACAACATCCTTGATTCGTTTAACTTCTAATACTTGTTAACCACTCTTATACACCCTTGTATCGTTTAAGACCAATAGGATTAACTTCTTATCATCTCAAAGATAATCTCTTCTTGGATTTACGTCGACTAACTTACGGCGTGATCTATGGTATGCGAATTTGGGTTGTAACACCCTCTCCCCCTTAGGAACATTCGTCCTCGAATGTAAGGGTTTATGAGGTGTCTAACTCATCGTGGATTCCGACGGAAATTTCTGGTTGAGCTTCCCCTATAAAATGGACACTAGCCAAACTTGCAAGAAGTTAAACCCAACCTATGGCCTTACAAGACTATACAAAGCATTATGGATATGTACATTATCTGCATATTGTCACGACCCAACTGGAGGGTCATGACTAGCACCCGGGCCATACTTGCCGAGCACCAACGTACATTTTATCTAACCTTCCTTATTATCTTTAAGGGCCGACAAGATCAATATAAATAGTAGACATGGATCATGAACATCCAACAATGAAAGATAATGTCATGAACATACATAACATGGGACGACAAGACTGTCAAGAAACTATATATAAGGTACGAGCTATCATGATGCCATGAAAGACTATACAACAAAAATCAGCCGAAAAGGCATTCTAAACCATACATAAGTCGACACCTGTCTATGAGCCTCTAAAAGAACATAAGTGCTACAACATTGCCGGAACAGGGCCCCGACATACCCATAAGGTCTATAACAAAAATGCATACCAAGACCACGGCAAGTCCGGAGAAGGGATCTCGCCAATAACCGCTGAACTGGACAGCCTACTGTGGTGGGGGAGCTACGTCTACCTGTCTATCAGGACCTGCAGCACGACATGCAGCGTCCACAAATAAAAAGGACGTCAGTACGAATAAAGTACTGAGTATGTGAGGCAAGAAAGCATAAGTAAGAACAGTAATGTAAACATGGATAGAGAATATACAACCTGTGACATCTGGGTACCTCTGAGGGCTACTGACATGAAATACATGATACATACATATATATACATAAACTTTTAAAACATACGCCTTTGTGGGCATCACCATCATCATATCGTACCCGGCCATAATAGGCTCGGTAAAACGTACCCGGCCATCATAGGGCTCGGTAGAATCGTACCCGGCCACGTGGAGCTCGGTAAAACCCAACTGATCAGTGGTTGCACAATAGGTGCCATACCCGGCCAACTATAGCGCGGCTCGGTAGAGTAAAATAGATACATATATATGATGCATGCTGGACTCATTGGAATCACATTTTGAACCTTTCGGAGTGACGTAAGGTCGGTATCCTTCGTACACGTTATTAGGATTAACTCTTCATCAAGAATCTTATAAGAATCAGGAACTACCAACAACATTGATAATATAAGAATAAGAGAAGTAACATCAATATCAATCGTTTCATAAGAAGGGCAGCAATGTAAGTACTGCTAGCTTCTAAGAGTAGAGTATCTTTGGGAGCTCGTTCATTACATTATGTACAATCGGAGTCGTGCAAAAGAATGAAGGGGATAGCCTCACATACCTTGTATATACTGCCCAACCTCAAGCTATGCAAATATCACGACTCCTTAGTCTACAATAAGACAAATGACACTATCATTATCGTTTAAGCGTCGTAACTATTATGTATCGACCACAACCTATTTTACGATGAAACGGACAGCACCTCCCCTATTTATATGACTTCCCACAAGTCAATACAATCACCAAACAGCCCAAACAACATCATTAATAATCATATTGAGCCTCCAAAACAGTCCACCAACCAACAACATTACTACCAAGCTTTTCGATATATATTTCACAAGTTCTAGCTTCAACGACTTAGCTGCAACTTGGATAATCTTAAATATATATAGAGTAAGAGGTTCCTTACCTTTAAACAGAAAGAACAACTCCAATTTGACCTTAATTTTCCACGAAATATCCCTTCAATTCTGCCACAAGAACAAGGAAGCGAAACTAGCAATTAATTCGGGTTTTTCGGCACTAGAATTACTTTAGAAGACTTGAAATCACCTAGGGTTGATATTAAAAACTTGAAGGTGTATTTACAGGACATAAAACACTTAAAACAACCTCCCACACGAGCTGGAACAACACAAAAATCAGCAACAACAAGAAGAACAAGAAACTTACTAGCGCCACGGGATTCCCGACATTTGATTTGTGTTGTTTGCCCTTTGTTTGGGTCTTGGATCATGAGAGAACCTTGAGAGACTGTTTTTAGGGTTATAAGGTCTGAATATACTGAAAAATAATGACTTAAAACGGGGTTGAGGTATCTTATATATGTCCATATGTCTTAAACCGCCTTTGTGGGCCCCATAGAGAGCAGCTTGGCGCACTCTCGCGAAAACGCGAATATCTCTCTATTCCGAGATCGTATCAACGAACGGTTTAATGCGTTGGAAACTAGACTCATAGATCTTCAATTTGATAGGTAGATCACCCCATAATTCCAAGCACATTGGGAGAAAAATGCAGTAACATTTGACCTAAAGTTTAAGTAAAATTATAAACCTAAGTTGCGACAACTTTTATCGACTTTTGTTTCATAACTCGCTTGACTTCAAGACTTATGATGCGGATATTATATGATTCAAATACATTAAAACAAGACCTCTTGGGACAGTTAATCACCTCTAGTGTTACCCGAAAATACGGGTTACAACATCCTTGATTCGTTTAACTTCTAATATTTGTTAACCACTCTTATACACCCTTGTATCGTTTAAGACCAATAGGATTAACTTCTTATCATCTCAAAGATAATCTCTTCTTGGATTTACATCGACTAACTTACGACGTGATCTATGGTATGCGAATTTGGGTTGTAACACCCTCTCCCCCTTAGGAACATTCGTCCTCGAATGTAAGGGTTTATGGGGTGTCTAACTCATCGTGGATTCCGACGGAGATTTCCGGCTGAGTTTCCCCCATAAAATGGACACTAGCCAAACTTGCAAGCAGTTAAACCCAACCTATGGCCTTACAAGACTATACAAAGCATTATGGATATGTACATTATCTGCATATCACCATTTTGTATTAAAAAAAGAGTATTCACAAGCTATTGCTTACCTCATAGAGCCGTTTCACCTTATAATGCGTCCTTCTTTCCCCCGGCATCCTCGTTATCTTCACTCTGGAATAGGTAAGGGTATTTAGACTTCATCTCCTCTTCTGCTTCCCATGTCATTTCTTCTATATTCTTGTTCCTCCATAATACTTTCACGGAAGCTACATCCTTTGTTCTCAGCTTGCGGACTTGTCGATCTAATATAGCCACTGGCACTTCATCATATGATAGATCCTTTGTAACTTGTACATCTTTGATAGGGACGACCCGAGAAGGGTCTCCAATACATTTCCTCAACATAGATACATGGAATACCGGGTGGACAAATTCCAATTCAGATGGCAATTCTAACTCGTAAGCAACCTGTCCAATTCGTCGAAGAATTTTGTACGGCCCAATATACCGCGGACTCAACTTACCCTTCTTCCCAAAACGCATAACACCCTTCATCGGCGAGATCTTCAGGAAAACCCAATCACCAACCTCAAATTCCAGATCACGACGTCGGACGTCGGAATAAGACTTTTGCCTGCTTTGTGCCGTCCTCAGTCGCTCTTGTATCACTTTCACCTTCTCAATGGCTTGGTGAATCAAATCTGGCCCATATAATTCTGTCTCACCGACTTCGAACCATCCAACTGGTGATCTACATCTCCTCCCGTACAGTGCCTCATACGGGGCCATTTTAATACTGGAATGGTAGCTATTATTGTAGGCAAATTCTATAAGTGCCAGATGGTCATCCCAATTCCCCTTGAAATCTAGAACACATGCTCGTAGCATATCTTCAAGCGTCTGGATGGTACGTTCAGCCTGTCCGTCAGTCTGCGGATGGAATGCAGTGCTGAGATTTACTTGTGTGCCTAAACCCTTCTGAAAAGACCTCCAAAAGTTAGCCGTAAATTGAGCTCCTCGGTCTGATATAATAGATACCGGCACACCATGAAGCCTAACAATCTCCTTGATATACAACTTCGCATAATCTTCAGCCGTGTAAGTTGTCTTAACTGGCAGAAAATGGGCAGATTTTGTAAGTCGATCAACTATCACCCAGATGGAGTCAAACTTATGATAAGAGCGAGGTAATCCAATAATGAAGTCCATATTAATCACCTCCCATTTCCAGGTCGGAATCTCTATATTCTGAATCAATCCACTAGGTTTCTGATGCTCGATCTTTACTTGTTGACAATTAGGACACTGGGCTACAAATTCTGCAATAGACTTCTTCATGTTATCCCACCAATACTGCTCCTTAACGTCATGATACATCTTTGTCGAGCCAGGATGGATAGAATATCGGGACTGGTGAATCTCAATCATAATCTTCTCTCGCAACCCTGCCACACTAGGTACACATAATCGGCCCTGGTATCTCAGTGTCCCATCTCCTCCGATCTTGAAAGCTGTAATCTTACACTGCTGAATTCCCTCTCTCAATCTTACTAAGGTAGGATCTTCATATTGCCGTGCTTTTACCTCGGCTACCAAAGATGATTCTGCTGTATTCTGTACAGTAACACCTCCGTCATCAGAGTCCAACAATCTGATTCTCATATTGGCCAGCTGGTGAAGCTCTTTGGTCAACCCTTGTCTACCTGCCTCAATATGTATTAAGCTTCCCATTGACTTACGGCTGAGAGCGTCTGCCACAACATTAGCTTTACCGGGATGGTACAATATCTCGACATCGTAGTCTTTCAGTAATTCAAGCCACCTACGCTGCCTCAAATTCAACTCCTTCTGCTTGAAGATGTATTGTAAACTCTTGTGATCTGTGTAGATGTCAACATGGACGCCGTATAAGTAGTGCCGCCATATCTTCAAAGCATATATTACTGCAGCCAATTCCAAATCATGAGTCGGGTAATTCTTTTCATGCTTCTTCAATTGTCTTGATGCATAAGCAATCACCTTCCCACGTTGCATCAATACGCACCCCAAACCTATACCTGAGGCATCACAATATACCACATAACCTTCTGTTCCTTCTGGGAGAGTGAGCACTGGCGCGGATGTCAATCGATTCTTTAGCTCCTGAAAACTATGTTCACAAGCATCAGACCACTGGAACTTGGTAGCTTTCTGTGTTAACTTAGTCAATGGTGCTGATATAGAGGAAAACCCTTCTACAAACCGCCTATAATATCCTGCTAGCCCCAGGAAGCTGCGGACTTCTGACGGTGTTGTAGGTCTCGGCCAATTCTTCACTGCATCGATCTTCTGAGTGTCGACACTAATACCCTCATCAGATATCACATGGCCAAGGAATGCTACTGAGTTCAGCCAGAATTCACATTTAGAGAGCTTAGCATATAACTTATGATCCTGAAGGGTCTGTAATACTATCCGCAAGTGGCCCGCATGTTCCGCCTCCGAACGAGAATACACCAGAATGTCATCAATGAATACGATCACGAACACATCAAGATAGGGCCTGAATACACTATTCATGAGATCCATAAAAGCTGCTGGGGCATTTGTTAGCCCGAACGACATCACCAAGAACTCAAAATGCCCATATCTTGTCCGGAAGGCCGTCTTTGGAATATCCTTCTCCTTAACCCTCACCTGATGATACCCTGAACGCAAGTCAATCTTGGAGAAATACTTGGCACCCTGGAGTTGGTCAAACAGGTCATCAATTCTTGGAAGTGGATACTTGTTCTTTATTGTAAACTTATTCAACTGTCGATAATCGATACACATCCTTAACGACCCATCTTTCTTCCGCACGAACAAGACTGGCGCACCCCAAGGTGAAGTGCTAGGCCTAATGAAACCCTTATCCAGCAAGTCCTTCAACTGTGCCTTCAACTCTCGCAACTCTGCCGGGGCCATCCTGTATGGAGGGATAGAGATCGGTTGAGTGTCAGGCAATGCATCAATGCTAAACTCAATCTCCCTTTCAGGAGGAAGGCCTGGGAGTTCATCTGGGAAAACATCTGGAAATTCATTGACCACGGGGATTAATTGTAGAGTAGGCGGCTTCGCCTCCGCATCCCTAACGCGAACAAGATGATAAATGTAACCTTTTGAGATCATCTTCCTTGCCTTAAGATAGGAAATAAACCTACCTTTCGGCGTAGCAATGTTCCCCTTCCATTCAATGGCGGGTTCACAAGGAAACTGAAACCTAACCATCTTCGTACGACAGTCAACATTTGCATAGCATGAGGCCAACCAGTCCATTCCCATTATCACATCGAAATCAACCATTTCTAACTCAAATAAATTTGCCGAGGTTTGACGACTACAAATCATCACAGTGCAACCTTTATAAACCCTTCTAGCAATCACAGAATCTCCTATCGGAGTGGATACCGCAAGTGGTTTACTTATCAATTCAGGTTCAATGCCAAACTTATTAGCCACAAAGGGTGTAACATATGATAAGGTAGATCCTGGATCAATTAGCGCATATACATCATAAGAAAACACAGACAATATACCTGTAACAACATCCGGAGATGACTCGAGATCTTGTCGACCTATTAGAGCATAGGTTCGATTTTGAGCACCACTCGAACTCGGCACTGAACCTCTACCTCTACCACGACCTGTCGACTGTTGAAAACCTTGTGCTGGAGGTCGAACTGATGAGGAAGAACCAGACACAGATCCAGTCGGTTGAGCCATACCACCACCTCCTCTGTTAGGACAATCCCGCATCATATGGCCACGCTGTCCGCAAGAATAGCACGCATCGGAACCTCGACGGCACAGTCCAAAGTGGGCCTTGCCGCACTGATCACAACGAGGTGTTGGGGGTCTCGTCTGACTAGTATCTCTATGAAATTGTGAGCCTGATGCCCTCGAACTCTGACCTGAACCAGAATAGGTAAATCGATCATACCGAGGCCTCTGAAACTGTGGAGGAGCACTAGCTACAGGTGGCGCCGAACTCCTCGAAGATTGGGGCCTGATACTGCCTCTGAACTCATCAGAATACCCTGCAAATCTTGCCCTCTTATGCTGGCCCCTATCCTGCTCCCTATCTGCCCTTTGCTGGCGCTTACGATCCTCTAGGGTCTGGGCATAAGCCTGAATACGGGAGAGACAAGCACCCCGTGCCTCACCTAACCTGGCGTACCAAATTGCGACTAAGGGACTCTGAACACATAATGTCATACTTTGGCCATGGGGCCACCTTGCAAGACAATTTGCGAAGCAAAATATAAAACTGAATGGAAACTAGCACTAACTAAATATCAATATAAAGCTAGGCCGACAAGGCCGTCATAGCTACTACAGCTGACAAACCACCAATTTATACAAACCCAACATACTGCACTAACCAACATGATATGCCTACAAGCCTCTACTGATAGATGTACTGTGATCGGAACAGGGCCCCGACCTACCCATAACATATATACAGATATACATAAGATGTACACAAAACTCTAGTCCTGGCAACTCCGAAAGACGTGGAGCTTACCGATCAGGCGGAACTCGGGAAACACCTACTGAGGAGGTCTACCCGTCTGTCTGTCTGAACCTGCACGCATGAAATGCAGCGCCCCCAAAAAAGGGACGTCAGTACGAAATAATGTACCGAGTATGTAAGGCAATAAAATAACTGAAATCTGAAACTGAACTGATAATATGATAACTGAAATTAACTGGGAGTCAAAGATGATCTGGAGATATACTTACCTGCTGATACTGACTCAACTCCTTCAATATAGTAAGTAAAATAATTGTACGGCCTTATAAGGCTCGGTATATATAACTGCTCTGCCATAGTAGGCTCGCTTATAGGCGCTCGACCATACTAGGCTATGTATCTCGACCATGCTGGGCTCGCTCATAGGCGCTCGGCCACAGTAGGCTCGGTATATAACTTTCCATCTGATCAGAGGTTGCCCAATAGGGGCCTGCCCATCGATTATAGCTCGATGGTAATGAAAATACTGTAATACTGTATATATAGGCTTGCTGCTCTCTTGACTGGAAGAAGACAATACTAAAATTGAATATAGAGTCTCGATAAGGAATAATATTGTAACTTATGAGACTAGAATAGTGTGAATAAATTCATGAATATGAACTTCTCTTTTTGTCTCATTACTAACACATGTAGCTACGAGATCATGCCAAAATGAAGGAAGGCTTAGCCTTAACATACCTTATCACAATCTTTTCAATCACCAAGTTGAACTCACCTCTTCGCACCTTAATCTACAAGAATGATAATAATACTATCGTTAAGTTACGAAAGGTACAACTATCGCACAACGAACGACAAACCTATTTTGTATTAAAACGGGCAGCATCTCCCCTATAATATGCCCTTCCTACAACTTCAAGATAACACCAAAAATACAAGGACAGAACAATAACAACATATATACATCATTTTCCAGCCCTATATACACCATCAAATACTACAAAACAGCCCAACACACCCCAATCTCTTCGTACACAAAACGACCACCGTAGTAGTGTCAAACAACCCGAAAATGTTATGACGAACGACCAGCCAACCACCCTACATTTATATGGTGTTTATAAACCCCCTTCCTCCTCCAAAACTCCACAAAATAGTAATAAAACACGCAGCCCAACAGCAACACAAAACAGTCCACAAAACAGTCCGCTACAAGTGAATAACTCGAACTCACGGCTTCCGATCACCATCCCGTGAGTTCTTACAAGTATAGAACGACTTACCATGAATTTACAGAAGAAAAAATGGATGAAAGAGAGCATTAAACTCACCTTATTTGTTGGATAACTCAGCTCCTATCTTGGTTCTTCAAACTCTAAGTTTTACCTCCAATTGGAACTTGAAAGGGAGAGAAAATCAATTAGGGTTTGTGGGAAATTTTTGGGAGGATTCTTTGCAGAGCTTATGTCTGGTTATTATGATCTATTTTAAGTCTAATATATGAAGAAAATAGGCCCTTAAAAGGCCTCTTTGGACGACCCGAAATGGCCCATTTTTGGGCTTTCATTTAAGCAAGTAGGTGACACACCTACTTGTCACCTAGCAGCTTGCGCAGTATCGCAAAAATGCAAATATCTCTCTACTCCGATGTCGTATTGACAAATGGTTTAATGCGTTGGAAACTAGACTCATAGAGCTTTAATTTGATAGGTGGAACACACCATAACTCTAAGTATATTGGGAGAAAATTGCAGTTACATTTGACCCAAAGTTTCAGTAAAACTTATGAATGTAACTTGTGATGACTTTTATCGACTTTTGTTCCACAACTCGCTTGACTTAAAAACATAACACACGGATGTAATACGACTAATATAAATCATAACATAATCTCTTTATCATGTTAATCACCCTAGTCTCACCCCAAAGTTACATGTTATAACATTCCCAACTTGTCGACTTTCGATGAAACATTGTTTTATTTAATTGCTTTAGCTTCTGAACTGTCCAACCCTCTTTGTACTTGTTGTTCATGATCTTCAATATTTGTAACCTCAGAGGTAACATGATTAACTTACTTTATATACTTTTAAATATTATCTCATTTTTTTGTCCTACATTAGTTTGCTTACGACGCATTTTTACATACGAAAATATAGGGTGTAACATCACTCCCCCTTGGGAACATTCGTCCTCGAATGTTTACTCTTGGAGACTTTGGAAACTTTTTCCAGAGTATCCTTCGTACACTAGGTTAAAACCAACCTGCACGTAGCCAGAAACATACTATGCATGCCACACATGGCCAATCTTTATAAATAGCAGCAATTTGCCTCACCGACCGTAAATCATAAATATTGAAAGTGAAAAATAAAAGCTTACCTGATGACCTGCTAGCCTACATAGAGCTATGTTGTAGCGTCCCATCTCGAACCATATCTTCATTTTGAAATAGGTGGGGGTATTTAGACTTCATTTCTTCCTCCGATTCCCACGTCATCTCTTCTACATTCTTGCTCCTCCATAAAACCTTTACGGAAGCTACCTCCTTATTTCGTAGATTGCGGATTTGTTGGTCTAGGATGGCAACTGGAATTTCCTCGTATGACAAGTCCTCTGTAATCTGTACATCATCAGTGGGCACCACTCGGGTAGGATCGCCAATGCACTTCCGTAGCATAGATACGTGAAAAACCGGATGGACAGACTCCAATTCTGAGGGCAACTCTAACTCATAAGCTAGTTGGCCCACTCTCCGAATGATCCTATAAGGCCCAATATACCGTGGGCTAAGCTTTCCTTTCTTGCCAAACCTCATCACGCCCTTCATAGGTGATACCTTTAAGAATACCCAGTCATTAATCCTGAACTCTAAGTCTCGTCGCCGCACGTCAAAATATGACTTCTGACGACTCTGAGCTGTCAACAGTCGCTCCCGGATAACCTTTACTTTCTCTATGGCCTGCTGAACCAGGTCTGGCCCATGTAACCCAGATTCTCCAACATCAAACCACCCTATAGGAGATCTGCACTTACGCCCATACAAAGCCTCGTACGGAGCCATCTGGATACTGGAGTGGTAACTGTTATTATATGCAAACTCGATAAGAGGTAGATGTTCATCCCAACTTCTTTTAAAATCCAACACACATACTCGTAACATATCCTCGAGCGTCTGAATTGTGCGCTCGGCTTGTCCATCAGTCTGTGGATGAAAAGCTGTGCTGAGATTCACCTGAGTCCCTAGACCTCTCTGAAATGACCTCCAAAAATGTGCTGTAAACTGAGCCCCACGGTCAGATATAATAGAAACTGGTACTCCGTGTAGCCGCACTATCTCCTTAATATATAACTTTGCATAATCTTCTGCTGTATATGTAGATCTGACCGGTAGGAAGTGAGCTGATTTCGTGAGCCTATCGACTATCACCCATATGGAATCGAACTTACGATTAGAACGAGGTAAACCCATGATAAAGTCCATGTTTATCGCCTCCCATTTCCATGTCGGGATCTCTATAGTCTGCATTAGCCCTCCGGGCTTCTGGTGTTCTACCTTCACTTGCTGGCAACTAGTACATTGGGCGACAAACTCAGCAATGTTCTTCTTCATATCATTCCACCAGTACATATCCTTAATGTCATGATACATCTTCGTCGATCCAGGGTGGATGGAATACCATGAATAATGTGCCTCTGACATAATCCTGTCTCGTAGCCCTGCTACATCTGGAACACACAAACGACCCTTGTATCTGAGAACCCCATCTCCCTTGAGCTCTAACAATGGCTTCTTCTGCTGCGGAACTCGCTCTCTCAACTCGACCAACTCTGGGTCCTCGTACTGCCTTTCCTTGACTTCAGCTATGAGGGATGATTTTGCAGTGTTTTGGATTACAACTCCACCATCCTCAGAATCTACTAACCGAACCCCCAACGAAGCCAATTGATGAATCTCTCTAGCTAATTGTCTTTTCTCGGGCTCTACATGTGCTAAGCTACCCATAGATCGGCGACTTAAGGCATCTGCTACAACATTAGCTTTCCCTGGATGGTAGAGAATGTTAACATCGTAATCTTTCAATAACTCAAGCCATCGCCTCTGTCGCAAATTCAACTCTTTCTGCTTGAAAATATATTGTAGGCTTTTATGATCAGTAAATATATCAACATGAACACCATATAAATAATGCCGCCATATCTTAAGTGCATGGACAACCGCAGCTAACTCGAGGTCGTGGGTCGGATAATTCCTCTCGTGCTTCCTCAACTGCCTTGAAGCATATGCAATTACCTTCCCATGTTGCATCAGGACACATCCTAACCCGACACCTGATGCATCACAATACACGGCATAACCCTCTAGACCCTCTGGAAGTGTTAGAACTGGAGCTGAGGTCAACTTGTTCTTAAGCTCTTGGAAACTCCGCTCACAAGCCTCTGTCCATTGAAACTTAGTTTCTTTCTGTGTCAACTTCGTCAATGGTGCCGAAAGGGAAGAAAAACCCTCTACGAACCTCCGATAGTATCCTGCTAAGCCTAGAAAGCTACGAACCTCTGTCGGAGTGGTAGGTCTAGGCCAAGATTTCACGGCCTCAATCTTCTGAGTGTCCACCTTTATCCCTTCATCTGATACAATATGCCCCAAGAATGCTACAGACTTCAACCAGAACTCACATTTAGAAAACTTAGCATACAACTTACGATCACGGAGGGTTTGGAGTACCGCTCGCAGGTGGTCCGCATGCTCATCCTCTGAACGGGAATAAACCAGAATATCATCAATAAATACTATCACGAACAGATCTAAAAATGGCCGGAATAGGCTATTCATCAAGTCCATAAATACAGCGGGTGCATTAGTCAACCCGAAGGACATGACAAGGAACTCGAAGTGGCCATATCGGGTCCTGAAGGCTGTCTTCGGAATATCTTTTTCCCGAACTCTGACCTGGTGGTACCCCGACCTCAAATCAATCTTGGAAAAGCATCTAGCTCCCTGCAACTGATCAAACAAGTCATCGATCCTTGAAAGTGGATACTTATTCTTAATAGTTACCTTGTTCAACTGCCTATAATCGATACACATCCTCAGCGAGCCATCTTTCTTCCGCACAAATAGTACCGGTGCACCCCAAGGTGAGGTACTGGGCCTAATGTAACCTTTCTCCAGCAAATCTTTTAACTGCTCCTTCAACTCCTTCAATTCGGCAGGTGCCATTCTATACGGAGGGACGGATATTGGTTGAGTTCCTGGAAGCAAATCGATGCTAAAATCAATCTCTCGCTCTGGAGGAATACCTGGAAGCTCATCTGGAAACACATCTGCATACTCTTTGACTATGGGAATAGACTGAAGTGTAGGTATCTCAGCATCTGCATCTCTAACTCGCACAATATGATAAATGCACCCTTTTGCGATCATTTTCCTCGCCTTTAGATAGGAAATAAACCTACCTCTGGGTGTTGGTGTATTACCTACCCATTCAAGGACTGGCTCACCCGGAAAATGAAATTTGGCTACCTTTGCTCGGCAATCAACTGTGGCATAGCAAGCTGCCAACCAGTCCATGCCCATGATAGCATCAAAGTCCATCATCTCTAGCTCAACTAGGTCAGCTGAGGTCTGACGACTACAAATTGTCACCGTACAACCTCGGTAAACCCGTCTAGCAATAATCGATTCTCCGACCGGTGTAGATACCGCAAAAGGATCACTTAGTATTTCAGGCACTATACCAAACTTCCTCGCGACAAATGGGGTAATATACGATAAAGTAGATCCTGGGTCTATCAAAGCATAAGCATCGTGAGAGCAAATGGTTAATATACCTGTCACAACGTCTGGTGAAGACTCCTGGTCCTGTCGACCCGCTAAAGCATAGATACGGTTCTGATTACCACTTGAACTGGAACCTCTACCTCTGCCTCGACCTCTACCAGCCGAAGACTGAGACTCACGCCTTGAAGGATGCACGGACATAGACGATCCTGTTGCTGAACTCGCTGGTTGTGCCATTCCCCCAGAATCTCTATTTGGGCAATCTCGCATCATATGCCCCGGACGCCCACATGTATAACAAGCATCAGAACCTGCTCGGCATTGACCCAAGTGTCCTCTACCACAGATGTCACACCGCGGAGGAAATGACCATGTCTGCACAGAACCTCGTTGTCGCTGCAAACCCGACGCCCGTGAGCTCTCACCTGGTCCTGACTGAGTATAGCGGTCATACCCGTAACCCTGTAACTGAGGTGGCGGAGGCCTAGGTGGCCGTCCGAAGTACTGGGTCCTATAACTACCCTGAGATTGCTCCTGAGACCTGGGAAATCTCATCCTCTTACGTTGCCCTTGCTCAGCCCTCTCTGTACCCTGCTGCCGACGCCTACCCCTTTCTATATTCTGGGCGAATGCCTGAATCCGGGAGATATCCATACTATCCTGCAATGCAGCGGTGGCACATGTGCCTCGGTTAACTCTGGGGCTAACCCTGCTATAAACCTGTGAATCCTGTCCCGTATAGTAGAAACTATGGATGGTGCATATCTGGCCAATGAGTCAAAACGGAGACTATACTCTCGAACACTCATATTACCCTGCTTGAGGGCTAGAAACTGATCGACTCGAGCCTGTCGGATCTCCCGCGGTAAGTACTGGTCAAGGAAAGCATCTGAAAAATTCTCCCAAATAGCTGGAGGTGTATCACGTCCCCTGGACCTCTCCCATCCCTCATACCAAAGGATGGCTATATCTCGGAGTCGAAAAGCTGCTAGCTCAACTGCCTCTTTCTCCGTGGCATGCATAACACGAAAGATCCTGTGAAGCTGATCTATGAAATCCTGCGGGTCCTCCCTCTGATCTGTCCCCGTGAACTCTGGGGGACTCAAAGCAATAAACTCTCGGACCCTTGAACTCCCAGACCCCTCAGAAGTTCCTGCACTAGCTGATGCCCTAGCATGTTGCTGGGTAGCTACCAACTGTGTCAACAAATGCACCGCACTCCTTAAGTCCTGATCTGATGGAAGTGGAGGGGGAACTGGATGTGCGGTTTCCCTAGGAATCTCCGTAGTTGGTGGAGGAGCCGGTAATGGCTGAGTAGGGGTCTCCCCTTGAGCCTCAGACTGGGCCCCATCTACTGGGGGTACCCTGTTGGTCCCCTCACCTACTACTGTATCTCTCCTCTGGCTAGCCGTAGTCTTCCTAGTCACCGTCATCTGTGCATGCAAACACCAACACATAAGTTTAATTCAAATTTCCTATAACTCAGTTCTATAGCACGATTTAGATTTCAAAGAAGTGTAACCAACTCCTAAATGCCCTGTAGTTCCTTGCTTATATAATGTGGTGCACAACACATCTATAAACAAGACCCTACTAGACATGGCTTGTAGACTCCCTAGGACAGAACTGCTCTGATACCAAGTTTGTCACGCCCCGAACCTAGGAGCGAGACAAGCACCCCGTGCCTCACCTAACCTGGCGTACCAAATTGCGACTAAGGGACTCTGAACACATAATGTCATACTTTGGCCATGGGGCCACCTTGCAAGACAATTTGCGAAGCAAAATATAAAACTGAATGGAAACTAGCACTAACTAAATATCAATATAAAGCTAGGCCGACAAGGCCGTCATAGCTACTACAGCTGACAAACCACCAATTTATACAAACCCAACATACTGCACTAACCAACATGATATGCCTACAAGCCTCTACTGATAGATGTACTGTGATCGGAACAGGGCCCCGACCTACCCATAACATATATACAGATATACATAAGATGTACACAAAACTCTAGTCCTGGCAACTCCGAAAGACGTGGAGCTTACCGATCAGGCGGAACTCGGGAAACACCTACTGAGGAGGTCTACCCGTCTGTCTGTCTGAACCTGCACGCATGAAATGCAGCGCCCCCAAAAAAGGGACGTCAGTACGAAATAATGTACCGAGTATGTAAGGCAATAAAATAACTGAAATCTGAAACTGAACTGATAATATGATAACTGAAATTAACTGGGAGTCAAAGATGATCTGGAGATATACTTACCTGCTGATACTGACTCAACTCCTTCAATATAGTAAGTAAAATAATTGTACGGCCTTATAAGGCTCGGTATATATAACTGCTCTGCCATAGTAGGCTCGCTTATAGGCGCTCGGCCATACTAGGCTATGTATCTCGACCATGCTGGGCTCGCTCATAGGCGCTCGGCCACAGTAGGCTCGGTATATAACTTTCCATCTGATCAGAGGTTGCCCAATAGGGGCCTGCCCATCGATTATAGCTCGATGGTAATGAAAATACTGTAATACTGTATATATAGGCTTGCTGCTCTCTTGACTGGAAGAAGACAATACTAAAATTGAATATAGAGTCTCGATAAGGAATAATATTGTAACTTATGAGACTAGAATAGTGTGAATAAATTCATGAATATGAACTTCTCTTTTTGTCTCATTACTAACACATGTATCTACGAGATCATGCCAAAATGAAGGAAGGCTTAGCCTTAACATACCTTATCACAATCTTTTCAATCACCAAGTTGAACTCACCTCTTCGCACCTTAATCTACAAGAATGATAATAATACTATCGTTAAGTTACGAAAGGTACAACTATCGCACAACGAACGACAAACCTATTTTGTATTAAAACGGGCAGCATCTCCCCTATAATATGCCCTTCCTACAACTTCAAGATAACACCAACAATACAAGGACAGAACAATAACAATATATATACATCATTTTCCAGCCCTATATACACCATCAAATACTACAAAACAGCCCAACACACCCCAATCTCTTCGTACACAAAACGACCACCGTAGTAGTGTCAAACGACCCGAAAATGTTATGACGAACGACCAGCCAACCACCCTACATTTATATGGTGTTTATAAACCCCCTTCCTCCTCCAAAACTCCACAAAATAGTAATAAAACACGCAGCCCAACAGCAACACAAAACAGTCCACAAAACAGTCCGCTACAAGTGAATAACTCGAACTCACGGCTTCCGATCACCATCCCGTGAGTTCTTACAAGTATAGAACGACTTACCATGAATTTACAGAAGAAAAAATGGATGAAAGAGAGCAGTAAACTCACCTTATTTGTTGGATAACTCAGCTCCTATCTTGGTTCTTCAAACTCTAAGTTTTACCTCCAATTGGAACTTGAAAGGGAGAGAAAATCAATTAGGGTTTGTGGGAAATTTTTGGGAGGATTCTTTGCAGAGCTTATGTCTGGTTATTATGATCTATTTTAAGTCTAATATATGAAGAAAATAGGCCCTTAAAAGGCCTCTTTGGACGACCCGAAATGGCCCATTTTTGGGCTTTCATTTAAGCAAGTAGGTGACACACCTACTTGTCACCTAGCAGCTTGCGCAGTATCGCAAAAATGCAAATATCTCTCTACTCCGATGTCGTATTGACAAATGGTTTAATGCGTTGGAAACTAGACTCATAGAGCTTTAATTTGATAGGTGGAACACACCATAACTCTAAGTATATTGGGAGAAAATTGCAGTTACATTTGACCCAAAGTTTCAGTAAAACTTATGAATGTAACTTGTGATGACTTTTATCGACTTTTGTTCCACAACTCGCTTGACTTAAAAACATAACACACGGATGTAATACGACTAATATAAATCATAACATAATCTCTTTATCATGTTAATCACCCTAGTCTCACCCCAAAGTTACATGTTATAACATTCCCAACTTGTCGACTTTCGATGAAACATTGTTTTATTTAATTGCTTTAGCTTCTGAACTATCCAACCCTCTTTGTACTTGTTGTTCATGATCTTCAATATTTGTAACCTCAGAGGTAACATGATTAACTTACTTTATATACTTTTAAATATTATCTCATTTTTTTGTCCTACATTAGTTTGCTTACGACGCATTTTTACATACGAAAATATAGGGTGTAACAGCATAAGCCTGAATACGGGAAATATCCATGCCCTCTACCAAGGAGGCTGTTGTGCACTCATTTATCAGATGTGGTCCCAACCCGTTCACGAACAGATGCACCCTATCACTCATCTCTGACACCATATGGGGAGCATACCTTGCTAAAGAATCAAACTGTATACTATACTCTCGTACACTCATATTACCCTGTCGAAGGTTCAAGAACTTATCAGCTCTAGCTCGTCGTATCTCAACTGGCAAGTAGTGACGAAGAAAGGCCTCAGAAAATTCCTTCCACACGGCTGGAGGAGCGTTCGGACCACTAGATCTCTCCCAACTATCATACCAGAAAATCGCTAAATCCCGTAACCGATAAGAAGCCAACTCTACTGCCTCCGTATCACTAGCATGCATAACCCGCAATGTACGATGAATCTGATCAATAAATATTTGTGGGTCCTCCTTGGGGTCTGATCCGGTAAACACTGGAGGGTCTAGATTAATAAAATCACGAACTCTCGCACTAACCGGTTTATCAGCAGCACCGGTATTCTGCCTCTGAGCCTGAGCAGCTACCAAGCTAGTCAACAATTGCACCGCACTGCGCATATCATGGTCTGTAGTGCCAGACGGAGGAACTGGATGTACTGGGTGCCTCCTAATATCCTCGGGAGGAGACAGAGAGGTATGAGACGGCATCTCACTCTGAGCCTCACTTTGGCCTGCTCTGGCTGGAGGCACCTGAATGTTACCCTCTCCCACAGCTGTATCAAGCCGTTTACTAATCGCTTGCTTCCTAGTCGAAGGCATCGCTGAAAGAAAACAAGGTGAATATTAGATATGAACACTTACTACTCAACCCTACGCACGATCTAGATTCAGGAAAAAGGTAACAACCCTAGATGTCACGTAGCCTCCTGATTATAAATGTGGCGCGCTACACATCCATAATCAAAACTCTACTAGACACGGCTCATAGACAACCCCTAGGACAGACTTGCTCTTGATACCAAGTTTGTCACGACCCAACTGGAGGGTCATGACTAGCACCCGGGCCATACTTGCCGAGCACCAACGTACATTTTATCTAACCTTCCTTATTATCTTTAAGGGTCGACAAGATCAATATAAATAGTAGACATGGATCATGAACATCCAACAATGAAAGATAATGTCATGAACATACATAACATGGGACGACAAGACTGTCAAGAAACTATATATAAGGTACGAGCTATCATGATGCCATGAAAGACTATACAACAAAAATCAGCCAAAAAGGCATTCTAAACCATACATAAGTCGACACCTGTCTATGAGCCTCTAAAAGAACATAAGTGCTACAACATTGCCGGAACAGGGCCCCGACATACCCATAAGGTCTATAACAAAAATGCATACCAAGACCACGGCAAGTCCGGAGAAGGGATCTCGCCAATAACCGCTGAACTGGACAGCCTACTGTGGTGGGGGAGCTACGTCTACCTGTCTATCAGGACCTACAGCACGACATGCAGCGTCCACAAATAAAAAGGACGTCAGTACGAATAAAGTACTGAGTATGTGAGGCAAGAAAGCATAAGTAAGAACAGTAATGTAAACACGGATAGAGAATATACAACCTGTGACATCTAGGTACCTCTGAGGGCTACTGACATGAAATACATGATACATATATATATATGTACCTCTGAGGGCTACTGACATGAAATACATGATACATACATATATATACATAAACTTTTAAAACATACGCCTTTATGGGCATCACCATCATCATATCGTACCCGGCCATAATAGGCTCGGTAAAATGTACCCGGCCATCATAGGGCTCGGTAGAATCGTACCCGGCCACGTGGAGCTCGGTAAAATCCAACTGATCAGTGGTTGCACAATAGGTGCCGTACCCGGCCGACTATAGCACGGCTCGGTAGAGTAAAATAGATACATATATATGATGCATGCTGGACTCATTGGGATCACATTTTGAACCTTTCGGAGTGACATAAGGTTGGTATCCTTCGTACACGTTATTAGGATTAACTCTTCATCAAGAATCTTATAAGAATCAGGAACTACCAACAACATTGATAATATAAGAATAAGAGAAGAAGTAACATCAATATCAATCGTTTCATAAGAAGGGCAGCAATGTAAGTACTGCTAGCTTCTAAGAGTAGAGTATCTTTGGGAGCTCGTCATTACATTATGTACAATCGGAGTCGTGCAAAAGAATGAAGGGGATAGCCTCACATACCTTGTATATACTGCCCAACCTCAAGCTATGCAAATATCACGACTCCTTAGTCTACAATAAGACAAATGACACTATCATTATCGTTTAAGCGTCGTAACTATTATGTATCGACCACAACCTATTTTACGATGAAACGGACAGCACCTCCCCTATTTATATGACTTCCCACAAGTCAATACAATCACCAAACAGCCCAAACAACATCATTAATAATCATATTGAGCCTCCAAAACAGTCCACCAACCAACAACATTACTACCAAGCTTTTCGATATATATTTCACAAGTTCTAGCTTCAATGACTTAGCTGCAACTTGGATAATCTTAAATATATATAGAGTAAGAGGTTCCTTACCTTTAAACAGAAATAACAACTCCAATTTGACCTTAATTTTCCACGAAATATCCCTTCAATTCTGCCACAAGAACAAGGAAGCGAAACTAGCAATTAATTCGGGTTTTTCGGCACTAGAATTACTTTAGAAGACTTGAAATCACCTAGGGTTGATATTAAAAACTTGAAGGTGTATTTACAGGACATAAAACACTTAAAACAACCTCCCACACGAGCTGGAACAACACAAAAATCAGCAACAACAAGAAGAACAAGAAACTTACTAGCGCCACGGGATTCCCGATATTTGATTTGTGTTGTTTGCCCTTTGTTTGGGTCTTGGATCATGAGAGAACTTTGAGAGACTGTTTTTAGGGTTATAAGGTCTGAATATACTGAAAAATAATGACTTAAAACGGGGTTGAGGTATCTTATATATGTCCATATGTCTTAAACCGCCTTTGTGGGCCCCATAGAGAGCAGCTTGGCGCACACTCGCGAAAACATGAATATCTCTCTATTCCGAGATCGTATCAACGAACGGTTTAATGCGTTGGAAACTAGACTCATAGATCTTCAATTTGATAGGTAGATCACCCCATAATTCCAAGCACATTGGGAGAAAAATACAGTAACATTTGACCTAAAGTTTAAGTAAAATTATAAACCTAAGTTGCGACAACTTTTATCGACTTTTATTTCATAACTCGCTTGACTTCAAGACTTATGATGCGGATATTATATGATTCAAATACATTAAAACAAGACCTCTTGGGACAGTTAATCACCTCTAGTGTTATCCGAAAATACGGGTTACAACATCCTTGATTCGTTTAACTTCTAATATTTGTTAACCACTCTTATACACCCTTGTATCGTTTAAGACCAATAGGATTAACTTCTTATCATCTCAAAGATAATCTCTTCTTGGATTTACATCGACTAACTTACGACGTGATCTATGGTATGCGAATTTGGGTTGTAACACATATCACCATTTTGTATTAAAAAAAAAGTATTCACAAGCTATTGCTTACCTCATAGAGCCGTTCCACCTTATAATGCGTCCTTCTTTCCCCCGGCATCCTCGTTATCTTCACTCTGGAATAGGTAAGGGTATTTAGACTTCATCTCCTCTTCTGCTTCCCATGTCATTTCTTCTATATTCTTGTTCCTCCATAATACTTTAACGGAAGCTACATCCTTTATTCTCAGCTTGCGGACTTGTCGATCTAATATAGCCACTGGCACTTCATCATATGGTAGATCCTCTGTAACTTGTACATCTTTGATAGGGACGACCCGAGAAGGGTCTCCAATACATTTCCTCAACATAGATACATGGAATACCAGGTGTACAAATTCCAATTCGGATGGCAATTCTAACTCATAAGCAACCTGTCCAATTCGTCGAAGAATTTTGTATGGCCCAATATACTGATTCAACTTACCCTTCTTCCCAAAACGCATAACACCCTTCATCGGCGAGATCTTTAGGAAAACCCAATCACCAACCTCAAATTCCAGATCACGACGTCGGACATCGGAATAAGACTTTTGCCTGCTTTGTGCCGTCCTTAGTCGCTCTTGTATCACTTTCACCTTCTCAATGGCTTTGTGAATCAAATCTTGCCCATATAATTCTATCTCACCGACTTCGAACCATCCAACTAGTGATCTACATCTCCTCACGTACAGTGCCTCATACAGGGCCATTTTAATACTGGAATGGTAGCTATTATTGTAGACGAATTCTATAAGTGCTAGATGGTCATCCTAATTCCCCTTGAAATTTAGAACATATGCTCGTAGCATATCTTCAAGCGTCTGAATGGTACGTTCAGCCTGTCCATCAGTCTGCGGATGGAATGCAGTGCTGAGATTTACTTGTGTGCCTAAACCCTTCTGAAAAGACCTCCAAAAGTTAGCCGTAAATTGAGATCCTCGGTCTGATATAACAGATACCGGCACACCATGAAGCCTAACAATCTCCTTGATATACAACTTCGCATAATCTTCAGCCGTGTAAGTTGTCTTAACTGGCAGAAAATGGGCAGATTTTGTAAGTCGATGAACTATCACCCAGATGGAGTCAAACTTATGATAAGAGCGAGGTAATCCAATAATGAAGTCCATATTAATCACCTCCCATTTCCAGGTCGGAATCTCTATATTCTGAATCTATCCACTGGGTTTCTGATGCTCGATCTTTACTTGTTGGCAATTAGGACACTGAGCTACAAATTCTGCAATAGACTCCTTCATGTTATCCCACAAATACTGCTCCTTAACATCATGATACATCTTTGTCGAGCCGGGATGGATAGAATATCGGGACTGATGAATCTCAATCATAATCTTCTCTCGCAACCCTGCCACACTAGGCACACATAATCGGCCCTGGTATCTCAGTGTCCCATCTCCTCCGATCTTGAAAGTTGTAATCTTACACTGCTGAATTCCCTCTCTCAATCTTACTAAGGTAGGATCTTCATATTGCCGTGCTTTTACCTTGGCTACCAAAGATGATTCTGCTGTATTCTGTACAGTAACACCTCCGTCATCAGAGTACAACAATCTGATTCTCATATTGGCCAGTTGGTGAAGCTCTTTGGTCAACCCTTGTCTACCTGCCTCAATATGTATTAAACTTCCCATTGACTTACAGCTGAGAGTGTCTGCCACAACATTGGCTTTACCGGGATGGTACAATATCTCGACGTCGTAGTTTTTCAGTAATTCAAGCCACCTACGCTGCCTCAAATTCAACTCCTTCTGCTTGAAGATGTATTGTAAACTCTTGTGATCTGTGTAGATGTCAACATGGACGCCGTATAAGTAGTGCCGCCATATCTTCAAAGCATATATTACTGCAGCCAATTCCAAATCATGAGTCGGGTAATTCTTTTCATGCTTCTTCAATTGTCTTGATGCATAAGCAATCACCTTCCCACGTTGCATCAATACGCACCCCAAACCTATACCTGAGGCATCACAATATACCACATAACCTTCTGTTCCTTCTGGGAGAGTGAGCACTGGCGCGGATGTCAATCGATTCTTTAGCTCCTGAAAACTATGTTCACAAGCATCAGACCACTGGAACTTGGTAGCTTTCTGTGTTAACTTAGTCAATGGTGCTGATATAGAGGAAAACCCTTCTACAAACCGCCTATAATATCCTGCTAGCCCCAGGAAGCTGCGGACTTCTGACGGTGTTGTAGGTCTCGGCCAATTCTTCACTGCATCGATCTTCTGAGTGTCGACACTAATACCCTCATCAGATATCACATGGCCAAGGAATGCTACTGAGTTCAGCAAGAATTCACATTTAGAGAGCTTAGCATATAACTTATGATCCTGAAGGGTCTGGGCATAAGCCTGAATACGGGAAATATCCATGCCCTCTACCAAGGAGGCTGTTGTGCACTCATTTATCAGATGTGGTCCCAACCCGTTCACGAACAGGTGCACCCTATCACTCATCTCGGCCACCATATGGGGAGTATACCTTGCTAAAGAATCAAACTGTATACTATACTCTCGTACACTCATATTACCCTGTCGAAGGTTCAAGAACTTATCAGCTCTAGCTCGTCGTATCTCAGCTGGCAAGTAGTGACGAAGAAAGGCCTCAGAAAATTCCTTCCACACGGCTGGAGGAGCGTTCGGACCCCTAGATCTCTCCCAACTATCATACCATAAAATCGCTAAATCCCGTAACCGATAAGAAGCCAACTCTACTGCCTCTGTATCACTAGCATGCATAACCCGCAATGTACAATGAACCTGATCAATAAATGTTTGCGGGTCCTCCTTGGGGTCTGATCCGGTAAACACTGGAGGGTCTAGATTAATAAAATCACGAACTCTCGCACTAACCGGTTTATCAGCAGCACCGATATTCTACCTCTGAACCTGAGCAGCTACCAAGCTAGTCAACAACTGCACCGCACTACGCATATCGTGGTCTGTAGTGCCAGACAGAGGAACTGGATGTACTGGGTGCCTCCTAATATCCTCTAGAGGAGACTGAGAGGTATGAGACGGCATCTCACTCTGAGGCTCACTTTGGCCTGCTATGGCTGGAGGCACCTGAATGTTACCCTCTCCCACAGTTGTATCAAGTCGTTTACTAATCGCTTGCTTCCTAGTCGAAGGCATCGCTAAAAGAAAACAAGGTGAATATTAGATATGAACAATTACGACTCAACTCTACACACGATCTAGATTCAAGAAGAAGGTAACAACCCTAGATGTCACGTAGCCTCTTGATTATAAATGTGGCACTCTACACATCCATAATCAAAACTCTACTAGACACGGCTCATAGACAACCCCTAGGACAAACTTGCTCTGATACCAAGTTTGTCACGACCCAACTGGAGGGTCATGACTAGCAACCGGGCCATACTTGCCGAGCACCAACGTACATTTTATCTAACTTTCCTTATTATCTTTAAGGGCCGACAAGATCAATATAAATGGTAGAAATGGATCATGAACATCCAAAAATGAAAGATAATGTCATGAACATACATAACATGGGACGATAAGACTATGAAGAAACTATATATAAGGTACGAGCTACCATGAGTCGACACCTGTCTATGAGCCTCTAAAGAAACATAAGTTCTATAACATTGCCGGAACAGGGCCCCGACATACCCAAAATGTCTATAACAAAAATGCATACCAAGACCACGGCAAGTCCGAAGAAGGGATCTCGCCAATAACCGCTGAACTGGACAGCCTACTGTGGTGGGGGAGCTGCGTCTACCCGTCTATCAGGACCTGCAGCACGACATGCAGTGTCCACAAATAAAAGGGACGTCAGTACGAATAAAGTACTAAGTATGTAAGGCAGGAAAGCATAAGTAAGAACAGTAATGTAAACAGGGATAGGGAATATACAACATGTGACATCTGGGTACCTCTGAGGGCTACTGACATGAAACACATGATACATACATATATATACATAAACTTTTAAAACATACGCCTTTGTGGGCATCACCATCATCATATCGTACCCGGCCGTAATAGGCTCGGTAAAATGTACCCGGCCATCATAGGGCTCGGTAGAATCATACCCGGCCACGTGGAGCTCGGTAAAACCCAACTGATCAGTGGTTGCACAATAGGTGTCGTAACCGGCCAACTATAGCGCGGCTTGGTAGAGTAAAATAGATACATATATATGATGCATGCTGGACTCATTGGAATCACATTTTGAACCTTTCGGAGTGACGTAAGGTCGGTATCCTTCGTACACGTTATTAGGATTAAATCTTCATCAAGAATCTTATAAGAATCAGGAACTACCAACAACAATGATAATATAAGAATAAGAGAAGTAACATCAATATCAATCGTTTCATAAGAAGGGCAGCAATGTAAGTACTGCTAGCTTCTAAGAGTAGAGTATCTTTGGGAGCTCGTTCATTACATTATGTACAATCGGAGTCATGCAAAAGAATGAAGGGGATAGCCTCACATACCTTGTATATACTGCCCAACCTCAAGCTATGCAAATGTCACGACTCCTTAGTCTACAATAAGAGAAATGACACTATCATTATCGTTTAAGCGTCGTAACTATTATGTATCGACCGCAACCTATTTTACGATGAAACGGACAGCACCTTCCCTATTTATATGACTTCACACAAGTCAATACAATCACCAAACAGCCCAAACAACATCATTAATAATCATATTTAACCTCCCAAAACAGTCCACCAACCAACAACATTACTACCAAGCCTTTCGATATATATTTCACAAGTTCTAGCTTCAACGACTTAGCCGCAACTTGGATAATCTTAAATATATATATAGAGTAATAGGTTCCTTACCTTTAAACAGAAATAACAACTCCAATTTGACCTTAATTTTCCACGAAATATCTCTCCAATTCTGCCACAAGAACAAGGAAGCGAAACTAGCAATCAATTCGGGATTTTCGGCACTAGAATTACTTTAGAAGACTTGAAATCACCTAGGGTTGATATTAAAAACTTGAAGGAGTATTTACAGAACATAAAACACTTTAAACAACCTCCCACACGATCTGGAACAACACAAAAATCAGCAACAACAAGAAGAACAAGAAACTTACTAGCGCCACAGGATTCCCGACACTTGATTTGTGTTGTTTGCCCTTTGTTTGAGTCTTGGATCATGAGAGAACCTTGAGAGAGTGTTTTTAGGGTTCTAAGGTCTGAATATACTGAAAAATAATGACTTAAAATGGGGTTGAGGTATCTTATATATATCCATATGTCTTAAACTGCCTATGTGGGCCCCATAGAGAGCTGCTTGGCGCACTTTCACGAAAATGTGAATTTCTCTCTATTCCGATATCGTATCGACGAACGGTTTAATGAGTTGGAAACTAGACTCATAGATATTCAATTTGATAGGTAGATCACCCCAATAATTCTAAGTATATTAGGAGAAAAATGTAGTAACATTTGACCTAAAGTTTAAGTAAAATTATAAACGTAAGTTGCGACAACTTTTATCGACTTTGTTTCATAACTCGCTTGACTTCAAGACTTATGATACGGATAATATATATGATTCAAATACATTAAAACATGACCTTTTGGTACAATTAATCACCTCTAGTGTTACCCGAAAATACGGGTTACAACATCCTTGATTCGTTTAACTTCTAATAACTTGTTAACCACTCTTATACACTCTTGTATCGTTTAAGACCAATAGGATTAACTTCTTATCATCTCAAAGATAATCTCTTCTTGGATTTACATCGACTAACTTACGGCGTGATCTAAGGTACGCGAATTTGGGTTGTAACATAAATATATCTATTGTTTCATTCCTTATTGTTCTGTCAGTTGTTGTCCGTACATGATCATTGTATTCCTTTAGTCGCTTCTTTTATTCTATTTCTATTGTTGATTTTTCCGGTATTAGATCATGCTATCATCTTGTTCCGTATTAGTTGCCTTCTTACTTTTTATTTTATTTTTATATTTCATTTCATACTGCCTATTTCATGTCCTAGTACGTGTCTTGACCTGGCCTCGTCACTACTCTACTGAGGTTAGGCTTGATACTTACTAGGTACCATTGTGGTGTACTCATGCTATGCTTCTGCGTATCCTTTTGTGCAGATCCAGGTACGTCAGCTCGTGTCGGTCGATAGAGACTTCCTGCTAGCCATTTTATCGGTGACTTCAAGGTATGTTTGCTTGGCATACGCAGGCCTCAGAGTCACCTTCCTTTATCCTCATTTACTGTTGTATTTACTTTCAGACAGTTATGTAGTAGTTAATTTTGTTACTCTGTAGAGCTTATGACTCGGTTTCACCGATTTTGGGGTGTGTAGTGTGAGATTCGATTTCCGGAAGGTTTTATCTATTGTTCAAATATTTTTTGCAATTTGTTAATTCATATATGTTCAATTTTCATTATTGTTAGGCTTACCTAGTCGTAGAGACTAGGTGCCATCACGACATCCTACGATGGAAAATTGGGGTCGTGACAGTGATTAAGTATAATGACGAGCAAATTTAGCACATCAATAATTTCACAAAAAGCCTGTCAAATTTTAATCAAGTTATAATAAGCTAAATCATGATTTCTAGCATTTATCTTCATATTCATATTAATCTAGAAGTCAAGTAAAACACAAAACAAGAAGGTCACTTAATCCTACAAGGCACAAATAGTCGAATAATCTACCCCAAGCATGATTGACCCTGGCACATGCATATACGCTCGTCACGTCATATATGAATCACCCCCGCATGTAGCAAACAATATCAATTAGTAGGAAAAATTTCTCCAACAAAGTTAGGCAAGACACTTACCTCAATCAAGCCAAATCGATAAACTAGAAGTGTCATCCCACTCAAATCATCCCCCGAATGACTCTAAACTAGCCAAAAACAACTCAAAATTATCAAATAATGCCAAAGGAAGCAAACCCGGTCGATAAAGGTCAAATTTTTACACATTTACTCAAAGTCAACCAAAAAGCCAAACTCGGCCCCACACCTTATAACCCAACAAAGCTCACAAAATTCGACAACCCATTCAATTACGAGTCTTAACCATTCTAATTTAACTCAATTCTGACTTCGAATCGATGTTCAAAACTCAAAAATTCACTTTACGAAAGTTTAGACAAAAACCCCCAATTTCTCTTTTGAAATTATCAATCAACTACTAAAAACGAAGATGGAATCACGGAATATAATCCAAACCGAGTAAAAAACACTTACTCCAATCCATGTGGTGAAAATCCTGTCCAAAATTGCCCAAATCTGAGCTCCAAAATCATGTGAGTAAAAGTGACTAAATTCCGGAATAAGTAAAAATGCAGCAGTTATTAAAGCTCAAATCAAATTCTAGATAACCCCAAAACTCACATTTGATAAGCCCAACATAATCCTTGTGAGATTACACCCAAGATAGCCTTTTGAATCACCCAACTTGCCCGTAAAATGAGGAAGATATGATATTTTGAAGTTTTAAAGTATATCTGAAAATTTAAGAGACAGAAATGACATTTTTGTAATTATTTTACACCCAAAAAATCAGGAACAAAATAATTTTTGTTTTAGCACCCAAAACTCACTCGGAACCTCCCGTACACAAACCATATATGAAGAGGTAAGAACTGGTCCTATGAACCTCCAAACTCCATAACACAAGAACACAACATATCCTCCAAGATCTGAATAGTGTGCTCGAATTGTCCGTCTGGGTAAAGATGAAACGTTATGCTCAGCTCAACTCGCATGCCGAACTCACGCTGCACGACTCTCTAAAAATGCAATGTGAACTACATGCCTCAGCTAGAAATGATGGAAATGGGCACGCTGTGCAGGCGGATAATCTCCTAAATGTAAACTTGAGCCAATCGCTATAAAGAATAGGAAGTCGCCACCAGAAAGAATTGCGCGGACTTAGTCAATCGGTCCACAATAACCCAGACTACGTCATATTTCTTCAAGGTACGTGGCAATCCTAACACAAAATCCATAGTGACGCGCTCCTACTTCCACTCTGGTATCTCCAATCTCTGAGTCAATCCACCCGGTTTCTGATGTTCACACTTCACTCGTTGACAATTCAAACATCGAGATGCATAAGCAACAATGTCTTTCTTCATTCTATGCCACCAATAGTGTTGTTTCAACTCACGGTACATTTTTGTGACACCTAGGTAAATGGAATAGTGCAAACTGTGAGCCTCTTCAAGGATCAACTCTCTCAACCCATCAACAAATTGGAACACAATTCGGTCTTGAAGCCGAATAACACCATCATCACCAATCACATCCTCCTTAGCACCACCCCGCTGCGCCGTATCCTTTAACACCAACAAGTGAGGATCATCAAACAAGCGAGCCTTGATACGCTCTAATAATGAAAACTATGCCACAACGCAAGCAAGAACTCGGTTGAACCCTACACGTTGAGAGAAATAAAGGTAGATAAAAGAGTATTATTATTATTATTCTCTATTGGAAGGTATGAGGATGCGATCTGGTATGATGTGATTCCCATGAATAATTATCATATCTTGTTGGGAAAGCCATGGTATACCTATAGAAGAGCTTTATATAACATGGAAAAAAATAGATACTCTTTTGAGGTTAACGGAAAGAAACTTATTCTTGGACCTTTGACCTCCTCACAAATTTATGAAGATGAAAAGACTGTTAAAGAGAATATGGAAAAATATGAGAGAGAAAAGAATGAGAGAAGTAAGGGAGTGCATGTTGACATCCCAAGAGAGGAAAAAGGAGAGGTTGTATTGAGTGAAGAGAATGGGATGTCAATTGAGAAAAAGAGTGAGCTTGAGGGAAAAGATAAGAGAGAAGGCAATGAGATAAGAAAAGTCTTTGAGGTAGAGAGAGAAAAACAAGAGGGTTTGAGTAAAGAAAAAGAAAAAAACTTTAGTGAGAGAAAAGAGGCTAAGAGTGAGGGAAAAGTTAGTTTTGTGATAAAAGCCAAAGAGGGTGTAAGCAGGAATAAAATTTCTTTACTTCCTAACCTATTAACTCATTCTTGTTTTAGTTCTTGTGATTTTGTGCAGCCACGTGTTGAAAGACCTTTTGAAAGGAGAGGTGAGGCACGAGAAATGGTGGTAAAGGATCCAATTGGATTCCAACATGAATTAGGTGAAATTAATTCTTGTTGGATGGTGGAAGATAAAAGCTTGGTTAAATTCTTTGTTATTGAACCTTTTGACTATTTTAATTCTTATTTATAGGTTTATGACATGGAGTTTTCTAAAGCCATTGCTAAGCTGGAATCATTGCATAAAAGAATACAAGGTGATGTTGTTCCATTAGTAAATAAGTCCAAGTATGATATGTATAATTGGTTCATTCACATTCTTGGCCTTCCTAGAACACCTAAGGTATTTTTGGAGGTAATGAACTATACTCTTATTTCTTATGTTGGTGACTTTATAATTTTTGTGGATGATGATATTTTGATGCATATCAAGTCATTAACTGTAATATCTAAGTTAAAGTGCAAGAGTAATTTGTTTTCTTTTGAAATTGAGTATGACATAGATGATTATGCATTCCAACTTGGTGGAAAGAGGCATGAAATTTATGAGAAGAGGCTTGTTAATGAGTTAAATATTCTTTCTTCTCTTATTCAAGTGTCTAATGAGTTTTCATGTGATAAATTGCTAGAATGTGAGTTTTGTTGTTTGATGGAAAGTCATTCCTCTAGGCATGTTGATTGTGAGCCTGTAAAAGTGTTTGCTACTATTAAAGAGGATATGCATGATTATTGTGACGTTAGTGATCAAATACTCTTTCATGAACCTATCTATGACTCTTTCTGTAACAATTTGAGCAATTATGTAGAATCCATTGATGTTGCGAATATTATTGGGGAAAGTTATAATCATGAGCTTGAATGTATTGAAATTTGTATTTTAGAATTTATGGGTTCTTCTGACCTTTCTGAGAATTTATGTGCTTCTTTGAATAACTTACATGTAGAAGAATCCATGGGATTTATAATTGATACTTGGCTATATCATAAGAGTGTCTTATTTGATACATGTGGCAGAGATACTTGTGTTAAATGGATGCATGACCAATATTTTGTAATTTCTTTGGCATTCACATGTTTGGACTACCTTATTGACAAGATCGCATTGCAAATTTCATTACATAGTGCATCTAAGAGAGGTTTTTATTGGACAACTCTAAGTAGGCATAAATTTTATTGGGATGATGATGTCCATATGCTTTATAAAGGAGTATTTACACCTATTAGGCTTAATTGGGTTAAGTAGATACATGGTCACTATCTTATTTTATTCCTACCATTTTTTCAGATTAGTAGATGTCATTTACTAGTGCGTGACTTCTTTTTCTTGCAAGGTCGAAATTCGAGGATAAATTTTCTTCAAGAAGAGGGGAATGATAGCATCCTAGGAAGCTCAAATCTATTCAAGGGCAAGAATGAAGCTTTAGAATCTCAAAGAGGGCCTTTAACAAAATGTCAAGTTAAAGAGTTGCAAAACAAGGTTATTAGACTTCAAGTGCAAATAAAGATGTTGTTAATTGGGATGGAGAGCTCAAGGATAAAGGATATGAGTTGTCTAGGTATTATAATTATTTTATGGTCCAAATTCATGTCCAAGAAAAGGTGAATTAGATCGCAAGAGACATCCTCTGAAGAAGGTCCAAATCAGGCCATTATTGGACCTATTTGGCACCTAAAAATGTGTCCAAACTTGCAGCCCAATAAGTCCTACATGAAGCCAAATTTTTATAACATAAAAGGACTTACTTGCTGCCCAAGAAAGGTTCAATAGGCGTGATAGAAGTTGGTGCCAAGTTGCTTGTAAGTTGCCTCCAAGATTTTCAAGATCCTATCCATGATTGGTTTGCGACTTTCAAGATTCTATCCAAGATTGGTTTTAACTTATTTCCATATATTTTGGTACTAGATTTATTGTTTTCCTAGGTAATTAAGATTATTTTTTCCTTTTCCTAAGATTGTTGGAGTTACTTTCCAAGATTGACTTGGTTTTTGTTTCCTGGTATTTTTTCTTTTCCTAAGGTATTTGGACTTGTTGTCCAAAGTAGTTTATGACTTTATTTCCTTATTTTTATGTAGGAATTTTGTGACCCCCTCTCTATATAAAGGGGTATCTTCTTTGTTTTTAGATTTTAGATTATGATAGACAATATCAATAAAAACTGTTAGATTTTTCTTGCACTCTTGTGTGTGGCTACTCTTGGATTTATTCTTCAACCTTCAAGACTCAACTTAAGGTGGTAAGAAAACTCTTTCGAAATCTTAGATCACTTCTAGGTATTCAAGAAAGGTGATAAGTTTAGGCTTATTGTTGTTCTTGTTATTCTAAAGGGTCGGGTTTCACAATCTATCTTTTATTTTTAATTCTGTACCAAAGGCGATTAGTTCTTTATTAGCTAATTGTTGTTGTTAGGATTCAATTTCAAGAATAGACTTCTTGAATTCAAGAAACTCTTTCTTAAATTCAATCTGATATAGAAATTGGCACACAAAAAGTTGAGCCAGAGCAGAGTAAATTGTCTGATATAGACACAGAGACAAGGGCAACAGTGGAAAAAATGATGTTTGATCAAAGACAAAAACAGATGGGACTTCCAACAAGTGAGGAGATTAAGAATCAAGATATGCTCAAGTTCATGGAACAAAACTTTTCATTGTGATCTTCATACTTTTCATACAATTCTCCTTATTTACCCAGTTGAATGTACATAAAAATACATAATCATTTAATGGGCTATAATATATTTTTTTTTTACAAGGACAAAATGATCTCTCAATCTTTAAAGGATATTTTTGTAAATCAGCTTTTGAATTAGGGTGCTCCACTTTTAGTGCAGTATGATAATACTACACGTTAGTTTGAAATGGCCCTTGCCATTCAAAACATTGAACACAACACATAAGGTAGCATATACGCAGATTGGATCAGAGAAACCATGGCACATGCATGGATCAACTTTACCGCTTTTGTTTTTGAAGATATTTGTTGGATATGGTTTCTATATTAGCTAAATAAAATTAAAATTCATCATTTTCATTCTTTAATAATATTTAAATTAAGATTAAAAATTCATCATTTTCAGAAACTTGAATTTTTTCATTTAGCTTTAATTTTATAAATCCAAAATGTTCTTTAATAGTCTATTTAAATTAAGATTAAAATTCATCATTTTCATGAACTTGAGTTTTTTCCTTATTAATATGGGGTACACGCGCAACGCGCATGGCCAGATACTAGTCCTATTAAAAGTGCATAGCTTTTGACAAATAGCTTAGTTTGCGTTGCTAGATGAAACGTTAAAAAAGAAAATTCGATGTCAAAGGTTCAAACCTTGTATGAAAAGCATGAAGATCACAATGAAAGAATTAGTAAACGACTGACAGATTTTCTAAAAATTAATGCATTTCAATAGAATTCTGGTGACATTGCTTCTCAAGTAATTGTGTACAGAGCAAGGCAAAAAGATTCTTACTAGTACTAAACAAACTATTCATAGACTAAAATTAGCAAAAGACATTAAGAAAATAAACAAAATCTCATCCAAGATGAGAAGGAAAAATGGATGCCATCTCTTCTCAGCCTGAATCTACAAACTGTAGTACTGCCCGATCCAGCACATACCCCTATTTACTTTTTCTCCAAACCCTCTTCTTACTCCTCATGAAGAGCAGAGAAAAGATTAATAAAATAAAATAAAAATAAAGAAAACATAAATGAAAAAATAAAAAAATAAAAAAGCTAAAAAGGAGGAAAAAAACTACATTTTACATCGATAAATGGCTAAAGAAATGCATGTGCTTATCCAAATCAGCCGGTGGACAACTGCAAGCATGAACGTGCCAGAAGGTGATACGTGACATTCCTATTTAATTTGCAGCTGTTAGAAATGCCATTGAAGAAGCTCTCCCGTTTCCATCGAGGAAACTATCTAGCACAGGCTGCACAGGTAAAAGCTGTCTGTAAATTTGGTAAAGAGAGGATGGGTTATAAGCAGTGAAAGCATGCACATAAAAGGACAGCTCGGTGCACTAAGCTCCCGGTATGCGTGGGGTCCGGGCCCCCGAACCACAGGGGTCTATTGTACGTAGCCTTACCCTGCATTTCTGCAAGAGGTTGTTTCCACGGCTTGAACCCGTGACCTCCTGGTCACATAGTAGCAACTTTACCAGTTACGCCAGTGAAAGCATGCACATAGATGAAGGAAATTCCGAGCTGAAGTTTCTGAGACATCTAGATTTAGTGTAAACCAAACATAGAAAATCTCTGTAGGTTAGTTTAGTTTTTCACTGGGTCGCTCAATTCTTGATCAGCTCACAGGTACTAAAGAAATTGTGCCATAAGTTAAAGAAGCAGAGAACATATCCATTAACAGACCAAACAGTCACAAATCTTCAGTATCTTGTGGCTCTCAAATGATGAGGCAACTCTCAACCTTCAGCTCATCCATTGGCCTTGAAATTTGTAGATGAACTGTTTAGCACTATTTTCTCATGCCTAACTCTACAGGTTCAGAACTTATCAATTATCATCAAGCACCAAATAATGCTTTGTGGTGCCCTGTGCCCAATTATCTCAACTTAAATTCTCTCAGCTCCCACACATGGGGAAGAAACAATGTACATGACCGTAAGTTTACACTATAGTTTTCTTATAAGCTGAATATAATTGATATACCGAAAAGAGAAGCATAACTGCCAGCTGTCAGGTTAAAGCAGGAATGCTCTTCCAGCATGGTAATCCAAATTGCAAAAAGAACAAAATTTCAGTATTCTCCAAAAATAGGATTAGAAGTTATGGAGGAACCAGCAAAAGATATTTACCGAACACTGGAAGCCTTGCACAATACTTATCAAGAATATTTTTGGCATTATTGGCAGTAACTTAGGCTTACTGAGTAGAAGATTTGTCTTTTCTCTATCAAGAAATTTCGCTTAACTTTGCAATCCACTGATGTTTGGTGTATGCAGATCAGAGATGTCTTTAAGCTCATTGTATATCACTATCTCTTATTGCGTTAGCCTATAACTTAGGATCTCAAACTAACTAGTATTACTGTTGAAGTGTGTGACCATCTCATCTAAAAGCTTAAGCTGTTAGAGAGAACATACTTTTATTTACTTAATTATGTCTTCAACACGCCTCCTCACGTGCAGGCTTGATTCTTTTTTATGAGCCAAATACGTGAAAATTCTTTTTGATATTGGGTGGTGGTGAGACTCGAACCCAGAACCTCTTCCTGGCTCTAATACCATGTTGAAGTGTGTGAACTGTGACCATCTCAGCTAAAAGTTTAAGCTGTTAGAGAGAACACACTTTTATTTACTTAATTATGTCTTCAACTATTACTTTATTTCAATAGTGTCCTCTAGGTATTTCACGTCAAAGCAAGCATCTGGATTGCTCAAGTACACTAGATGATATTTCTTCATTGAACTACTTCTCAGGTTTATTTAGTCCATTAATAGACATTTATTAGCAACTTAGTCAGAAATTAACCTAGCATCATTCAGCTGTTTCTTCAAGTATGTCTGATGGCAATTTCTCCATATTTATTAATCTAGCCAGTCCAGGGAGTCTCTTTTTGTTTGTGGTTAGGTCAGCCCAAGGTTAACTCTGTGTAATCTCTATCACTTAACCTCTTTTCAGTGTTTGGCAAGTTGTAAAAGTGCTTAAAACAAGCCATAAGCTGGGCAACCCCAACTTATCGCTTTTTGGCTTAAAAGTTATTTTTGTTTGACCAATGATTTTACCTTTTTTATCCCTTACACTTTTCCGTAATTTCCAAAAGAACCCTACATAACAAAAGGCCCCAACTCTACTAGTTTAGTTTCTTCTTCATTCCTCCACAAGTTTTCATCTTTGACTTCCATGGCTATCTCTATGGCATAAACCAGTGGTGTGTGTAACCTATCTTCCCCCTGTTTTTGTTTTCTGTGCATTAGTTAGAAATCAACCATCATATAGAGTATTCTTCTTTTCGTTGATATTCTTGAAACTCTCAAAAAGTTAAAAGCTTCTATAAGGATCTCATTTTATTTATGCAATTGAAAAAGATAATTTTGCCTAGTTGAGATTTGGTGGAGCTTTTGAAATTATTTCAGATGGTCTTCAAAGGGACAAGGATTCAGGAATGAGTCCCTTTTTTAAAAAAAAAAACATCCTCCTTTGTTAGTAGCAAGTTTCACAAATAATTATTATTTTATTTTTCTTGAAAATCCTTTTTTTTTGAGAGTTAGAGACTCTCTATTTCCTTTTACCAAACAAAAAACAAGCTTGTTAGCAGTAAAGAATAACAAACACTAATTATCAAAAAATAAAATCTAAACACAAATATTTCTAAAATCTTTAGAGAAAATTCTTTAAAAACAATATTTTTAATGTTAACAGATTTAAGGACATTTCAGTAATTTTAACAGAAAAAAGTGCTTAACGGCACTTTTTCGCCAAACGCATCACTGCTTATTTTCAGCTTCAGTATTTTTATCCAAACACGTAACTACATATTCATAAAACCAGCTCCCGCACTTAAAAAGTGTTTTTAAGATTCGCCAAACGCATCACTGCTTATTTTCAGCTTCAGTATTTTTATCCAAACACGTAACTACATATTCATAAAACCAGCTCCCGCACTTAAAAAGTGTTTTTAAGCCCTTGCTGCTTTTATTCAGCTAACCCAAACGGGCCCCAAATTTATACATCACTTGTCCCCAGAGGATTGAGAATCAGTACCTCATTATTTGCTTTCGAAAGGAAGAATGGTTCTTTTTCACGCAGCCCATCATTGTCAGCAAGAATTCTCTCCAGATCCTGCAAGTTAAAGAAGAATAATGGCAATTAAAAGAAACATCACGTAAAGAAAGTCAGTAAACAAGAAATGAACACAAAATTGAGTCATGTACTGAGGGTTGGTACTTGGTACAACTCCTCTCAGAATATATTGTGAAAGACCCTGGGATAATCCTACCCTAGTTGATATTGGAAAAAAACAAATCATATGGAGAAAGTATACAGGGAGAAAACACGAATTATGAATAACGTATGAAGATATGTTGAGGACTTGAGGGTTGGTACGACATCACTCAGAATGTCATAGTGAAATGTATTAATCCTACTCTCCAATAGCCACTGAAAATGGACGAAAGCTAGTACTCCTGTTAAGCAATTGAGGCAAACTTGAAATATAGATACTTCCCAAGAATTTTTACACAATACTGAATTTCAATGGGGAAAGTCACAATTTTCAATGTGCTGCATTCTTGCTTGACCAGAGCTTATTATTCATTATATATTTTAATATTATTGCCTCTTTCTGGTAACCATTCCAATGGAACCACTCCTTTGTGTGGGTGATCATAAGACGTTATTCTTCTGACGACTTCTCCAGGATCTTTTTGTGTTGATGCTCCGGAAACATTCTCGTTACGATTTACACACCAATTCAAACTACACTAATTATATTACCATACCACTTTTTGGTGTTTCAGATAAATTCCCTTCTGTACGTTCTACAAGAAGCATTTTCTTTAACTATGCAATTACCAACAATCTTTTTAGGGCTAAAACATCAGCACCATTTTTCTTCCTGTGATTGCTCACTATTTCGTGAAACAATTTGGGCGACTCGTCAACAATTTGAATGGGCATATTTAAAGTTAAGAGAATTAGTGAAAATTTGTATATTTGTATAGAATCGTTTTAGTGATTTTAACAGAATAATTTGGAATTCCAAATCAAAGCTCCTAGCTGAGGAGCCTCCTTGTATGTTGTTAACTACCAATGCAATAAGATATTTCTCCTCTTCTTCTATTTCTACTGCTTTATCCAGGAATTATATGTTTAGGAATTTAATCAGGTCTGGTTTTATTTAATCAATGAGGACTCACTCAGATTTTGTGATTTGCAAAGGGGAAAGCAAGATCACAAGAATTACAGAAAACCTTGTTCATGCAAAATAGAATGCCAAAGTGCTATCCCAACCAAAAACCTCAAACTATAAAGACCCAGAGGCACCATGAAGAACTCAGTTCAAAAAAGGACGAATTTCAGATGATTTTTTTTAATTTAGTTTTTGCAATTTCAAACACATACTTCTACATCAACTTACCTTTCTTGTCAAAATTTCATACTTGAGCAGGTCCTCTACAATCTTCTCTAGCACTTGTCGATTTCTCTGTAGCATTTGTTTTGCTTTATCATAAGCCATATAGTACATCTGTGCCAAAAAATCAAGCAGGCAATTAATGAATTAAGGAGCTTGTTATCGAACAAGGTATGGGAAAATAGTTGATGTCTTATTCCATGAAGTAATCAGTATATATACATGTACAGAGAATCCTAACTATGGAAAGAATCAAAAAGGAAAATCCTACAGATATGCTATCAAATCCCTATAGTTATGCTATTATGTATATTACAAGGAATATGACTACATTCATTCTTTAATACTCCCCTCAAGCTGGAGCATAGATATTCAGCTTGTTACAAAGGTAATCAACTCGAGTTCCACTCAACGCCTTGGTGAACAAATCAGCTAGTTGCTCTCCCGTCTTCACATAGCCAGTGGAAATCAAATTTTCTTGAATCTTCTCACGAATAAAATGACAGTCAACCTCAAGACGTTTAGTTCCTTTATGATACACCGGATTTGAGGCAATATGAAGAGCAGCTTGATTATCACACTTGACAATGATACTTCAACCCAATTTCAGTTAAAAGGTGATGTATCCACATAATCTCAGACGTAGACTGTGACATAGCTTTATACTCAGATTCTGCACTGGATTGAGATACAGCATTTTGCTTCTTACTCCTCCATGATATCAAGTTCCCTCCAATAAAAACACAATATCCTGTAGTGGATCTTCTATCAATTTTCGATCTAGCCCAATCAGCATTAGCAAAACACTCAACACAAGTATGGCCGTGATTGTTATACAATATGCCAAGTCCAGGAGCTCCTTTCAAGTAACATAGAATATGTTCCAAAGCTTCCCAATGTTTGACCGTAGACATCACCTTCAGTTAAAAGGTGATGTATCCACATAATCTCATACGTAGACTGTGACATAGCTTTATACTCAGATTCTGCACTGGATCGATCTAGCCCAGCCAGCATCAGCAAAACACTCAACACAAGTATGGTCGTGATTGCTATACAATATGCCAAGTCCAGGAGCTCCTTTCAAGTAACATAGAATATGTTCCAAAGCTTCCCAATGTTTGACCGTAGACACGGACATGAACTGGCTAACAACACTTACCACAAAAGAAATATCTGGACGAGTCACCGTGAGGTAGTTTAACTTTCCAACTAACCTCCTATATCTCTCTGGATCATTAAAAGGATCACCATCATCCCCGTTGGAGTACTGCACGGTTTGGCTGTCAACTTTCCAGTCCGGAAAATAAGTTAAGAATATACTTTCTTTGAGACAAAAAAATTCCCTCCTCGCTTCTATTTACTTCTACTCTTAAAAAGTATTTCTACTGGCCCAAATCCTTTGTACGAAACCTAGTATGCAAGACAAATTTAATGGAAGAGATTCTCGCATAATCACTTCCTGTGATGACAATGTCATCAACATATACAACGAGGCCGGTAGAAGACTGAATGATCACATTTGCTCATTTTCAGCCCAAACCCCTGAACTAGCTCACTGAACTTGCCAAACCAAGCCCGGGGACTCTGCTTCAAGCCATATAATGACTTATTCAAATGACAGGCTTTCACATACTCCCCCTGAGCAACAAAACCTGGTGATTGCTCCATATACACTTCCTCTTGAGGATCACCATGAAGGAATGCATTATTGTTATCCAATTGATGTAAAGGCCAATTTTGAGAAGCGACTAAAGAAATGAACAAGCGGACAGAAGTGAGTTTGGCAACTAAGAGAAAGTGTCTGAATAATCCACCCATAAGTCTGAGCATACCCTTTAGCCACAAGTCTGGCTTTAAGTCTGGCCACGGAACCATCTGGATTAACTTAACTGTAAAGACCCACTAACATCCCACTGGTTTCTTTCCCTTGGGTAAATTCACCAAATCCCACGTGCGGTTATCCTCTAAGGCATGTATTTCCTCAAGCATTGCATCGACCATCCAGGATGATTCAAAGCCTCATTCACTGTTTTGGGTATAGAGATGGAGTCTAGAGAAGCAATCATAGATCTAGATGTAGAGGATAAGCGGTCATAGGAAATAAAATTAGCAATGAAATATGTGGATTTGCAAGTCCGCGTACCTTTGCGAAGAGCAATAGGAAGGTCAAGGTTCTCTGAAGGTGCAGGCGAAGGAAGATCTGGTGATGAAGGAACTGGTGCGTATTATTGGTCTCTCGCCTCCTCGAGTAAACTTGAACAATTGGCGATCTTGCTAACGCATACGAAGTAGGTGGTGACAGTATAATAGTCGATCGATGCTCAATAGAAGAACTAGGAGGGGGAGGAACATCATCTGATTGTTGTGTCAAAGCATGGGCAACCTGATAGACTAGCCATTCATCTTCCTCCCTTGACTTGTACAAATTGGAGGTGCATAGAAAAATGGTGTAGTCTCTGAAAATACCACATCAGTTGACACCAAATACTTGCCAAGTTCAGTAGAATAACACAAATATCCCTTCTGAAGGCGAGAATAGCCCAAGAAGACACATATCAATGCCTTTGGATCCAATTTGGTAACAAATGGTTGAACATCTCGAACATAACATGTGCTTCCAAATACCTTAGGTTCCGCTAGAAATAATGACTTATTTGGAAAAAGAACACTGTAAGATGTATTACCAACAAGCACCGTAGATGGCATGCGATTAATCAGAAGACAAGTCGTAGAGACCGCATCGACCCAAAACTATTTAGAGACCTTCATTCGGAACAAAAGTGTTTGAGCTGTCTCAAGTAGATGCCTATTCTTCCTCTCAGCATCTCTATTTTGAGACGGTGTATCAACACATGAAGACTAATGTAGAATACCATGTTGTCTCATGTAGGACTGAAATAGTTCTGACATGTATAGCGTTATCACTCCGTAGAATCCGTACTGAAGCATTAAATTGAGTTTTGACTTCAGCATAAAAGGCAAAACAGTGAGTAAACACTTCAGAGCGGCTCTTCATAAAATAAATGCAAGTCATTCGAGAGAAATCATTCACAACAACAACAACAACAACAAACCCAGTGTATTCCCACAAGTGGGGTCTGGGGAAGATAGTGTGTACGTAGACCTTACCCCTACCTTTAAAAGGCAGCGAAGCTGTTTCCGATAGACTCTCGGCTAAGGGAAGATAAAGGGAAGGGCCAATGACAAGCAAACCAATCGGAAAACAGGCGAAAACACACAATTATCACTAGCTAGTACAGTTAAAACCGAAGCGAAGGCAACCACAAGTAATAACAGAAGTTCAAAAAGGCGAAAAAACATAAAGACACTAAGTGGTGTAATAAAGCTGATGTACCAAAACAAAGACAAAGCTCGACTACCTAACCCTCTACTCTAATTCTCAACCTCCATACCTACTTATCCATGGTCATGTCCTCAATAAGCTGGAGCAACGCCATATTTTTCCCAATCACCTCTCCCCAATACTTCTTCGGCCTGCCTCTACCCCTCCGTTGGCCCTCCAAGACCAACCTCTCACACCTCCTCACTGGTGCATCTGTGCCTCTCCTCTTCACATGTCTGAACCATCTTAGTCTTCACAAAGATAACAAAATACTTATTCCCAGTTTTGGAAATAACGGAACATGGTCCCAAACATCAGAATGAACTAACTCAAAAGCTTACTCAGCCCGCTTATTAAACCTTGGACCTACCGAGCCCTGATTTCATATTTTGGTGAAGGAACTCTTTTGATTCATCGAAAATGTCACTTGGATCAGATGCTTTTGGTTCTAAAACTATGGTATCCAGTAATTCAAACCAAGTAATTACCACAAAAACATTAGTACGTAGTGCAACATGCCTCTTTTGATCCTCTTCTGTTCAGTTATAGGGCAAAAGACAAGGCGTTCAAGATCACTTAATTAAACAAGCTATGTATATTGAAGAGAAAGTTCGAGGAGAATGAGAAACGATCGATGCTCAATTGTCTAGCCTCTTATGGAACACTATTGATTCTAAATTAATGCCTTTGTTTCATCCATCCTAGACCTGCTTTTTAGTTTGGGAAAAGGCTCGTGCTCTATACACAAATGACATCTCTTGCTTTTATAATGTGATTTCTAGTTGACTAAACCATCGAACCCCTTCGTTTTCTAATATAAATAACACAAAATAACCATTCTCTAACTGCTAGGGACAGTAATGTAAATACATAAACATAGTAATTACTCCCTCCTTTTCAATTTATGTGTCTTACTTTTCTTTTTAGTGTGTTTCAAAAAGAATGTCTCTTACTATATTTAGTAACTCTTTAACTCCAACTTTCTACGTGGCATTATTAATAGTTTAATACCACAAGATTCAAGGATATTTTGGTACATTATACACGTCTTTAGTTTAAGACCACAAGGTTTAAAATTATTCCTTACTTCCTTAAACTTCGTGCCTAGTTAAACTAAGACACATAAATTGAAACGGGAGGAGTAACAAATAAACACAATTACATTTAGGCTATATTTCATCCCTGCCTCTACGGTTGTACACCCTAGTAGCTTGAGCATGTTTAACAAAGCCATAAACCAAGTATTACTCCATCGTATTCAACAACTCGAAGATTAGAGATCCACAAAATACCATGACAATTTCTTAGTGGTAATCAAGTTGCACTGCATATTTGCGACAAATGCTATATAAAGATGCTTTTAGAGAACCAAACATATCAAAATCAACTCTCATTTTCGTAGAGAAAAGAAAAACATTGGCGCTAGATTTATAAAACAAATGACCAACAATAACAACTATGCCTCAATCCCAAACAAGTTAGGGTTGGCCATATGAATCCCCAAAGATCATGTATCTCCATTTAAATTCATCTTAGGCCAACACTATACAAAATAAAATTGTAAAACCAAAAAACCAACTGGCTAAACCAAATGATCAACTGACAAAAATACTCAACAAGTCACTTATAAGCCACTGGATTAGCTGCATAAGCAACAAGCCTGATACATATAACACGCATGCAACCAACCAAGGAAAAGTGTTATGGGTGTTACTTGGTTAAACTTCTACCTAGATAAACGTGCAAATACAATAGTGTGATATGAGTGTCCTACATATACATTTATCCAAATACCTGAACTTAACCTTTGTTTTTCACACATTCTCCCTTTTCTCTTATTTCTTATCAAAGATGTTAAACCCTTCTGATAATAAGCCCAAGCACACACTAAGACTACTACATGTACAGTTTAGCTAAAGTCAAGCCAGATGGTGGGAGCTACAAGAAGAGGCCAAAAATATAGTTCTTCAAAAAACTGACTCTGGATATTTGGATTTATTACAAAGATTAAGTACCATTTCTGGCCCACAGTTCCGTTGAAGCAATAAAAATTTGCACATAGAATTCTCAGATAACAAGAAAATAATGTTTCATATCATCAATCAAAAGGACCAGGGAGAATACTCAATAGGCAGCTTTATACCTTTTCCACTTTTGTAGCCATCTCATATTCAAAATGGTTTCCCATACTCAAAGCTGTCACCTATTCAGAGCAGCAACACGGAAAAGAAGACAATTGAGACAAAAATATATCAATGAAAAAAGAGCAAATTAGTCACGCACCAAGATATACAGCATTAATCAGTTACTTATGTTTGACAAATATTTTAACATGCACACATATCTATACATTTGGGCTCCCATTTCCATGTGCAAATCTTTTTGGCAAGATATTTCCGTGGCAGAGATGTGGTTCACCCATTAGCGTCGAGGTGAATTATCTTCTGGTTTGGTTCCACCCCTAACTGTTTGCAGCCAAGGTCATTATAGCAAACAAAGTGATGTGGCTCACAAGCTAACTTGTAACATTTCATTAATAAGTTAATGTCTTAGGAAAGAGAAATGGCTCATGAAAACTATGGGATATCTAACTTTAGTGAAGATACAAAGGGGAAATATCTTTGAATGAAATAAAAGATCATGCAGTCACGAATAAGATTGGGAAAATAATGGTAAATACCGAATTGCCATGATGGTAAATCGTAGGACTATCATCGGGGCCCCAGCCATATTGAATCACCATCCTTGTAGCTATCTGTCACAAAATACTATGAATTATTGGGTCCCAGTATCCACAGCAAAGTATATGAGAGAACTACAGTTCAAGAGGGCAAGAAGAGAATTTTACAACCTCTTGTGCCTGCTTCAGCTCTGATGAAGAAAGAATGTTTTCTTCCCCAAATGGAAGCAATAGCTGGGCCGCAACATAAGAACCAAAGCAAAAAACTAGTCTTTTTTCAAGATATGATCTTGATTCAACATTCCCACTGATAGAACCTTCATTTTTAGCTTTGGTGATCTTAGTACACCCAATTCCCTGAAATCAGCAGGCCCAAACTTTGTAAAAGTCAACATCTTCGGGACAGACCAAGCACACAATCCAATGAGGCAATCTTTCATGGGTTTAGGTAGGAACATTAGTTGTAAGCACACCTCTCTGTGTCACTATGAGAAATCACACATAAGGAGTTAGTGGGAGTGTCAGCGTACAACTCACCCAACCTTATGGAAGACTGATCAAACCACAAGGGCAGCAAAGGAGATTCGTCTTGAAAAAGAAGGGAGGATAATGCAGATAGATAAACACCCAAAGAGGGTTTCAGTACTAAATATGCTCTACTCTTACAAGCTAAGTTGCTCCGACACGGCAGTTTAGGTGCCGCACCCGTGTCGACACGACACTAGTATGGATGTGGGTATGGGATCCGTACCGGATCTGGTCAAATAATTTTGGGTTCTTTGACCACGACGGACGAAAAAATTAGAGACGAGATACAATTTGATTCCCGAAATCAGAATTTGAAGAAAATAGCATACCTTATGTAGGAAATCAATCATTTACTTATCTACAACTTGAGAATAAAATAGAAATTCACATTTTACAAGCTATACGTAAGTATTCCACAAAATTTCTCATAATTTAGAGTTTTTTTTTATTTTTTTGAATTATTTTAAGCCGGATCCTTGCACCCGTATCCATACTAGGATCTGTATCCCTGAATCTTAGAATTTACATTTCGAAGGATCCTATCTCTAGATCCGCACTCGTGTCGGACACCCGCACATGTGTCCGAGCAACTTAGCTTACAAGGGTAAAAAGAAAGTACATAAGCATTACAACAACAATAACAACACCTCTGTCCCAAACAAAGTCGGGGTCGGCGATATGAATTCTCACTTCTTTCTTCAAGCTCAACTCATATTATCATCATGCCAAAAATAAAATAATAATAGTGAAAATAAGTTTTATATAAAAGAAAAATAGTAACATTTAAAGCGTATCCCTAACTAGTAAGTTTCACCTATATGGATCGTTATCTTTCATTTTTCCTATTTTTAGCTAAGTCTACACTGGTTCCAAGAATTTGTAGGTCTAAACAGCTTCTTTTCATGTGATTTTAGGTCTACCTCTTCATATGGTCCAAATCTGCATCAGTGTCAACCTCACATAATGTGTTTGTCGAAGAGAGACAGATCTTGGATGCAGCTTTGATGGCAAATGAAGTTGTGAACTCTATAAGGAAAAAAGGAAAACGTGAGAAGGCTTTTGATCATGTTAATTGGGAGTTTCTGGATCTTTTAATGGTGAAGATGGGGTTCAGTGAAAGACGGAGAAGATGGATCAAGGTTTGCATTTCCACTGTCAGCTTCTCTGTTCTTGTCAATGGTAACCCTTGTGGGTTTTTTGGTAGCTCAAGGGGCCTCAGACAAGGGGACCCCTTATCCTCTATGCTATTTATTCTAGTGATGGAAGCTCTGAGCAAGATAACGGATAGGGCAGCGGGTGGTGGTTATTTGAGGGGTTTCACGGCTTTGATTAGGGAGCATAGCACTGTAAGGGTTTCAAACTTGCTCTTTGCAGATGACACATTAGCTATTTTTTTGTGATGCAGATATTAACCGGCTGACATACTTGAAACAGGTTCCTAAGTGGTTTCAGATCGTGCCAAGTCACAAAATCAACATCTGCAAGTGTGAGATTTTCCTAGTGGGCGAGGTAGACAACATTGAAGAACTAGCACAAGTATCAATGGTAAGGTGGACTCTTTACCTACGGGGCTACTACATACTTGGGCTTGCCTCTATGTGCTTCAAATAAGGATCTCGCAGTGTGGAATCCTATTATTGAAAGGGTTGAACGGAGATTAGCAGGGCCAAAGCAATACTTGTTGAAGGAAAAGACGTACTCACTAAAAGCAATTTATCAAGTATTCCCACTTACTATTGTTCTTTGTTGCAAGCACCGGGGAGAGTCACAGGAAAATTGGAAAGGCTTCAAAGAAATTTTGTATGAGATGTTGTAGATGGCACCGGAAAGATCCACCTGGTAAATTGGGAGGTTGTCACAACACCAAAGTGGGGTGTAATAGGGGTGAAAGATCTTAGGGTGTTCAATAGAGCTCTATCGGGAAAGTGATTATGGAGATTTGGGATGGAGGAGCACGCCTTATATGAGGGAGGTAGTAGTTGAGAAGTATAGTTTTATGGGAGGGGATGGAGAACTAGAACTATTACAGTTCCATTTCGGTGTAGCATGTGGAGGAGCATAATGAAGGGGTGGGAGGACATCAATGGTCATCTTTAGGGTTGGGGATGGGAGAAGAATTAGCTTTTGGAATCACGAGTGGTGCGGGAAAGACTCATTGAGGATTTCATTCCCTAATCTGTACAGAGTTTCGAACCAAAAGAAGTTGACATTCCATCAGATTCATAGGGAGTATGAAGGTGAAGTACTTTGGGATCTCACGTTTAGGAGAAATCCACAACACAGGGAGCTGGGGGAGTTTCAAAGGTTAGTGGAGTTACTTTACAAGCAAATCAGACCTCACTTTAACAATGACTCGTGGAGATGGGCGCTAAGAAGTGATGGTTTGTTCACAGTAAAATCTTTCTACCAGAGTTTGCTAGAGAAAAGAGACGCGCTTTCCACATTTATCAATATGGATTCCTAGGGCACCTAGGAAGGTGCGCTTTTTGCATGGTTGGCAACAAGGGGAACGATTCTGACAGCTAAGAATCTGTGTAAGAGAAGCATTACCTATGTCATTTGGTGCTACATGTGCAAACGTCCGGGTAAAAAAGTTGATCATCTAGTGGTGCATTGTAGAGTGGCATCGGGTTTGTGGAGGGTGGTCCTAAATTATTTTGATGTACAATGGGTGATGTCAGGTACTATTAGAGATGTGTTGCACATGTAGGCTGGTAGACATAGTAGAAGAAGACAATATACGGGACGTATGGAGAGAGAGAAATAGGAAAGCTTTGAGGGAATTGAAAATGATTTTGTACACTCGAGGAATAGCCTTTGTCTTTGATTGCTTTTTGGTGCACCTTGAAATTCCCACTTTTATAGATGATTGAGTGTCTTCGGTAGAAAATCATACTTTGTTGTAGATTCTCTTACTTTTTGGTATACCTTTTGTATACGGGAGCTTTCCCATTTTTTTAGTAATACCATTTACCTTATCAAAGAAAGATATGGCCAAACCATCTCAACGTTAATTTATCACAACTCTCTCTCCATATTCATCCAAACGAGTAAACCAATTATTGAAACTCACATGTATGGAAAATGTCCAAGAACGTAATCATCAAGTTATACTCTCTCTGTCCCATTTTATGTGACGGTATTTACCCCAACTAGAACTCAAAGGCTCAAGGATTGCTTCTTGATGCGAAGGCTTATATAACAGTAAAATAAGAAAAATGTAGAGAATAGTAGAAAATTTCTATTCCCTTTTCCTTCTATTTTTGGAGGCAGAAGTTAAGAGAATAAAATGCTCATACAACTGATAGGGGTGTAGTTACTGAGTAGTGAGCAACTGAACGTACTCCCTTTTATTTTCTTTTGATAAAGTAAATAACCTTGTTCTTTTAACAAGAAAAGTAAATGATTTTATTAAAGTTGGGAGAAGAAAACTCATGTATACAAGTATACCAAAAAGTAAAGAACCTATACCAAACATTGAACATACTCTTGTAAGAGGTTAGCACTAATTCTGATGCACTAATTCTGATGAAACAAACCACATCTTCAGGCAATGAACAGATATTGCAGTAAATATTACATGTGTAGATGACATTTTTCTAATCATTAGAATCACCAGGTATTGATAATTGATAACAAATCTGCATATGACGCTTTGATCCATAATGGCCAGCACGCTAATTGGTGGTCATAGAAACATATCTGGAAAACTAAAATTCCATATAAGGTGGCCTGTTATGTGTGACCTGGTAGCAAAAGAAGCTTGCCTGTCACAGGAAAATTTAAAGAGAAGGGGGATTAATCTATGTTCAAAATGTAATTTGTGTGGGAAGAAGCTAGAGAACAGCAGCCATTTGTTTTTGCATTGTGGAATAACTGATCAACTTTGGCAGCTTTTCCTAAACGTGATAGGCATTACATGGATAATGCCAAGATCAACGAGGGAGTTGTCGGCATGTTAGAACAGTGTCAGACACAAGACAGATGGAAATTAATCCATGCATGCATATGGTGGACTATCTGGAAGGAAAGAAACTCAACATGTTTTAAAGATAGATATAGTTCTACCCAGAAGATCAAGATGAATTGCATTTTACTTTTTCATTTTTGGTGTAAAGAAACTTATACAGATGATTCAGTCTCTATTTTAGAAGCTTTAAAATCCTTGTAAGAAGAATCAATGATGAACTGGAGCTGTCCTTTGTTTTGTAAATTTAGCCTCCAGCACTGCCTTTGTGCTGAAGTTTATAGCTTCTGTTACCTTTTTCTCAACAAAAAAAAACAAAGCTCTCCTAATTAATCTGTGATCTCCGATCTGGTTCCAAAGTAAAATTTGTGTAGAACAAACAACAAAAAGGTTGGCCACCATTAATCAAGTGCTGACTGATAACTTATTTTCTTTTTGTGACACTTAGTGCGACTCTTACAGTCTTACTCTGTAGAACCATCACTTCTCTCATAGATCAATAACATCAGTCCGATAAATTTCTCTTGCTTTCTCTTTTAAGAAAAATTACAAAGATATAACTACAATCATACTTAAAAAAAGCTACTTCTAAAGAAGAAACAGAATATGGTACCTCCCACGAGAAAGGCTCAAGCCACAGATTATCCACAATATCGAAGTTTGGTAGAAGAAGAGCAATTAAACTCCGACCGGCAGCCCAAACAGCATGCGGAAACTTTGTTTCCATTGTCCACTACAAACAAATTAAATGAAAAGTCAATTTCATGTTGTATCTCACATGAAGAGACAATAAAGATGCTTTCAGTATAGGCAGTTTTAGTTCACTATTAACTAAAGATAACTCAGCTCTACAAATTATAGAGCTGGTTAATCTTTTTTGCCAGTAGTTCACAAAGTTACTGAACTACTAACAACGAGACTGAAGAATGCACTTGAAATCCCTGGCGCTTGAAATGCTTTTATTGATGAGAGGCAGATTCTTGATGTAGTTTTAATTGCTACTGAACTAACTGGTTCAAGAGAATTGAATGAAAGTGCTGGTAATAGATTTGGAAAAAAGGGTAATGAGTCACCAAACGGAGTTCATTGATCGAAAGATGGGTTCCACGAAAAATGGAGAAGCTGGATTAGTACTGCATATCTATTGTCAGATTCTCAATCTCCATTAATAGTCTACTCGCTTTCTTTGAAAACTCTAAGGGTTTTAGTGATGATGCAATATCACTTATGCCTCTGTCTTTGTGATGGGAGGCATAACCCTAGATAAAGCAGCAGAAGGTGGATATCTGAAGGGCCTCCAACCAGGACATGGGCAGGCTAAGTCTAGCAATAGCTCACCTCCTCAAATATGATACCTTACTTGTTGTGTGATGCTGTTGAAAATGAACAGATAAGAGTACACTGCTAGTAGCAAACAGTCTTGAGGCTGGTTAATCTAAAATGAATGTGACATCATCCAAGTTGGAAAGTGCAGTTTAACCACTTAAACAAATCCATGGGTTCAAGCTGAGTTAAACCCCACCCATCTATTTTGATCTTCCTTTGCTGCCTCAAAGATGTTCAGGTGTGAAATCCATTACTTCATAAACTTAAGATTAAATGGACTTCTGGCAGAAAAAATATTAGTACAAAGGAGGTAAAGCTGTCACTATTTAACAAGCACCTTAACTTGTTTACCTACCTACTATGTCCCTTTCTGTATTCTTGCTTAACTGGCAAAAGAATTTATCTGCTCTAGAATTTCAGTAGCGGTGGAACCTAGAGGTTCAAAAAAAGTAGCATTTGGTTGGAATAAAGGTGATTGACTTAGAAGGTTAATATCATTTCTCAAATCTTTCTAAGTTTTACTATTCAGTATACCCCTGCAAAGTGCCTAAGGATTTCATCAAAGGATGATGCCAAGGAGTGTTCAACAACCGTTTTGTGATTGTCATAATTCTATTGATGTTATGGGAAACCCCCATATACAAAACATAGAGGACCTAGAGAAAATATGACTATCTTCTATAGAGATGGAGGAGAAATGTGAATCAAAGAGCATAGAGTTTGGTCCCTCAAGTAACAACGAAGTGATTAATGTTTATACATATAGCACACACGATATTCCATCATGTAGAGATGATTCACTAGCTTTTTTAGAGCTTCAATAAAATCACCTATGAAAAAGAGTGTCTTTTGATGTTCACAGATCAATAAGACAAGATCATGTGCATCATAAAGAGAGCAGAAAATTGACAATTTTGTAATATTAAGGTGGAGAGTTCTCAAAGTCACATGTACCAGCACAGAAAACTCGGTTTAATGTGCCATTGAATCACTTTTTGGATAGTGCTGGCTGCAGCAAAACAGCTGCTGTTTTGGAAAGTGAAGGGAGTGGAAACCAAGGGGGCAGCACCGGGAAAATAGCCCAACATGTACTCATGCATGGGCATTAAGGAGCAATTGGAAGGCTTCCCTTCCATCTTCCGAAACTTTGCTCTTCCTTTCCTTGTTTGCCCTAACTTTCATGAATTTCCCATGATACTGCAGCCTTGTACAGACGATTCATTAAACTTTACGTCTATGGTCGTTGTTAGAGGCTTCTCTACTTGTTACATTCTTATCATCAGCTTACGTGATCAGACGGAAACTGAGAATCCTACAAAAATAATTCCAGGAGAAATGCCCTAATGATCTAGAAAAGACAAAAAGGTAATGACAAAAAAAGTTGTGCTATTACGATATAGTGAAAGGATATTACGATCTAGGGAAAGGTTTCATTAGGAACAATCATCACTCGAATAAAAAATATATAATTTAAAAACTGAACGTATAAATGACAAGACAATAAACAGGAACACCTAACTGGGGTCAAGGAAATACAGTAGCGTACAGGATGTCTAATCATTCATCAAAAAATGCATACTGATAAAGGAAATAAAAATGGGAATGCTTACATCAAGAGGAGGATTTAGCAATTCGATTCCGTTGCTTATTTGACCATAAGGCTCCATTAGATCAACAACACTTTCTAGATCCTCTTTCGTTAATGTCAATCCAAGATGATTCACCAGCATTCTGCTTAATTGCTTTACAGCTTTGGTCTTCCTTAACCATTTCGGGACAAGGCTGCTGAAGGTCTGCAGAACAGCAAACCCAATTATCCAGTTGAGAAAAATGGCTAGTGAAGAGGACAAAGGTAAAAATTCTTCTTTTTGTACGCGGAGAATCTCAGTGATGAAGCTTTTGAGAGATGTTATGGAGTATATACATAACAATTGAAGAAAACAAGTGTATTGAAAAACAGCCCATGGTAGCTGAACATGGTGAAACTCTACATTTTACAGAGAAACTTCATCAAGTTCAGCTTCCCAATCCTTTGCAAACCGCTCAATGTAGCAGTGCTTGATTTTTTTCATCATAAGATTGGTTTTTACGGAATGCGTAATTGTTTTTAAAAAAAAAGAATTGATTTTAAGAGATTTGTTCTCATGAAGTTCAGGATTTTAGATGTATATCATCACCAGAATGACGATGTCATGGATGTGCCCTTTGACCATGTTCTTGAAATTCACAGAATCTTCAAATACATGTCTAGTCTAGAAAAGAGCAATGAGATCCATTGTCATCTCATCTTCCCCCTTTTCTATTTCTCTCAGTAGCCTCGCGGATATCATCTTTTCTTGTTCGCCTTTAATTATGAGCTTTCAGCTTCTAACATAATGTCATGAGACTCCTAGGCAGCTGGAGCCAATTCTGATATAGGTTAGATAAGCGAGAATGTTACTACCACAACCTTTATAGACACTATCAGATTTTCATTTCAAGATGTAAAAAGCCCTATTAGTCTCCACGCTTTTAGAATAACTATTCACTGGAGATAATGTGTTAACAAGAAGTTCAAGCCCTATATTTGCAACATTATTCAAAGTATTACCATGACCACTATGTGCAAAGGAAAGTGAACAATGGACAACAGCATAGATGAATAAAGTATCTCATATTATAGGGAGCGAACATTAGAACAAAAATCAGTCTTTTCTAACGGAATGTGCGTTAGAATATGGAGGCGAAGCTAATTGACATCCTTTTATAGATGCTTTTTATAGTTTTCTCCATACCATACACTGAATGTCATGGTTATCAAAAACCTTTAGGGTAGATTGCATATTTTCATAAATCAGTCCAATAGCTGCAAAATTTGAAAATTTAGCCAGTCAAAATTATTCAAGAGTACACATAATGTCGTGATTTAGAAACAATAGGCAACAACCTATGCAATTCACACCCCCGAAGCAAGAAGATGGGAGCAATTACTTTTTCAAACAATGACCCAAAGCATAATGTGTTTCTATCCAGACTCAGATATACCGGTCCTCTAAACTATGTATTTCATGGTTATTAGGAAAGAAAACAGATGCTCATAATTCGCCAAGTTTATTCTCTTTTACTGGGTAGACTTGGACAACCAATAAGAGTATGCATTTTATTCAGGAGCTCCACTCAAATTAAATATTTTGCATTATTCCAACTGTGAGAAAGCACGGGAGAAAATATTATTGATTGTTATTCTATGTTACAATGAGCCCTATTTATATGTATACATAACATATAACCTGCTCTTATTACATAAGGGACTAGGACTAATTACATATATCCACATAACTATTCTAACACTTCCCCTCAAGCTGGTGCATATAAATCATATGTACCGAGCTTGTTACATATGTAGCTAATACGAGGACCAGTGAGGGACTTGGTGAAAATATCTGCAAGTTGATCATTTGACTTCACAAACTTTGTAGCAATATCTCCCGAGAGTATCTTTTCTCTAACAAAGTGACAGTCAATCTCAATGTGTTAAGTTCTCTCATGAAACACTCGATTTGACGCAATATGAAGAGCAGCTTGATTATCACACACAAGTTCCATCTGGCTGATCTCACCAAATTTCAACTCATTGAGCAATTGTTTGATCCAAATTAGCTCACATGTCGCCATGGCCATTGCTCGATATTCTGCTTCTGGACTAGACCGAGCAACCACATTCTGTTTCTTGCTCTTCCAAAACACCAAATTACCTCTTACTAAGACACAATATCCAGACGTACAACGTCTATCGGAAGGTGATCCTGCCCAATCAGCATCTGAGTATCCAACGATCTGCTCATGGCCTCGATCCTTAAACAATAAACCTTTGCCTGGAGCTGATTTTATATACCGAAGAATGCGGACAACTACATCCCAATGACTATCACTGGGAGAATCCATAAACTGACTCATAATACTCACAGGAAAGGAAATGTCAGGTCTAGTGAGGTAATTTAATTTACCAATCAGCTGCCTATATCTTGCAGGATCGCTAAAAGGCTCCCCTGTCCTGGCAGAAGTTTAGAATTCGGATCTATCGAAGTGTTAACAGGTCTATAACTTGTCATTCTAGTCTCTTCAAGAATGTCTAAGGCATACTTCCGTTGTGAGATCACAATACCTGAGCTAGACTGAGCGACCTCAATACCCAGAAAATACTTTAATCTGCCCAGATCCTTAGTCTGAAAGTGCTGAAAGAGATGTTGCTTCAACTTAGTAATACCATCCTGATCATTGCCGGTAATAACAATATCGTCAACATAAACGACCAGATAAATATAGAGATTTGAAGCAGAATGCCGATAAAACGCAGAGTGATCAGCTTCACTAGGGTCATGCCAAACTCCTAGATAACTGTGCTGAACTTACCAAACCAGGCTCTGAGGAGACTACTTTAGACCAGAAAGTGACCGACGCAAGCGACGTACAAGGCCACTAGACTCACTCTGAGCAACAAAACCAGGAGGTTGCTCCATATAAACTTCATCCTCAAGGTCACTGTGAAGAAAAGCGTTCTTAATGTCCAACTGATAGAGAGGCCAATGGCGAACTGCAACCATGGATAGAAAAGGGCGGACTGATGCTATTTTAGTGACGGGCAAGAAAGTACCACTGTAATTAGGGGTGGCAAACGAGCGGGGTGGGGCGGATATGGGACGGGTCGAAAACGGGTAATGAAAAAACAGATAAATTATCCAACCCGACCCACATTTAATACGGATAAAAAACGGATTAACCGGTGGATAATATATGTATACATGGCTTCATGAATATGATCACTTTTGGGAGAATTTCTAGTCTCCCAATTTGAGGTTTTACAAATGTAAAAGTTAAATTCATTGGTTATCCATTTTCTAAATGGATAATATGGTTCTTTTCCATATTTGACCCGTTTTTAAAAAATTGATTATCCAACCCATTTTTTAGTGGATTATATGGGTGGTTAATTGTTTTGCCACCACTAACTGTAATCGAGCCCATATATCTGAGTATATTCTTTGGCAACAAGACGGGCCTTAAGTCTATCAACCTGACCATTCGGACCAACTTTGACTGTATAAATCCAACGACACCCAACAGTAGATTTACCTGAAGGCAGAGGAACAAGCTCCCAAGTACTACTCGTATGTAAAGCAGACATCTCGTCAAGCATAGCATGTCGCCATCCTGGATAAGACAGTGCTTCACCTGTAGACTTAGGGATGGAAACAGAGGAAAAAGAAGATACAAAAACATAATGGGGTGATGACAGACGATGATAATTTAAACCGACATAATGGGAATTAGGATTAAGTGTGGTCCTTATACCTTTTCGAAGTGCAATTAGCTGACTAGGAGGAGACAAGTCCGTAGCAGGAGCAGGGTCAAGTGCAGGACGTGAATCAGCCGGAACTGATGCTGGGGCGGACGACGCTGATCTGGGGATCTAGGAGGAGCAACACTAGACTTCTCAACGGTTGGTATGGTACGACCTCTGTGGCTGAGGGCATAGGAGGAGCTATAGTAAACTCCTCAAAAGTCGGTATAGTAAACTCCTCGTAGTTAGAAGAGGTAAAGTAAGGTCTAGACTCAAAAAATGTGACATCAGCTGACATAAGGTACCTACGAAGATCATAAGGTACCTACGAAGATCAGGTGAGTAATAACGATATCCCTTCTGAACACGAGAATAACCAAGGAAGAAATACTTGTGAGTACGAGGAGCTAACTTATCTTTTCCAGGGACTAAGTTATGAACAAAACATGTGCTCCCAAAAACACGACAGGGAAGAGAGTATAAGGGTGATCGGGGAAACAATATTGAATGCGGAATTTGATTCTGGATGGGAGATGAAGGCATCCGATTAATCAAATAACAAGCTGTAAGAACTGCATCTCCCCAAAAACACAACGGAACATGAGACTCAATGAGAAGTGTGCGAGCAGTCGTAATGAGATGCCTATTCTTTCTCCCAGCTACCCGATTTTGTTGAGATGTGTACGCACAAAATATTTGATGAATGATTCCATGAGAGTTCATAAACTGCTGAAATAGGGAAGACAAATACTCTAGGGTATTATCACTACGAAATGTGCGGATCGAAACCCCAAATTGATTTTGAATTTGAGCGTAGAAGGTCTGGAAAATAGAAAACAACTCAGATCGATTTTTCATCAAAAATATTCAAGTGCACCTGGAATAATCATCAATGAAATTGACAAAGTAGCGGAATCCCAAGGTAGAACTGACCTGACTAGGACACCAAACATCTAAATGGACTAAAGTGAAAGGTGACTCCGCTCGATTATCGGGACGCCGAGGGAAATGGGAGCAAGTATGCTTACCGAGCTGACATGACTCACACTCTAGAGTGGACAAGTGAGATAAACCAGGTACCATTTTATGAAGTTTTGACAAACTTGGATGTCCCAACCGTTTATGTAATAAATCCGGTGAATCGGTAATAAGACAAGTGTTGAAGGAAGACAAGATGTGAGTCCATGTGATTTAGCAAGAATAAGGTAATAAAGTCCATTTGATTCACACCCGGTACCAATGATCCGCCCCCGTACTACGTTCCTGTATAAAAACAAGGTCATCAAGAAATAAAACAGCACATTTAAGTGATTTGGCTAAGCGACTAGCGGCTATGAGATTAAAAGGACTACCGAGAACATAAAGAACTGAATCTAAAGGTAAGGAAGGAAGTGGACTTGCTTGACCTATTGCAGTTGCCACGGTTTGAGACCCATTGGCCATTGTGAATTTTGAAAGAGATTGAGAATATGAAATACTAGTGAAAAGAGATTTGTTACTAGAAATATGATTAGATGCACCTGAATCAATGACCCAAGAGTCGGGAAAAGAAGACGATTGAGAGAAAGAAGAAGACGATTGAGAGACACAACTCACGTTATTACCTGTTTAAGCTACAGAAGCTATCTCGGAAGGTATCTGCTTACGTTCTTTATACTGAAGGAACTCGATATAATCTGATAAAGACACCATATGAACATTCGAAATATAGGATCCAACGGTATTTGAGCCAAAAGCATCAAATCAGAGTGACATTATAATGGACTTAAGAGAGATCAAAGCCAAATATCTGGTGAAGATTACCAACAGTGATGAGATAACCTCAAATCAAGCAATTAGAAACTGTAACCAAACTTTTATAATGATCGGACACTGTTCCGATCACCAAACTAGAGTAAGTTGGTCTGATATTGTTAATCGAGCTTCAGAGTGCTGAAATATTTATGTTGAAGACCTTCGGTTGACAGACGCAACTGCTCTGACTTCTCAGATCTTCGTCGGAAGCAAATTGAAGTCAACAAAATAGTGGAAATTAAATGACTGAGGTCGGAATCAACTGACGACCTTAGTATGTGAACAAGGTGGGCGGAAAAGTGACCAGAACAGTGACGGACCACTGCTCGCGTCGGAAAACACTTTTTCGGTAACTGAAAAATCACAAAATCTTGAAGGGTCGAGTCGGAAAAGGCAGGCGACCAACCCAGAAGAAAAATCGGACTTGAAAGATGCCGGAAAACGACCTCACGCGCCGGCGCGTGAAGTGAAAACTCTCGGCGGAACCTTAACTGCCGGAGGTGCGTGGCGGCGCATGTGAAGTTTTCTGCAGGAGATCTTCACAGGGGTTTGGTCGCCGGTAATAGGAGAACCTTGTGGTGGTGTTGGAATTTGCACAAACTCCACTGAAACTCAGATTGATGTAAACAGCTGCTTAAGTCACCGGAAAATTGCACGGTGACAGTGTTTTGGATAGCGTGCGGTGACAAATAGCGACGAGGGCCCGCATCACTGAGGCGAGAGGCGAGAGGCGCGCAGCGAAGCGCTCGCCTTTTTGATGTGAAGCGATAATTTATACAAAAAAATAAAATATTATATATATATATAACTAAAAACTCAATAACAATAATATATTAATAAATATAACAATTCAAAAATTAAAAACTCAATAGATAGTCATAGTAGATTCATAAACTGAAAGTCTAAAACAAGAGACTCTACTGCCTCTGCTCTGCCTCTGCTACTTGCTCGAAAAACAGAGCACAAAAACAGACATATATGTTCTGTTTTTGCTGCACTGTTGCTCGACAAAAAACAGAGCAATAAAAATAGAAAGAAGAAGAGAAGAAGAAAGAAAGGAAACTCGAAGAAGAAGAGAAGCATAGCTAGGCTGGGTCAACTTGGATGAAGAAGAAGACGGCAGAAACTTGCAGCTTTCAGATGAAGAAGATGACTGGGCTGGGTCGAAATCTCCTTGGGTCGACTTGGCTGCTCTGTTGTTAGAAGGTTGAAGAAGAAAGAAACTTCTGAGAGCTCAAAGTCCTAATCGCGACCTTTTTCTTTTGTCTCTGCCCTTTTTCGTTTCTTTTTTTAAAAAAATGACGCTACAGTCGCATCTCGCTACACAGGCAGAGGCGAGCGCTTTCTGTAAATCGCAACGCAACAGAGAAGAAAAGCGACGACAGCTCGCATCGCTACGCCCCACGCTATTAGCGCTGAGGCGAGCACTATTAGCGCTGAGGCGAGCACTATTAGCGCTGAGGCGAGCGCTATTTACAACACTGTACGGTGACGACTGATTTCTTCCCGGATGTCGTTGGAATGACGCACAACGATAATTACCTCACCAATGCTCTGATACCATGTGAGAAAGCACGGGAGAAAATATTATTGATTGTTATTCTATGTACAATGAGCCCTATTTATATGTATACATAACACATAACCTACTATTACATAAGGAACTAGGACTAATTACATATATTCACATAACTATTCTAACACCAACAATCATATCCCGTGACTTAACTACCATACCCGGAAATATACTCTCACAGCCTATTTCAGGATACTGTTAGCTGTCTCTTTTTTTTGGATAAGGTAAGTGAAATGTCATTAAAAGGCGTCACCAAGATGCAGAGATTACAAAAGAGGGAAGATGTCAGCTCTAATACCCAAAAAAGACTATCATAAGGCTAAGGAGCTGACAAAATCCAGAAACATATCAGAGTTATTTACAGGGGAAAGTTTCACCCAACTAAAAAGGTTAACCAAACATTTAGCTTTCAGGTGACTTCTAGGAGTTGAAATACCATCAAAACAGCTGCTATTTCTTTCAATCCAAATACACCAACTGTTAGCTATCTCATATTAGAAAGTCCTTTCACTAAGCAGTGCTGTTTTTATTTCAAGTTAAAGTAGTTTACTTCATCAAAATGGAAAATCGCGTTCACTCTACTTCTGGATCCCTTCACATTCAAGTATAGAAAACTTAATTATCTGAAGATGGCTGAATTAATACTGATATAATAAAAGTGGCTTTAGTAATACTTCTCGATGCAGTCGGTTCACTAATAAAAACAGGTCATACTGCTAACAACTATAAAAACTGACTGGCAAAACACTTTAAACTGAAGGGGAATGAGAAAGGACAGGCAACAGGCTTTGAACGCTGAAACCACCAGAAAACTCCATGAGAGAGCTGCCTGAAGCTCGAGAAAGCAGGAAACTTCTAAAAAACACAAATGAAAAGGGAACAAAGGGGAGCAAACCCTAGAGGAAGGACGAACAACCCGTGCTTTTCTGAAGCCACAGAATTTCACAAGCTGCCTGAAGCTTGAGATAAAACTTCGAATAAACAAGAAATGAAAGCGAAAGAAGGGCAGCGAACCCCTAGGGGAAGGTTGTAAGACCTGGGTTCTTCTTCCTTTAGGCCACAACCTAGGCAGCAAGCTCCTAATGTGTTTGCTAGCAATCTTAATAGGGAGGTGGGCCTTATGGGGTCACAAAATCAGGTAAATACAAGGAGAAAGAAGGTATTAGGATTGTAGAAACTAGAAAGGGAGGGATGAAGAAGGAGCTTCAAGGACAGCCTTTAAGGGCAATAATTGGGGGCAGTTGTCAAACTCCATGTTTCAAAGAGATGCTTCAGTTGGAGTTAGCTGGGGGTAATGAGGTGGGATAGGGGGTTGCAAGGGAAAAGGGATGGAGTTACGGGAGCAGCATAACCACCATGCCTTTCGACCTCCGGCGAGCAAACCCCAACAAACCACTCCAGGAGACTCACCTCCATGTGTTGTCAAGTAGCCTCCCAAAGTTCCAACGCCGTCGATGCGTCAGATCCACATGTCGGATGCGTGAAGCCTTGTCTGTCCATCTTCTGAAGCAAATCTCTTCTCCTTGGAGGTTGGCCAGTGATTCCTTGTCACCACATCCAAATTCCAACTGCCGAAGCCCTAGTCCAGTGACCCCAATCAACCATATCTTTTCATTATATTCTTTTTTACTTTTTGGTATATTCTTTTATATGGGTGTTTCCCATCATTAATAAAATTATTTTACCTTATCAAAAAAAAAAAATCCAATTACATTCTTGATTAAAAAAATGATTCAATTGCATTTCAGCTTTTTTTCTTGATGCCTACACATCGTTAAAGTGCACATAATATGCCCTATTTTACATAAGGAGTAATTAGTGCACTTAATGTGCCCTTGTTACATAAGGAGTAATTTATAAACTGTATTGGCATGCAAAGCAAAAACAAAATGCCACGGAGGGAGTACTAGGCAAGTTATAGTAAAACATGCAGTGGACTAACATTTGACTCCCCAAAGTGAAAAAGATAAATCCTAATTACAGAAGCATAACAACCAATAGTGGAAGAGGAAATGTGCACAGATAAATATGTTGGAAAGGAGCTTGAAGTACATGCTGATACAGTGCAGTAATTTAGCTAGTATTGGCAGTAATTACCGCAAACCAGCTGCAGTGGGTCATAAGCTCATCTATGTCCAGGAATTTGCTTCGAAAGGCACTACCTTCCAAGGCCACGGGAACAAGTTTTAGTTCACTTGGACGCAAAAGAGCTGTTTTCTCTGCGACCTGTTAGGCAAAGTAGCAGTTTTATAAAATATCAGTAGTAAATTTGACAAAGCTCTTCTGCTCTGCATTTAACATATAACAACAATAACTTCTAAACAAGTTGAGAACAGCAGAAGAAAGCAAAGCATAATCAACATAAGATTTGCAAAGAATCACTAAGTTGTGACACTGAAATATTTAATACAAATCATGCAAAACTACCAAAATAGGTTTAAATTATCGCTGCTGAAAGACTTCCACAAAATTGTAATCATTTCTAGTTCAGATAATCAGGTATCCAAGTCAACAATATTTAAAATACATCATCATCCCCATGCATGATCTAGGTTGATTCTCATGCCCCATATGACCAAGAAGCTTCTCAAATTAGTAAGGAGCTGTCTAAGAACTGCTTCCAGAGTTTACTTATCAAAAAAAAACTGCTTTCAGAGTTTGAAGTAGCCTGAGCTTCTCTTTAATTCAATAAACTTGAAGGGCCTATATGATCCTCTGACAAAAATGATAATTGATGAGCTCTACAAGAGTAGAGTCTGCAGACCAAATAAGTGCACCTTTCTCCAATCTACAAAATCTATAAGTTCTTCATCCATAGTTCCTTTTGCAGCTATCGTAAGTATCTTTTCTCTTTCTGCTTGAGTAGGCCGCTGAAGACGGAATATCCTATCCATCCGACCAGGACGTTGCAAGGCCTCATCGATTTGCTTGAGATTTCTTGTAGTAGCCATCAAGACCACACCATCCTGTTTTTCAAACCTGCAACATAAGATGGTATGAGAGAACAGTAAGAAACTAAACATGAAGATGCATTTATTATTTATTTCAATCAACTTAGATTATGCTTTGACCAATTACAAGGTAACAATGACCTGAAGTATGTCCTAGTTACAGTTTACAATACGTGAGAATCCTAGAACAAAATCAAGCACAAAACTTATGTCCTTGCTTGCAACATAAACGTTTTGGATATATTATCTAAAAACTATTACTACAACAAATAAGGAGATCAAAATTTGTTTGTCCTAAGCAAGATCAAGTGTGACAAGTTTATTTCCTGCTGGTATAAACAAATTGGCATTCCTTACATCATAGTGGCACCACTTATTTACAGGCCTGCAAGTTTTGCAGACAATTGAATAGAATTTTTTTTTAAATCCTCTGAGCACCAACAGGGCCATGAATTTACTAATATGAGTGCGGATTAGCCTGATTTTCCAAAATATCAAGGAAGACACAGAATGCATTTCACCGGCACAGAGAAAACAAGGAAGACACAGAATGTACTTTCCAACTAGCTCATGAGGTGAGGGATCACAGACAACACCATTCACCCACGTGAGACTCTACCTGAGTATAAACTGCATTATTATATCTAATACTGATGAAGAATGCATTTCACCGGCACAGAGAAAACAAGGAAGACACAAAAGCAGGATGATGATGAAAAAAGAAAAAGAACATTATGTCTTAATATGATGTAATGATAAGAAGACTAGAAAAGGGAGTAATGACCAATGTAAGAACACTTGTTATATGAATTAGAATGTTTACTTCTTATTACAATTTGTTTCAAGGAAATTCAATGGAGAATTTCACGTAGCTAGATGAATACTAAAGTTACTCTTATAAGGGTAAGGCATTGTTTCGTTCATCATTGTAGGTTGCTTGCTTGGAACATAAAATCTGAACTCCATCTAACTTTTTGGCATGAAATTGGCGAAGATAATCACCCAAAAGAATGGACATACCTCATTGTAGGTGTATGCTGTAAACCTAAATCAAATAGGTTACCATGTTCCTTCTTTACCAGTTTAAACTATAGATGATATGGTAGACACAATTCAATTTGGTATCAAAGTGGCAGAGGCCTTATGTTCGAGTCTCACCACAATCCATCAACAATAGATGTGCTGGGCTCAAGAAAAAGAATTAGGTTTGTTGATTAGCACAATTCAAGGAGATTTGATTATATTTAGGAGATTGTTGATTAGCAGCATGATTTCAGGAGATTTGATTATATTTAGGAGATTTGATTTTATTTAGGAGATTTGATTTTATTTAATTTTATTTGATTTGATAGCTGGATTGATTGTATAGATTTATTTTAAATCCTTAATTAGCATTGGGAGCTTTGTATAAATTCCCTTGCTCATGGGATATATAAACACACAGAAAAACAAGAAGACTTTTCTTCTTCTCAAAATCTATATGGTATCAGATCCATTGCTGCCTTTTTTATGTGAGTTATCTCCATCGCAGCACTAGGTTTCGTTTTTATCAAAGAGGTCGAGTTTTCTCTATATTGGTAGTTGTCCGCAACACAAACTCCTTCTGGTCAGTTTTGTTTTTGGAATTTTATTTTCTATTGGGGTTGCCGAAACATTCTGAATCTATCTCTACCAGTATTGATTTTTCCGTTCACCGGAGTTAAGGTTCCGTCGAGACAGATTTGGTTTCCAGCGAGACGAATTATTTTTGAGCAATTTTCTTCAAATTTCCTTCTGATTGGGCAAAATTATGGAGACATTAAAGGAGACGATTTCTGGAGAAATCTTGTCTTCGGTTGAAATTCAGCTTCTCCATCGCCTCCTAGCCAAACTTGACTCCGCTAATGTTGTCACATCCAATTATGTGCAATCAGGTACTGCCTTTGCTGCTCATCTTAATTCTTGGATTGTTGATTCTGGTACAAATAGACACATGACAGGCTCTTTAAAAGGCATTCAAAACTATTCTCCGGGTCCCAAAGGAGATAAGGTTAAAATAGCCAATGGTTCTTTAACACCTATCTCTGGAACAGGTTCTGTCATTTGTACTCCTAATATTAAACTATCATCTGTGCTCCATGTCCCTGAGTTCCCTGTCAATCTTTTTATCTATTAGTGTCATCACCAAAGCTCTAAGTTGTAAAATGGAGTTCTTTCCCGACCATTGTATTTTTCACGATCTTCAAACAGGGAAAAACATTGGTTGTGGTAGATTGCGTGATGACTTGTATATATTAGATGGAATTCAAAACTCTGGTCAAGCCTTTTTTGGGAAAAGTAAGGATGTCAACCAAGAAATAATACAGCGGCATAGACGGTTAGGACACTCATCATTCTTTGTTTTGATAATAGTATATCCCGATTTGTTTTCAAGGACTCGATTTGAACCTTTGCTCTGTGATGCGTATGAATATGTCAAGCATACTAAAAACTCTTATCCTGTGAGTGATAATAGAAGCACAACTCCGTTTATGACTATTCATTCTGATGTATGGGGTCCTACCCAGACTGTTTCTTTATCTAGCAGTTAATGGTTTGTTACTTTCATTGATTGCTGCACTAGGATGACTTGGGTATATTTGTTAAAAGCCAAAAGTGAAGTTTTCTCTTGTTTTTAGTAGTTTCATAAAATGATTTGTACTCGGTATGATACCAAAATAAAAATCTTGAGAACTGACAATGGCAGCGAATACATGGATAAAAGATTTGGTGCTTATTTGGAGTCCAATGGGATCGTCCATCAGACTAGTTGTCCTCATACTAGTGCACAAAATGGGGTCACTGAAAGAAAAAATATTTATTAGAAGTAGCAAGATCTCTGGCGACTGCCTATCTTATTAACAGAAAGCCACTTAAAACCCTCAATTTTCAAAGTCCTCTAGAAGCTTTAAAGGGTGAGAATGAATATATTGTTCCTCCAAAAGTGTTTGGGTGTGTTTGCTTTGTCCACACTAGGAATGTTGTTAAACTTGATCCTAGAGCTATAAAGTGTTTTTATTGGGTATACTCCGACACACAAAGGTTACAATGTTATCATCCTCCCTCTCGGAAATCTTTTGTTAGCATGGATGTAACTTTCGAGAATATGAACCCTATTTAAGTATTACCTCATCACCTCTTCAGGGGGAGAGTAAGTAAGAAGGAAGAGGTGATTCTACCTAGTACTATTACTGGACCTCTTGATGACATTGTCACAGGGGAAAGGGAAATTGGAGAAAGAATTCAGGGGGGGACTATTGGGCGTTTGGATAGGCCTGATTTGAAAACTTACTCAAGGAGAAATAGAGCTGAAGAAGCCACCATGCAATCTACCGAAGCTGAACCTTGTTCTACTGGTGAGTTATCTACATTTCCTAATGAGTTAGATGTGCCTATTGCTCACAGAAAAGGAGTCAGATCTTGCACCACCAAACACCATTTATCTAATTTTGTCTCCTATAATTCTTTTGTCTCCCTCCTATAGAGCCTTTGCCTTGTCTATTTCTTCTGTGTCTATTCCCCAGAATTGGAGGGAAGCTTTTGCAGATCCTAATTGGAAGCAAGCTAAGATTGAAGAAATGAAGGTCTTCTCAAAAAATAAGACTTGGGAACTTGTCACTTCACCACCAAACAAGAAGTTGGTTGGCTGCAAATGGGTCTTTACTGTGAAGCCCAAAGCTGATGGCTTAATTGAAAGATTCAAAGCAAGATTGGTGGCTAAGGGATTTACTCAGACTTATGGAGGGGAATAACAAGAGACATTTGCCCCTGTTGCTAAGATGAACATTATTAGAATTCTTTTGCCTTGTGCAGCTAATCTTGATTGGGACTTGTAACAGTTTGATGTGAAAAATGCATTTCTTCACGAAGACTTAGAAGAAGAGGCATATATGGAGATTCCTCCTGGATTTGATATTGCCCAAAGTCGAGAAAAGGTATGCAGATTGAAGAAAGCCTTGTACTGCCTGAAGCAATCCCCAGAGCTTGGTTTGACAGATTCAGCAAAGCAATGATCTCCATAGCTTGCAATGATGTCTTGGTTTGACAGATTCAGCAAGCTATGAAAAGATTGAAGAAAGCCTTGTACTGACTGAAGCACTGACTGAAGCAATCCCCAGAGCTTCGTTTGATCACACCCTTTTCATAAGACATCAAACGAGTAAACTGACTCTTCTCATATTTTATGTTGATGATATAATAATGACAGGAAATGACAAAGAGGAAACGGCCTGATTGAAGAAGTTGTTGGCACATGAATTTGAGATCAAGGATTTAGGAAAATTGCAGTACTTCTTGGGAATTGAGGTAGCTAGATCAAAAAGAGAAATCTTTATTTCTCAAATGAAGTATATTCTGGATCTCTTGAAAGAAACTGCTATGACAGGTTGCAAACACGCAGAATCGCCCATTGAAAGCAATCACAAGTTACAAAGCGGAGCTGGATAGTCAGTTGATAAGGAGAGATATTACAGGTTGGTTGGAAGACTCATTTATCTTTCCCACACTAGACCAGACATAACATATTCAGTTAGCCTGGTGAGTCACTTCAAGCATAATCCCCGAGATCCTCACATGCAAGATGTCTTTCACATTTTGCGGTATCTGAAGTCTGCTCCAGGGAAAGGTCTACTTTTCTCCAAACATGATCGACTCCAAATAGAAGCCTTTACACATGCGAATTGGGCTCGATCTCTAAATGACAAAAGATCTACATCCGGTTATTGTATGCTTGTAGGAGGAAACTTGGTTACTTGGAGAAGTAAGAAGCAAAGTGTAGTTGCTAGATCAAGTGCAGAGGCGGAATACAGAGCTATGGCCCACGGTGTTTGCGAATTGCTTTGGCTACAAAACCTATTAGAGGAATTGAGACTGTCTGAAAAAGGAAAACTTTCCTTGTAATGTGACAATAGCTCATAACCTAGTCCAGCATGACCGACCAAAGCATGTGAAAATTGATCGACACTTCATCAAAGAAAAAGTTATAACAGGTGTCTTGAATTTGTTTCATGTGCCATCGGAAAAACAGCTAGCTGATATGTTTACCAAAGGTCTCAACAAGCAAACTTTCCATATATTGAGTTGCAAGTTGGGCATGTGCGACATATTTTCACCAACTTGAGGGGGAGTGTTAATTAGCATGATTCAAGAAGATTTAATTATATTTAGGAGATTGTTGATTAGCATGATTTCAGGAGATTTGATTATATTTAGGAGATTTGATTTGATTTGATTTGATAGCTAGATTGATTGTATAGATTTATTTTTATTTTCTTAATAAGTATTAGGAGCTTTGTATAAATTCACTTGCTCATGTGATATAAACACACACAGAAATACAAGAAGCATTTTCTTCTTCTCAAAATCTACAAGGTTCGCACATGAGAAACCGTATGGCAAGCCTAATATAAGCAAATTAATTTTTTTAATATTTTAAAATGTTATATGAGATGGTAAACATAACTAACAATGTAAAAGAAGATAAAGTTGAAAATTTAGAACAATTACAAAATAATAAAAGCTCTTTCTAGAAGAATTGACAGCTAGTAAATCATATCAACCCCTATTTTCCTTATGACAACCGAGAAATCTCCTATGGACGGCTAGCCCAACATCACTTGATCCACAAGTTCGAAACTCGAGGAAGTATGGCTCCCCTTACCCTGCTCCCACTTAAATATTAGGCTCCCCGTGAAGATAACGTGTGCTCTATCCACACATACAATATTGCGTCCTTACCACTGAATCAAAGCCCTGGGTGCTCATATTAGCCCTACCTTCTCCCCTCCACAAGACCACAACAAAAGTAGACATAACTATTATATAAGAGGAGTTGGGTAACTCAACAATAGCTATATGAGGCCATTTGCCTGATGTATGATTTACATCAACATGATGCTTGTCTGTTGCTGCAATATCTAAACTTGTTAAAAACATGAGAATACACTTACCCATCAAGTTCCACCAAGAGTTGATTGATGAAGGCTTCATGGTCCTGCTTTTTAGTGTGGATAAACTTCCCTCTGACTCCAGCAAAGAGGTCAAAATCCTCCACAAATATGATTACAGGGGCCTGAACAGGATAATCAAGTAAGCAGATATCACCACAGAAAAACAGCTCTGAAGAATGCACCAGATGTGTTCCTTGACATCATACTCTATATTACTCCAGTATTGTTGCCTTTTCACTCAGTCAGTCAAGTAAAAATCATAAGATTAAGCCACAAAAAGGTTCTACCCCGGTAAGCTTTTGCAAACTTTCTTATTATCTCTTGCATAAAATTAATAATGAGTTGCAGTTCAAGATAAGCCATGTTTTACTTGATTTCCTTTCAATGAAAACATGCACACAAACAAAATCAATCAGCTTTTGTCAGTTCGTGCAAAGAGAGATGTGTCTTTATCCATTATCCATGCTATATCAGCAGCCAATTTCAACAAGACCCTTTTCTTTTTCTTTTTCTTTTTCTTTTTTAGAATAACGACAAGAAGTTGCAGATGGACACCATAACCAGGTATTGGAAATTGTTAGGAGAGGCAATAAACAAAGAAACCAGACTGACCAGATCACGTGCTGTTTGAAACAGCTCTCTAACATTTGATGCACTTTGGCCAACCCATAAACCAGCCTCTAACTGTTGGGCTTTAACTTCAACAAGAGGCACCTTAGCTTCTGCTGCAATTGCTAGTGCTAGGGATGTCTTTCCAGTTCCTCTCTCCCCTACAATAAGAACTCCCTGTCATATCACACATGAAATAGAACTTAGTGCAAGCATAAAGCATAATTTTAGCTTTAACATGTGTTGTAGATAGGCATCCATACTACGCACACACAAACAATGCTACACTGTTTTGTTAACAACAATTTTATGATAACTTACAACATGGCCAAGCTTATGGACGCTTAGAAGATCTTGCCAAGAAGACTTGAAGGCTCACAATAGGCTAAATTGGAGATTCAAGTGGTGGATTTGCAAGAAATGGCCCGATTGCTTGCTCTAGCCGGCTTAATTGCACACTTTAGTCATAATTTAGTTATGTAGTGGCTAATTTTATAATTAGGAGCTAGCTATTATAAGGAGTAGCTCAAGCCCTCATTTCTCCTTAGATTGGATGATGAAAGAAATGATGTCTCTTTATTTCCTTTTACGTATTTATGTTTATCTTAATTTCTTTCTTTAATTTGAGGATATTAAGTTTTAGCTTGTGAGTGATTAGTTTTGTGAGAGGTTTATGGTGATTGGTGAAAACCCCAACGTTGCCTTTTGACTTGCCCTTGGATTCGCAAGAGGAAGCAGTTTTCTTCAGGATCCAAATCGCCTAGGTGCTTGTTCTTGATTCTGATAGAAAATAATTAGGAATCTTCTCATCTAATCATTGTCTATTACTTCATTGCTTGCTTGTGTCGAGCTTCTATCCTTATTTTCTTTCCTGTTTTCCATATCCGTGTTCTTGACTTTGATTCATATCATCTTGATACCAAGATGATAACAAACAAGGACGGAAACTCAATGGATAAGGAAATTCAACAAGGAATCAAAGATAGAAGTTAATTAGGATCTAGAATTAATTAGACTAAAGAAAGCCTAATCAACTCAAAGAACAATTAATGAAGCACCTAAACTATGGAAATCCTCAAGAGATCAGGACTCTTGCAAATTCTTGGACAAAGTTAATCAAGCAGTGCATTAATTCACTACTAAACACTCACAATCTACACATTAATTAAGCTCAAAATGAAGGAAACAATTAAACAACAACAACAACAACAACAAACCTAGTAGCTCAAATATAAATGCATAAATTCAGAAATACATAAAAGGAAATAAAGAGACATCAGGTCTCTCATCATCAAAGTCTAAGGAGAAATGATGGCTATGCTACTATTTATAGTAGCTAGCTCCTAATTATAAAATTAGCCACTACATAACTAAACAATGGCTAAATTGTGCAATAAGCTGGCTAGAGCATGCAATTGGGCCGTTTCTGCTACTCCTGCATTTGTAAACTTTAGCCTATTTTGAGCCTTAAAGTCTTGGCAAAAAACAAAACAAAACCAAAAAAGATCATCACTTCATTTGATTGGACAGAAAATTGAATCTGGATGCATTGTCACAACTTTTGTCAACAAAAGACTAGTTGCCAGATGTTTTCACAAAATCACTCTGAGGGTCCAGAATTAACATCATCTGTGGCAAGCTAGGAGCATACGATATGTAAGCCCCAGCTTGAGAGAGTATTAAATATGTCAAATACAGATAGAATGTAAATATGGAAAGAATCCTAAATCCCTGTAATTAAGTTATTAGGAGATTTTGTAGGAAATAATTATTTTCTTTGCTTTTTGTGTTTCTTGTAAAGGTTATTTAAACCCAATAGCTTGAGTGAATAATCAAGCAATCTATTTCCCAAATTCTCTTTTCTTCTTGTTTCACAGTGTCATTCTTTTCAGGACGGGGTAAAAAGGAAATACCATCACATAAATTAGGACAGAGAGAGTATGCATTGTTACTCTTAAAATCAGGTAAATGGCTGGAATTACTCTTTTCCAGTATGTTATTACACTACTAACCTAAGAGAGCTTGAGATAGCCATACCAGTCCAGGAACAACCAAAACCAACAACTGGACCAAGGAAGAATTCTACCTATCCATCTTCTTGTTTTGTCTTTGATGTCACTTATGAGCCTATTGCATTAGTTGTAAAATAATACATCAAGACTTAAAGGATGAATTGGAATCTAAAAGTGATATATCGGAGATCTACATCAATTTGCAGTTAACTTGATGTCAAGTTAGCACAGCGACTTTGACTCTGCACATAGAAAGCCACTGAACTTAACTGAATACACAAATTGACTACAAAATACAGCAAGAACCATTTTTGTAGGACCAGAGAGATTATGATTATTGTTGAGAGGACCATAACATCTATACTATATTAAAAGCACGAAGGCCCTTAGCGAAATGTCGTTCGCATTTTTTACCCCTTAAAAATAGATTTCACATTAGACAAAATTGTAATTTAACTATTTTCCTAATATTTAGGACTTTGAAATCTACTAAAATTTTGGCTATAAAAACTCTTATTTAGAAACTTAAAATAAAATAAATTTTTTACTTATAAAACTTTTCCTTATTTAGATTGTATAAAGTAACTAACCTTTTTCCTATATGTATGTGATAAAGTGTATATAAACGTACATTACAATTTTACTAATGATAACTTAGATCTAATTTTATGTCTTCAAAATTGAAGATTACTATACAATGTAAAACCAAACTAATACACATATTAGGACGAGTAAGAAAATATCTGTAAACAAGACTATTATGACATGCCAATTGCCATAATTTGAAAATAATAGTAATACTTATATTTAAAGTAATAATAAATACTCAAATTATATACTCAAATTAGTTTTTTTTTTTTTTTTGATAAGATATACTGAAATTAGTATAAATAAATGGTATGTATCTATTCATAAATTTATACAAGTAATTGTATTCTATCATTTATTTGTGACTTTTAGCACAATAACATATTTCGGTTGGTAATTAAGATATTGGGAATTTAATATTTTGTGTTATTAGGCAGCTTTCTCTGCCATGAAGATTTAAGAAACACAAAAATATAGAATTAATTGCCCGCCCCAATCAAACACTTTGGACAAATATCCTTTTTATAAATGATCCTTTGATTTTCTTTAAACCTTTCTCAGTATTTGTATTTTGACTGTTCATTTTTTAATTATATTTTGATGATTGAGGACTATGGCAGTTTCATTCCTTATTGAGTTGACTATATAGAACCAATATTCCTTATTCTACATGAATTTATATTTTTATTTTATAACTCAAACATAATATTTTTATATAAATTCTAAAAACTTTTTACTCATTTAAATAGATTACACGCGCAACGCGCGTATCATAAGACTAGTTCATTTCAAACACCAGAAAATAATTCCTCCATCAACATCATTCTTTCACACAGGTTTATCGTTTATTGGTGTATAAGATATTTAAACAACCATATGACTGAATTCTTCATAGGAAAGCGAAGGCCCTTAAATTATTAGTATATGCATGTATAACTGTCAAGTAGTGGGTACATAGTGGAAGTGCCTTTTTAATCAGTCACAAAGATCTAAACAAAAATGCACCAGTAAGGAAGCAAACCTCCTAAAGAAAAGCATATTCACACTTATCTTAAACTATGAAATTCTGCTTCAATCAAACAGACTTGCAGTAACATACCCGAGGGGCGCGAGCTCCCATTTCTTGAAAAGCGCGAGGGTTTTGCAAAAATGCTACGACTTCATTAATTTCTTCTCTCATAGAATCAATGCTTGCAAAGTCATTCAAACGTATAGGGGGATTCTTCACCCTCTGGGAAACAGAGAAAAGGAGAATTGATCACCGAAAGTAAGTATACCAAGGCATTGTCATGATTAAAGAACAAAAGTGCAAACCTTCATCTGATCAAAAGCAGTACTGATTGGATCAACACCTGCCTTCTTTTTTCGCTTTATTCTCCTCGTCCTAAATCTAAAATATGCTTTCTGCAGCAAAGTATAACAATTATTATGCATAAACTTGACTTACTTGAAATTATTGCAAGAAGTAACAATTACTTGTAAGCTGTTATCTAGCAATGATTTGTCCAGACACTAGCTATATAACTGAGTCGAGGAGGTAATTATACCACTCTCCGCAGCTTCCGTAAGTTGGGGTTTCTCCTTAAAGGTCCATAACCAAGAAGCCGTGGAATTTTCCTCTTCATAAAGCGTATCACATAATACAATACATAGCCATATATTGCAGTTCTAATCAAGAACCAGAGATACCACTGCAATTCATCTGTTTTTCTTGATCTGAAACTCATTTCAGCCTCAGATTGCCATTTCAAGTACCAAGTTGAGGCAACAGATTGATCGACATACTCTGGCCAAGCCATACCCAGCCGCATCCTCACCTACACCACAACAGCAAGAGACTGCTTTGAAAACACAGTTAATAAACAAGAAGGAAGATTAAACAATCAACCAGGGTCAAGTTGCAAGCTATATAAATACCCGATAAGGGATGACAAATTCCACGGTAGGGAAAACAATCATCATCATGATGTCATCATTTATGTTTCTAACTTTCTCCACAATCCAGTCTCTCCCGCATGAAACAATTCTCAGAGTCCACAATCCATTTAGACATTGAAGACAGAGTCTTGTGACCAAGAGAAATTGTTGGCGGAAGTCCAGTTCTGAGAAAGGAATCCACATCAGCTGAACCACAGTTGGAATACCTGAAGCAAGCATTCTCAGGTACAAGGCATCAAAACCTCCCAAATCTTCATAAATCATATCATATTCCTGGAATAAAAATGATGAGGTTAAAAATCAATGGCAGATATTTACATCAGAAAGAGAAATCACTGCAGATAGAGCATCATACCTTGATATCAACATTATACTCTTTGTCATCTCCCTTCAACATAACATACATGGCAGCCCAGTCATGTCTGATTCTAGCACTCTCAAGAAGCTTCTTGGACACAGCATAGGGAACAGCCACAGGATCCATCTCCCACCTATTTCTTTCTTCATTGTACCATGATTTTGCCACCACTCTATCCCGATCCAGGAGGATCCTTTCCTATAATAAGCATTTGGAAATAATTATTAAAAAAATTCCACCTTACGAGAGGGCATGGTATCTTGCACTGAGACAAGCAATGAGCAACAACAACAACAAACAAACAAACCCAGTGAAATCACACAAGTGGGGTCTTGGAAGGGCAGAGTGCACGCAGACCTTACCTCTACCTTTGTGAGGGTAAAGAGGTTGTTTCCGATAGATCCTCGGCACGAGAAAAGATGAGAAAGAAGCAATAGCAGCAAGCAATACCAACAACATGATACTAGATAAATCGAAGCGAAAGAGGCAAGCCTAGAGACAGTAGTAAAAAAACAGAACATGTAGTAATAGAAAACTAAGCATAAGGGAATGCAAGATCAATAATGCTAATGGTATGGCAAAGAAAAATGCTCAACTACCTACTAACCTTCTGCCCTAATCCTCGATCTTCACACCCTCCTACCAAGGGTCATGTCCTCGGTTAGTTGAAGTTGCGCCAAGTCCTACCTAATCACCTCCTCCCACAACTTATTTGGCCTACCTCTACCTCTCCTCATACCCACCACGGCCAACCTCTCGCATCTACTAACTAGGGAAACTGTGTCCCCTCTGTTCACATGCCCGAACTATCTCAACCTCACTTCCCGCATCTTGTCCTCCACGAAGACCACTCCCATTTGTCCCCAATATGTTCTTTCCTCTAATCTTATCTCTCCCGGTATGACACATCCATCTCACCATTCTCATTTCCACCACTTTCATCTTCTGGACGTGGAATTCCTTTACACGCCAATACTCTACACCATACAACATAGTCGGTCTAATCATTGTTCTGTAGAACTTACATTTAAGTCTCGGACGTATATTCTTGTCACACAAAACACCGAATGCAAGCCTCCATTTCATCCACCTCGCTCCAATACGATATGTGACGTCATCATCAATCTCCCCATTATCTTAGATTACTGACCCAAGGTACATAAAACTAGCTTTCTTAGGGATGATGTGTGAGTCAAGCTTCACGTCCACATCCGCCTCATGAGTCACGTCGTTGAACTTGCACTCCAAGTATTCTGTCTTGGTCCTGCTCAACTTGAATCCTTTTGACTCTAGGGTCTGTCTCTAAACCTCCAACCTTGCGTTAACCCCACCTCGCGTCTCGTCAATCAGTACTATGTCATCAGCAAACAACATGAACCATGGCACCTTCCCTTGAATGTGACGCGTCAAAATGTCCATCGCCAAGGCAAATAAAAAGGACTAAGAGTTGATCCATGATGCAACCCCATCTCAACTTGGAAGTGTTCTGAGTCCCCACCCACTATCTTTACCTGAGTCTTAGCTTCATCATGCATGTCCTTAATCACCCTAATATAAGCTACAGGAACACCTCTACCCTCCAGACATCTCCATAAGACCTCCATCGGGACTTTGTCATATGTTTTTTCTAGGTCGATGAACATCATATACAGGTCCCTCTTCCTCTCTCTATACAGCTTCACCAATCTCCTAACGAGGTGAATTTGTCACGCCCCGACCTCGGGGAGAGCGACCGGCGCTCAACAGAGTTACCTCGGTCGAGCAAGCCTCCACAGTGTCGTCTACCCAACTCACCCACAAATAAAGAGAAGAATACAGTTCATTAATAAGTCAATAAGAAGTCATGTGAACAACACCGGTTCATTTCCATTAGTTACGTCATTAACAAGTTTTCAAAACAGTACATTGTGCAATCATAGTTAAAGTGGAACAGATGATAAAATTATAACATTTTTAGTTTAAACTTCCCCAAAACAGACACAACCCACACCATGTATACGGAGCCTCTAACAGGAACAAAAGAGTGTTATGACAGTGCCGGCAACAAGGCCCCGGCTATACCTCAAAATGCTATATACAAAGGATAGAAGATACAGGACCCCGAAATGAAGTGGGGCTCACCAAATCAGCTGAGGGTAGGGTGTGCTACTATCACTGATCAATATCACCTGCTATGGAACCACCTGCATCCATTAAAGATGCAGCGCCCCCAACAAAAAGGACGTTAGTACTGTTACGCGGCGCCTTCCTAATGTTCCTTGGAAGGGCGACGTAAGGCTAAGCAACCGATGTCAGTGCGATTGCTGTCCGCCAACTGAGGTCCCCTCCGTACGCTAGACTAGATTGCCAGTGCCGTACGGGAAAACCAATGTCGTGATCAATTGAAAGAGAGAGCAGAAAAGAGAATTGAGAATGAAAGAAAGCTTGATTGCATTGAATGAAAGCTATTACAGAAAAACAACACGGTGTCGGGGGGAGAGACACCAGTACAGAGAATTGTTTGCTTGCTTGAAAGTTTGATTGCTTGGTCCCCCTTAATAATGCTTAAAAAAAATAAACCAAAGTTACATGACTAGACCTATGAAAGCTGAAAAATCACACTTAAAGAAAATGCAGCAAAACTACTCTATATTTACAATGAAAAGGACTTAGTCTTCTACAAAGCAGAAACAAGTCCGTTGGCAGCAACTTTGTCTTTAGCATCAGGGTTTGCGCGCGCGGCGCTGTTGGCATCTGCCTGTGGCTGGGCGCTGGCGATGGCTATCGGTGGGGCGACAGAGGCACATGCGCGCTTGTCACTTGGAGCTGCCGAGACCACGGGACTGACCGTGACGACGGGCGTTGGGAAGCTGGCCAGGACGCCACGGGGCGCGTCCAAGGGGTCATGGGGCATGGTTGGAAAGCCGCCCATGACAGTACATATGGAATAGTACTAGTATGTAAAACTAAGCACTCTCTCAATAGAACGAGCAACAGTAAACGGAGAATAAAACATGATATCAATAAGAGACTCAAACGGTATCAAGGTGTCACATTAGGGAAAACGTAAATTTCAAGTAGGTTTCGGTAATTTAAGTTGGGAGATCTTTAGCACCAATATACCACCGTGTTTTAGCACGGAGTCCGATCTCAGCCCGACTGGCTAAGCCGTCTCACTCCGAGACATACACTCACAATACCACCATGTGCGCGGCATGGCGTCCGATCGCAGCCCGATCGGCTAAGTCGTATCACCACAATGCCGTGTGGGTCGACGTTACATCACATCTAGCTAGCAATAATCTCATCCCATTTAAGGGGAAAACATCTCAACACACCAATCTCATCCCATATAAGGGAAACAGCCTCATCATATTAACACGGGGATTTACCCTTCAATCATTCCTACACCGGCACGTGTAGTTTCGGGGTTAGGTTGTTCAGACCTACCATTCCTCAGTGGCTAATCGATACTCCCAAAGCATTTGTTATTAAAAGTATTCACCTCTCAATTCATATTCTTTTACATGTCATTCATTTTATTGACATCATTGGCCATAACGCAATATCATTCTTGGCACATTGGTCGTACTTCATAATTCAGCTCACTATTTCATTTTCAATCACTATCATGGATAATCAACAACAAGGCCTTTCAAATTAAGACTTTGATCACATACTAGAAGGTTGGATAGAATACAGAGAGATTTCCTATGGCAAGGTTATCGAGAAAAGAAGACTTACCATTTGGCTAAGTGGAAGACCGTCACAAAAAGCAAGAAACTAGGAAGCTTGGGGGTTAGAGAATTGAAGGCACTTAACAACGCAACAGTTTGATCTGCAAGTGGATTTGGAGGTTCAATCAAGAAGAAAAGGCTCTTTAGAGAGTCGTAATATGCACTAATTACGGACTTCTCAACCCCTGAATATCCAAATATGCTCCTCCCCCCTCCCCACTTGGTATGGGAAAACAAAAAATTTGAGCCAAATGGGAATTCTTCTTTGTGAACTCTACTATAAATGTAGGCGATGGTAGGAGCACAAGATTTTGGCATGATATTTGGCAATGGCTGGTACCTATCCTTATTAGACACTCTAAGTTTAAGCAAATATCCTCCAGTTTCTTTCAACTCTGATTGTCTTTAATGGGCATCCAAAAAGCAGCTTCTCTGTTAGTTCTTGTACTCTATATCTACCCATACACCCCCCCAGAATGTTATATGGCATTGGAAGATCATTTGGGAAGGTTTGGCCTCTCAAGGTGAAGTGCCTCTCTTGGTTGGTGGCCAACTAGGCTTGTCTCACGCAAAGCAACCAGCAGAAAAGGGCTGCAGCTTTGTAACAGATGTCTCTTATGTGAAGAGCATATTGAACACCCATCTCTTCCTCTGCAAAAAAAAATTGGGATTTTATTCTTAACATCTTGGGAATTGATTGGTGTATGCCCAAAAAAGTCGTATCATTTTTGCCGTGATGGCACAGGAAAGGTACACAATTTTCTTCGAACAACAAATGGAACAACAATGCTCTGGTGGTGCATCTGGAAAGCAAGAAATAGAAGGTTGTTTGACGACAGAAAGAACACTGTTATATTTTCCTAGTAGTACCTGTATGTTGGTTCCTAATATACTCCATCTGTCCCAATTTATGTGGTGGTGTTTGATTGGACACAGAGTTTAAGGAAGAAATGAATATATTTTAAACTTGTGGTTTAAAATAAGCCACAGATATATGTACAGCTATAAATCATCTCATTAAGGATAAATAAAAACTTTAAAATTAAATTATTTCTAAATAAAGAAGTATGACATTCTTTTCGGGACAGACTAAAACGCAAAGTATGACACATAAACTAGGACAGAGGAAATAGAAGTTATCTTTACCGATATAAAAACTAAAAAACAAACAGTTCAAAGTTTTATCATTTTGAACTGCCTATTGCAAGTCAAATAGTAATCATAAACACTTAATAGTCATCATAATAAAAGAGCAAAGTTTCTTTTCCCCTTCTTGAGCTACGTTCATTTTTTTCTATATAAGGCAAATAAAATGACTAGGGAAACCCTATAGGCAAGCTGTACACCGAATTGCAGCGAACCCACAAAATAATATGGTTCTCTACAAATAGGGTTCTTGATGCAAAAATTTGTAAGTACCTTTTAGCGCACAACAACGGATTTTTCAATGGTTTAGAGGGTGAACTTAGTCAAAATGAAGAAAACTGGTTTGTAGAGTTATGTAAGTGAAATATCAAAGGAACAAAAGCCCCAAAATCCTGTAACAAAATGAAAAAAAAAATGAACTACTGTCGTCGGCAATTCTAGATCTGTCAATGGGTGTTTTGCAGGAGCATCATTTATCTTTAAAAAGAAGGACTAGAAAATTCTATAGATTGATCCTCAGCATGTACCAGTCACAATCTGAGCACATTTATATGATCTCACAGAAGGTAATCCCCACCCTTAGCCCAACAAACAGGAAAATTAAAAACAGAAGGATCTCATGCTAAGACAACTGTAACCTGTAAGCATTCCTAATGAGCTAGGTTTTATTTCTCCTCTGGGGAGAGGGCCGGATGGCATAGGCATAGGTTAGTATCCATATATTCAGCTAATTCTACCATTGAAACCTGATTATAGGTTGCTCCAGAGCATAAAAAATAGCTGGTGATGTGATTCTCTTCTGCATATCCTTATTTTTTTTAGAATGCTCTTCTGTCTATCCTCATTGGGGCACATAATGGAGCATTCAAGATTAGACCATGAAATCGGTTAATACAAGTTCTAAAGGTGCAGTCTTTCATGTTCTCTCCTGATTGCTGATACCCAATACAGTAGTTTTGGCAGGAAAAACAGTTATCCCTAGAGTAGAAGTGAACTTTATTAGGGAAAATCATCCAACCTATCAGACACCTATTTAGCCATGAGACCACAACCCCACAATCTATAATGTACCAACCCCTCACTTATGTAGAGTCTCACACTTCTAGATCACAAAATTGAAGCCAAGATATGAGACAAACAGTTACTGAGAAACACTAGCTAATTAGATACAAAGTAACTCTTACTACAGAGGAAAAGATAAGTTATGGATAGCAATGAGCCACAAGAGGAATTCCAAGATGATCAATTTAATGATAAATTATCAAACTGATAGTAATAGAAAGGCAAAAGTAGAAGCGGATGATTGCACTACCTAGCATAAGCAGGCAGATCTAAGCATTTCAGCAAAACATACCTGTTTTTCAGCCATGTACTTTTTACCATGCTCAACATTCTCCAGCAAATCCCTCTTGAGCTCTGCTTTAACGTCCTCACGCCATTTCTTCCAACCATGCTGCAAATTGAGGCTAACGGCCTTTGGAACTACGACCTCCCTGTTTCCAAACATCCACTTTAATTCAATCTCAGGGAAACCCTTGACAACTTCATCTGCTGGCGTGTTTACAACAAAACGTTTTTCATCGCCATATCTCTTCAATTTTTTCTTAATACGACTCTCGAGACTCTGTTGCATCTCTCTGGAGTTCTTAAGTGTTTGTTCTATTCGATGAGCAAACACCATAGAGTCTTGATCAAAAAGGAGTACATTCTCTTCATTTTCCAAAACACTGGGTAGAGCTATCTGCTCTAATAATTGTCTTTGAGCAGTTTGCAGCTCTTCTTTTATCTCAGATCTAGAAAGCTTGGTGAGAGAGTTTTTAGGCACACTGCAAACACATAGAACACAAGTATATTAAATGATTGGAACAATATAGTTCACAAACAATATCAGATAGCAAGTTTTGTTACAAATAGTATTAAACAAAACTAACCTCTTCTAAAGAACAAAAGGATATCTACAACCTACAATAATAACATGCTAAACGTCAACTATTTAGTCACCAACATAAAGTAGATTAGATGACCAAGGAACAAGTAAAATTGGAGATGGACTTTAATTCTAGCTAATATAATAGCTAACTAAGCATTAAAATGTCTAGATGAGGTATTCCAGGCAAATACCAGAACAATTTACAAGGTTAAATCCTCAAAAGAAAGAAAAAACAATCAGTTCACAACAGAGCTATATGTTTTAGGTGCCAACTAAATTAGTACGTGCACATGGGCAGTTGCATCCCAAGATTTTCCCTGAACCTGAGGGCACAATTGAAACAAAAGAGCTCCATGCCAAATTCATGCCCATATCAGGTGTCAGATTAAAAGAAGCACAGCTGCTTTGCTATCATTACTTGTACCAAAGACCTAAAATTTCAATATTGTCTTACCTCCTGATGCTTTCCAGCCTCATTTTCCTTAGAAACTCCTTGACCAAGATTTCACACTCCCTCTCAATAGAAGCAAGCTCCCTCACACCAATGCTTAATGCAAGTGTTTCTCTCCTCATAATCTCATCGTCTATCTCAGCAATCCTTTCCCACAATCCATTATATTCCTCCCCGCTCCGTCTCACTTCCTCATCCAATTTCGCAACTTTTCCCTTTACTACTGCATCTTCATTGCCCTTAGCCTTCTTCAATAAACTTTCCTCCTCCCTCTTAATCTTCAGCACTACATCAATAATCTCCTCTGAACGCTTCACCAACGCGCCTTTTTCCCCATTTAACAATCTCAGTTCCACATAGAGACCATTCATGATCTCCTCTTGCAACTCCTTCTTCTTCATCTTCACATCTTTTAGCTTTTCCTCCACACATCTTACATCCTCTTTACCGTACTTCACCTCCTCTATAACTTTAAGCAACCCCGAGACTGTCTCTAACAATCTCTTAGTACAATGTGAATACACATGTTCCCCTTTACTACTACCTTTCTTTTTTGTTTTGTTAATCAGCTCAGCTGCCGCGGGCGGAGCAGCGATAGCAGGAGGCAATTGAAATCCTAGAATGGGGCAAAATGTAAAAGCAACAGAGAATAATGTGTAGACTAAAGGCTTTACAAAGGGTTTCAGAGGATTTTGGTCATTATTATACCTATCTGGTATTATTGTGTCATTTTTGGTGATAGAACACTCTAGAAGAAGTCTAGCTGGAGCTGAAGTTATAGGAACTAGAAGAGAATTTTTGGGTTTATCTCCTTCACAGGAAGATTTAACAGGGAATTTTTTCAAGCGGATTCGGTTATTAGGGCGATTGAAGAATGGATTTTGAGGAGTAGGGGTAGTGAAGAATGGAGTAGTAGTAGTAGCAGTAGTATACATAATAGGGCGGTGATGAAGGCTAAGACGTTGGTGTTATAGCGCATGAAATTGGGAGAGTAGAAGCATTTCTGAGAAAGTTGAAAGAGAAGAAGGATAAGACCGCTGGGGTTTTATAAAACTCCAAGAGAAAGAGCCGGCGAGCAAAGTTAATACAGCAAATTGTCACGGCCCAAATCCTTATATTGGCCAGCGGCGCCTGCTCGCTCTAAGGTGTCAAGTGGGTCGGGTCCGGTCCTAAATGGGTTTTGCGGGCCCGGTCCAAAGCGGGCCGATCCTAAATAGTCAAGTCTTATGCAATCCGGTCCTAAACGGTCTCGGGCTTCGCGGGCTTATTGCTGAAACCGACTCGAGATCGGTACCACGAACTAACGGTCCCGGGTTAAGTGGGCCGGGTCCCGGGCCTAAGTGGGCCTAAACGGGCCCAGCAGATTTTTTTCTTTCTTTGATTTTCTTTTTTATAGAAGTTAGAAAAAAAAATAGTAATAAAGATATATAAGCTATATTCGATTTATATACTATATATACGTCTTAAAATATATATATATACTATATTATATATATAGTATATAAGCCATATTCGATAGTACACATAGATGTGTACTATCGAATATGGCTTATATACTATATATATAATATAGTATATATATATATATTTTAAGACGTATATATAGTATATAAATCGAATATAGCTTATATATCTTTATTACTATTTTTTGATTTCAAGGATGAAAGGTTGGAACATAGGCAATCAATTGCTGGAGATGGTAATGGTAATATTTATGTTGGCAGGCAGAATTGGAACATGAAATATAAGGATGCTATCTCTGCTACTCAAGAAGCGGCTGAGTTTGCAGAACATGCAAGCCTAGCTGCCAAAGCTGTTGTAGAACTTTCAAGGCAATATTGTGTATATATATATATATATATATATATATATATATATATATATATATATATATATATATACTATACTATACTATATTATCTTAAGATATACTATATATACAAGGATCAAGTGGCGGGCGGGCGGTAATCCGCCATGCCTTCTCAATTAAATTAAAACAGAAATCACCGTTTGACCGGGAACTGAACTTGTTTCACACCTCACATCTGGCTTTTATATGCCTGGAAGGTTTTCACCAGTTAAAAATTTCTATTTTAACATATTTGAGAATTCTTAATCTAGCTAATTCAGTACCCTTATATTTAAAGACTGGCGGTAATCCGCACAATCAGTAAGGATAAGAATTGAAATATACTTGAATTTTATATATAGTTTAATGACTGTATGGAAGGTTAAAAACCTTTACTCAAGCAAGGGGTCTGTCATAATATAATACATACTTTTATTGAGCCCATGTGTCTAGCAGTTCTAACCGTGAAAGAAGATGCCCTTTTAACTCCTTTATCGGGCTGAGGTTCACGGCTGGCTAGACGGAGCCACTAAGGCAAAGCCAATAAGAGTAGTGTTATATCAGACTGTACCAACCATCTTGACACCAAGTCAAAACTCTATATATAAAACTCATTTATATTTTAATAGATGTCGTCGCTTTCATAGTGTATATAGGAGAGAAGTTAGATACTCAACATAGATATGAAGTCTCTTAGCCGGACATCGTCACGGCCAGAGAGGAGAGACTAGAAGAAAATCTAAACTAAGAAAGACAGAAGTATGTACCTTGTGGCCAAGAAGCAAGGCCCTGAAGATGAAGAACTGAAAACTTTTATTTATTTGTTCTTCTATTACAATCTACAAACTTCAAACTAACTCTTTACTTACACTTAGAGAGAGAGAGAGAGAGTTCTAGAGAGAGGGAGTCTTCACGTCTGCCTCCTAAGAATGAACTAATGACTTCTATAAATAGAAAAAGAAAAGGAATCTATGAACAGTAAAAGTGGGTCCCCATGGGTCCCTGTAACAGTGTTTCTACTGTAGAAACAGTGTATTTACTGTTGATGAACAGTGTATCTACTGTTCGAGTGGGTCCGGCGGCTTCACTATGCTGTAGGTCCGGCGGCTTCACTGTTTGAGTGGGGTCCAGCTGTTTCACTGTGCTGGTTTCTTTTCCGCTTTTTTCAATTTGCGGATGAATTCTTCTGTATCATGTAAGTCTTCTTCAGATAATATCCTTTCTGCTTCAATGGGCTGAGAATCTTCAGCAATATCATCGTTGCTTGTTTCACTTTGCATTGACGTATCTGACTTTTCATATTGATTAATGGAAGACAGTAAATTTCTTTTAACCTCTTCCAAGTAATTGTTAATCATCTCTGTTTTATCTCCTTCTTGAAAGGAGATCCTTCTGGCAATATGCCTCACTGAACTGTCATCAATTACCTCTTTCTGAGGTTTACTGGAATATTCTTGGATCTTCATCTCGATTGAATCCAAGAGCTCTTGACCATATAAGGTCTTTGTTTTGGGATCCTTCTTCATTAACTTGTCCCAAAAATTGTTGTAAAAAGTCCTATATAAGCAGGGGACTTGTTCTTCAGTGAATCCGACTTCTGGATTCCATTTGTGTATCCAAGGGATAGAAAATTCCAGAAAGAAATATATTTGGTTAATTTTTTCTGGGTAGCAGATATGATCTGCGTGGTATAAATCGTTAATAAAAGGAGAAATTTTTATCCATTCTTTGTATAACATGAGAAATGGATCTGGTAAAATCTTTATTGTTGGACCGTGGTATGACCACCAGTTTAGAAACCAATTAGGAACAGTTGTTGCAAATATCTTTGCACATACTTTTATAAACCAAGTATGTTTGTGTCTATCATTATTGTAGTATAATACTTTATCAAAAGCTTGGATATAATCCCAATAAGTAAAATTCATTTTATTTTTGTTAAGGCTTATCTGCCTTTCCTTCATTGTGGATATACCCCAGTCTTCAACAGATATAATCTGTTTAATTATAATCTTCGAGAAGTTATAAACGTTCTCGTCTGTGCTATACCCAGAAAAGTGCTGAAAATCTGCACTTCCAGTACTGGTCAGTATCGTTTCATAGTAGGAACGGGTTTTGTATGACTCACCCGGATAATATAACCCATTTATCAAATACCTTTGGAATATCTTCCATGGTTCTTCTTTTCTCTGAATGTCAGAATTTTCTAAGAGAAATATCATTTCTCTTTTTGGCACTTTCTCATATGACTTGATATCATCATTGTCATCTTTAGTAATGGAAGCAAAAGTATTACTTTGCTTAACAGAAGTATCTTTCTGTTTTTGAGCAGTCAAATATGCCTGCAAATGTGCGTATAACGGACTATCTTCTGGAATATCTTCCAGATGGACGGATGGTCCAATCGATGATTCTTCTCTGAGAGATATCCTCTCATTGACTAAACTCCTTCTTCCCATTTGTATAACTGGGGAGTTTGATGAGGATCCGTATGACGATCCCGAAGGTGATGACCTTCCTTTGGACTGTGGGGATGATCTTCCCCAACCTCTACCTCTTCCCCTACCCCAGGGGGTTCCATCCTGTAAATATTCACGAGATAAGAAATCTGGCAGAGAATTATCAATTCCCTTTTTATATTGTATTTCAAAATCAAAAGGGGCTAATTGAGCTTGCCATCTTGCAAATATCATTTTTGAGGCATCATGTTTAAAATCTTTATTAAACATATATTTAACAGATTGTGCGTCAGTTTTTATCAAAAACTTTTGATTGTATAAGTCGTCCTGAAATTTTAAAACACATTTTACTATGGTTAACATTTCATGTGCCACAGTAGCGTATTTTTTCTGGGCTTCAGACCATTTACCAGAATAAAATCTAATCAGATATTCATGTTTATCATTGGGATTTATCTGTTTTAATATCCCTCCATAACCAATATTAGACGCATCAGTCTCTATAATTTTTTGCCATGTAGGATTAGCAAGGGTTAAGCAAGATAAAGATTTAACACGTTGTTTAATATTTTTTACCAAAGTAGTGTGACTATCAGTCCAAGGGTTTTTATAATTCTTTTTTAACCTATCATATAAGGGGGCTAAATCACGTGACAGATTTTTATAAAAAGGTGAAATATAATTTAAACTTCCCAAAAATCTTTGTAACTGAGTTCTATCAGTAATAACATCGGGAAATTTTGAGGCAAAATCAATCGATCGTTGAATAAGAGTAATCTTCCCCTCACAAATATAATGTCCTAGGAATCTAATGTTAGTTTGAAATAAGCTCATTTTTTGTTTTGAGATTACCAAACCATTTTGTATAACAATTCTTTTGAAAATATCTAAATGCTTAATATGCATTTCAAGTGTTTTGGAAAATATCAAAATGTCATCGATATATACAATGACGAAGTCTAGATAAGGGTTGAAAATATCATTCATAATTTTTTGGAATTCTGAAGGGGCATTTTTTAAACCAAAAGACATAACATTCCATTCATATTGCCCAAATGGAACATTAAAAGCAGTTCTATAAGTATGCTCTTTAAATATTTGAATCTGCCAATAACCAGATTTTAAATCAAATTTTGAAAATATATTGGCATCATATAATCTAGACAATAAATCTCTTTTATTAGGAATAGGATACCTAACCCATTTCAAATATTTATTCAAGGGCTTATAATTAATGACTAATCTAGGAACACCACGTTCCTTTTCAGCTGCGTTATTAACATAAAAAGCTGTACAAGACCAAGGAGATTTTGAGGGTTTTATCAAACCCTTTGATAGCAGACTATCAATCTCTTTTTTGCAAAATTCCACCAATTCTGCATTCATCTGACAAGGTCGAGATTTAGTAGGAATATCATCCTCAGTGAAATTATCTTCATATGGAAGAGTAACAATATGCTTTTTTCGATTCCAAAAAGCACTAGGATGCTCAGCACAAATATCAATAGCAATCTGCTCGGAAATCAATTTGATTTTTTCCTGTACTTTAGTAGAATTCAGAGTATCAAATATATTCATACTAAACATTTCTAATTGTAAAGAATCAACATGTTTTTGCTTCATATCAATTAAAGCATTAATATCTCTAGTTACTGGATTTGTAACAAAAGTATAACTTATCTCTTTATCCTTATAAGTAGCAGTAAAACCTTTCGAGTCTATGCTAGTAAAAGGATAAACGGCGTTAATAAACGGTGTTCCAAGTATAATTGGAGGGTATAACTGGTTTTTTACCAAGAAAAAGAAGTGAGGAATACAGACTTTATTCTGACAAATACCCGTATTAGGAAGTTTATACTTTATATCTAAAGCATGTCCGGATGCAGATCTAACCATATGAGTAGTTTTTTGAAAATATTTCGTAGGTACTAAACCTTCTTGAATGCAGCTAACATCTGCTCCACTATCAATCATGGCAATGTTTGTAATTGAGAAACTATTATCAATGAGAATAGTACATTTGATGTACCATTTATGAGCAGTAATAATTTGCATCATTCCTAGAAACATATCATGTTTAGGATTAAAATTAATAGGTTTTTCTTCAATATCATTTTCAAAAATACCTTTGTTTTTATCATTAGATTTCTCAGCTGGAGAATTGATTTTCTCAATCTGAGTAATCCTATGATCACAAATCATTTGATTTTGTTTAAGAGATTTGATCTCTCGTTTTAAGTTTTCAACTTCAATTTTTAAATCATCGAAAGAAGAATCTCTTGCTGGAGATGCATTTTTGTTTAACAAACGGTTATTAACCTCTAGTAAGGAATAAGGCAGGGAATATTCAAATTCTTTTTCAAAAGGTTTTGCAAAACCAGAACTTGAATTAGAACTTGAACTAGCAGCCAAATTAATAATTTTTTCACGAAGTTTTTCATCATTAACTTCTTTTAAAAGTTCTATTACATTATCAGAAGTAATAGTTTTCATGTTTAGGTCTTGAAACTGTGATTGTAATTTATAAAATTCATCATCACAAGTACATGTATCACCTTTGCAAGTTGTACAAGTATTATCAATATTTTTATCACTATCAGATAAATCAAGCAAATCAATTTCAGCTTCGGATTCTGATTCAGAATAATAATCAGATTCCGATCCAGAAGTATATAACAAACTATAAACCTTATCACGTAGTTCATCTTCTAGTCCTAAGGTTTTCAGCTTTTGAAGCTTACAATTTGGAGCTATATGGCCAAATTTACCACACTTATAACACTTAATGTCAGCAAGATCTCGCTTAGACCTATTTTTGGTAAATCTAGTAGACTTGCGATGTGCTTTCTTGGCTTCTCGTTCTTCTTTGGATCTATATCTAGATCTCTTTTTCCTATAAGGACTGTCTTGGTTGGGGTATCTATGATACTTATGTTTCTTTTTCCTATGAGTAGAAAGTTTCGGGTAAACCGAACTGGGCGCAAAAGTCCCCTAACTGGTTTCTTTCTTTAAGCTTATCCATCTTAAGTTGTCTGGACAATCTTAATTCATTGCACAGGTTTAATCCTTCCTGTGTGCAAATTCCTATTAATTTACCATAGGTATAGTCTGCATAAGGAATTTCTCCATAACTACCTCTTAAAACCTTTCTAACTCTTTCGGCAAATAAAGAGGGAAGGCCATCTATGAACTTAGCTTTCCAATGTTCAAACTTATTTTCTGGTAGTTCCATCACTCTACTCATAAAGGTGTCTTTATACCACCTAAACTCACTTAAAGTCTTACATCTAAGGCTATTAAGGAGAGTACGAACAGTTTTATTTTGGTTGGTAAATCTACCATTGAAGTGTTCTAATATAGTAAGAATAAGGGTATAAACGGCATCTTCTCTATTTGCCACTAGGGCCATGCCTAAGTTATCAAGTCCTTCGTCAACGGCTTTAGCGTTAATAACCATTGCCCTTTCGTCGACAGACAAATAATTGTCCCACCAGCCACGAAGTTGGCCAGTAAAACCTGCAACAATCATTCTGCAAATATTCCTATCTGTATTTTTTACACTTTTACAGATAGTTGCATACATAAGCATTCTATGTACTAGAATAGTTAACTGCCTATCAGTCAAACCATCAAGATTCCATTCGTAAATTTCGGAACCACTGTAAGACGTATTAGTCTGATTCCAATCACGTTCCTCTATTAAAACATCTTGAGGAGTAGGACGATTGTAATAATAAGTCTGCATTCTAGGTTTATCAGCATATCTGCTATCTGCAAACTTACTATTCTTTTTGGGGTAACTTCTGAGTTTATTAAACTCTGACAAAACATCCTTTTTATAGTCAAAAGTAGAATCTAATTTATCAGCAAAATCATTTGATAAATCAATGGGTTTGATATTCAAACCGGATAACTTTTTATCAAGAAGTTCTTCTAAGTCTCCAAAAGATTTAAATTTAAAATCCTGAATATCAGGAGGTCTTTGAATATGAGTAACAACAATCTGAGGTTCTGATTTGCTTCCTGAAGAAGAGGCAATATCAGTCAAAGTCTTTTTCGTATTCATCTCCTTAATCAAGACTGTTAAATCATCAAGTTTTTTATTAAGAAAACTAACGTTTTCACCCAAAACTTTAACATATAAACTCAAATAATTATTTTGAGAAATTAATTTATTAATTTCTGCGATGCTAACTGCAGCAACATCTTCATCAATAAATTTTTGAAATGCAGTAAAAGTAATACCTGTATTATTAGGTAAAACAAAAGATGATTGAGGAGGGTAAATGGCTTTAGTAATATTGCCACTCCCGTCTTTATAAGATCTTTCTAAAACTTTTATAAAAAGTGGTAAATATGTGGTTATAAACCAAGGAACAAAATACATAATTTGATTATGTAAAGCACAAGTTTCATAAAACTCTTGTGAAATATTGTTTAAATCTTCCTTACTATAAGTATCAAAAAACCAAGTTTTAAACTGGTTCCATTTATCAGTAAAAAATTCTTTTTGAATATAACCTCTAGCTTGTGACCCTGGACTAAAATCAATTTGGTGTGGAATCATTAAGAATCATTGGGGTCAAAATCCATTTCGGACGCAGAAGGAATATCCTTATCAGAAATATTATCACTATCCTGAACAATATTTGTTTTGGGGTTAATCTTAACCCTTTCAACAGGTTTATCACCTACTTTAGTAGAAATTGTGTGTAAAGATGCAGCACGATTTCTAGCTGGTCCATAGACTGGTTCAACAGGAGAAATGTGTTGAATATCAGGCAACAGTCTACGACTAGTAAAGGAATGTCTGTTATAACTAGAATTAATAGTAGGCAACATTCTATTATTAGAAAATGACTGTCTACTATAAGTGGAACTATTATCGTCAAACTGAATGCAAATCCTACCATCCGGATTTTGAGTAATATGAGAATACTCAGTATTACTAACAGTATCAGTTATCTGACTGGGGGATATAACCGAATCCAAAGTCCATGTGGTTGGAAAATTAATTTCTTCCCACTTAATAGGTCTTCTCGTGGTGACCTTAGACTTTGCAAAATTCGTTTCCACTAGAATAGTCTGATCAGATGTATCATATAATTTACATCTGGGGTTTAACGTAGATAGTAATTTAAAATATATTCTATATGATAAACATATCAGTTCAGAACCAGGCGCATAATTATAACCATGCGTTTTCACATTTAATGTTAATGCATCAAGTATATTAACATCAGATAAAGATAATTGCAAATTGGGTTGAGTATTAAAATATACTGGGCCATAGGCGACAGTAGATTCAATAGAACCCATCAGAGACTGTCTAAAATTCAAATTTCTGGCATCTCTGAGAGCAGCCAAAAATGTCTCTGGTAACCCTTTAAGGGTTAAAGGCTTAAAAGCAATTTGAACCATACCAATATGCAAATAATTATACTGGTGTTTATGAATATCTACATCATGTTTGTTTAACAAACGAATAGTCTGTTCAGACGAACTTAAAGCTAAAGATTGCTCAGTTGTTTTAATAAGTTGTTTAGAAGAGAGTTTATCAAACCATCCATAATCATAGATTGTTCTAATAGGGACTTTAGGAATAGTCCATTTGTTTAACAAATCAAGGTTTTGAGGTATATCTACCTCTTCCAATCTAGTATTTTTCATACTAGTTTCTCCTAAATCCATATTTCAGAAACATATCTATGTCGAATATTTCATATCTATCTTATATATACCATGAAAGTACCTAGGCTCTGATACCATTTAACAAAAATAAAATGAATTTAACAAGATATACTATATATACATGTATATCTACTATACTATATATATATATATATATATATATATATATATATATATATATATATATATATATATATATATATATATATATATATATATATCTAGTATACTATGTGTATATAGTATATCTTAAGATGTATATATAGTATAGTATAGTATATATATAAGCTTATATATATATATGTATATCGAATATAGCTTATATATCTTATAGTAAGATGTATATATATTATAGTATAGTATAGTATACCACTTGATCCTGTTAAAATGATATCTGTTAAAATGGTATTCCTTCTGCGTCCGAAATGGATTTTGACCCAAATGAAGTTTAAATGATTCCACACCAAATTGATTTTAGTCCAGGGTCACAAGCTAGAGGTTATATCCAAAAAGAATTTTTCAGTGATAAATGGAACCAGTTTAAAACTTGGTTTTTTGATACTTATAGTGAGGAGGATTTAAACAATATCTCACAAGAGTTTTATGAAACTTGTGCTTTACATAATCAAATTATGTATTTTGTTCCTTGGTTTATAACCACATATTTACCACTTTTTATAAAAGTTTTGGAAAGATCTTATAAAGACGGGAGTGGCAATATTACTAAAGCCATTTACCCTCCTCAATCATCTTTTGTTTTACCTAATAATACAGGTATTACTTTTACTGCATTTCAAAAATTTATTGATGAAGATGTTGCTGCAGTCAGCATCGCAGAAATTAATAAATTAATTTCTCAAAATAATTATTTGAGTTTATATGTTAAAGTTTTGGGTGAAAACGTTAGTTTTCTTAATAAAAAACTTGATAATTTAACAGTCTTGATTAAGGAGATGAATACGAAAAAGACTTTGACTGATATTGCCTCTTCTTCAGGAAGCAAATCAGAACCTCAGATTGTTGTTACTCATATTCAAAGACCTCCTGATATTCAGGATTTTAAATTTAAATCTTTTGGAGACTTAGAAGAACTTCTTGATAAAAAGTTATCCGGTTTGAATATCAAACCCATTGATTTATCAAATGATTTTGCTGATAAATTAGATTCTACTTTTGACTATAAAAAGGATGTTTTGTCAGAGTTTAATAAACTCAGAAGTTACCCCAAAAAGAATAGTAAGTTTGCAGATAGCAGATATGCTGATAAACCTAGAATGCAGACTTATTATTACAATCGTCCTACTCCTCAAGATGTTTTAATAGAGGAACGTGATTGGAATCAGACTAATACGTCTTACAGTGGTTCCGAAATTTACGAATGGAATCTTGATGGTTTGACTGATAGGCAGTTAACTATTCTAGTACATAGAATGCTTATGTATGCAACTATCTGTAAAAGTGTAAAAAATACAGATAGGAATATTTGCAGAATGATTGTTGCAGGTTTTACTGGCCAACTTCGTGGCTGGTGGGACAATTATTTGTCTGTCGACGAAAGGGCAATGGTTATTAACGCTAAAGCCGTTGACGAAGGACTTGATAACTTAGGCATGGCCCTAGTGGCAAATAGAGAAGATGCCGTTTATACCCTTATTCTTACTATATTAGAACACTTCAATGGTAGATTTACCAACCAAAATAAAACTGTTCGTACTCTCCTTAATAGCCTTAGATGTAAGACTTTAAGTGAGTTTAGGTGGTATAAAGACACCTTTATGAGTAGAGTGATGGAACTACCAGAAAATAAGTTTGAACATTGGAAAGCTAAGTTCATAGATGGCCTTCCCTCTTTATTTGCCGAAAGAGTTAGAAAGGTTTTAAGAGGTAGTTATGGAGAAATTCCTTACGCAGACTATACCTATGGTAAATTAATAGGAATTTGCACACAGGAAGGATTAAACCTGTGCAACGAATTAAGATTGTCCAGACAACTTAAGATGGATAAGCTTAAAGAAAGAAACCAGTTAGGGGACTTTTGCGCCCAATTCGGTTTACCCGAGACTTCTACTCATAGGAAAAAGAAACATAAGTATCATAGATACCCCAACCAAGACAGTCCTTATAGGAAAAAGAGATCTAGATATAGATCCAAAGAAGAACGAGAAGCCAAGAAAGCACATCGCAAGTCTACTAGATTTACCAAAAATAGGTCTAAGCGAGATCTTGCTGACATTAAGTGTTATAAGTGTGGTAAATTTGGCCATATAGCTCCAAATTGTAAGCTTCAAAAGCTGAAAACCTTAGGACTAGAAGATGAACTACGTGATAAGGTTTATAGTTTGTTATACACTTCTGGATCGGAATCTGATTATTATTCTGAATCAGAATCCGAAGCTAAAATTGATTTGCTTGATTTATCTGATAGTGATAAAAATATTGATAATACTTGTACAACTTGCAAAGGTGATACATGTACTTGTGATGATGAATTTTATAAATTACAATCACAGTTTCAAGACCTAAACATGAAAACTATTACTTCTGATAATGTAATAGAACTTTTAAAAGAAGTTAATGATGAAAAACTTCGTGAAAAAATTATTAATTTGGCTGCTAGTTCAAGTTCTAATTCAAGTTCTGGTTTTGCAAAACCTTTTGAAAAAGAATTTGAATATTCCCCGCCTTATTCCTTACTAGAGGTTAATAACCGTTTGTTAAACAAAAATGCAACTCCAGCAAGAGATTTTTCTTTCGATGATTTAAAAATTGAAGTTGATAACTTAAAACGAGAGATCAAATCTCTTAAATAAAATCAAATGATTTGTGATCATAGGATTACTCAGATTGAGAAAATCAATTCTCCAGCTGAGAAATCTAATGATAAAAACAAAGATATTTTTGAAAATAATATTGAAGAAAAACCTATTAATTTTAATCCTAAACATGATATGTTTTTAGGAATGATGCAAATTATTACTGCTCATAAATGGTACATCAAATGTACTATTCTCATTGATAATAGTTTCTCAATTACAAACATTGCCATGATTGATAGTGGAGCAGATGTTAGCTGCATTCAAGAAGGTTTAGTACCTACGAAATATTTTCAAAAAACTACTCATATGGTTAGATCTGCATCCGGACATGCTTTAGATATAAAGTATAAACTTCCTAATACGGGTATTTGTCAGAATAAAGTCTGTATTTCTCACTTCTTTTTCTTGGTAAAAAACCAGTTATACCCTCCAATTATACTTGGAACACCGTTTATTAACGCCGTTTATCCTTTTACTAGCATAGACTCAAAAGGTTTTACTGCTACTTATAAGGATAAAGAGATAAGTTATACTTTTGTTACAGATCCAGTAACTAGAGATATTAATGCTTTAATTGATATGAAGCAAAAACATGTTGATTCTTTACAATTAGAAATGTTTAGTATGAATATATTTGATACTCTGAATTCTACTAAAGTACAGGAAAAAATCAAATTGATTTCCGAGCAGATTGCTATTGATATTTGTGCTGAGCATCCTAGTGCTTTTTGGAATCGAAAAAAGCATATTGTTACTCTTCCATATGAAGATAATTTCACTGAGGATGATATTCCTACTAAATCTCGACCTTGTCAGATGAATGCAGAATTGGTAGAATTTTGCAAAAAAGAGATTGATAGTCTGCTATCAAAGGGTTTGATAAAACCCTCAAAATCTCCTTGGTCTTGTACAGCTTTTTATGTTAATAACGCAGCTGAAAAGGAACGTGGTGTTCCTAGATTAGTCATTAATTATAAGCCCTTGAATAAATATTTGAAATGGGTTAGGTATCCTATTCCTAATAAAAGAGATTTATTGTCTAGATTATATGACGCCAATATATTTTCAAATTTTGATTTAAAATCTGGTTATTGGCAGATTCAAATATTTAAAGAGCATACTTATAGAACTGCTTTTAATGTTCCATTTGGGCAATATGAATGGAATGTTATGCCTTTTGGTTTAAAAAATGCCCCTTCAGAATTCCAAAAAATTATGAATGATATTTTCAACCCTTATCTAGACTTCGTCATTGTATATATCGATGACATTTTGGTATTTTCCAAAACACTTGAAATGCATATTAAGCATTTAGATATTTTCAAAAGAATTGTTATACAAAATGGTTTGGTAATCTCAAAACAAAAAATGAGCTTATTTCAAACTAACATTCGATTCCTAGGACATTATATTTGTCAGGGGAAGATTACTCCTATTCAACGATCGATTGATTTTGCCTCAAAATTTCCCGATGTTATTACTGATAGAACTCAGTTACAAAGATTTTTGGGAAGTTTAAATTATATTTCACCTTTTTATAAAGATCTGTCACGTGATTTAGCCCCCTTATATGATAGGTTAAAAAAGAATTATAAAAACCCTTGGACTGATAGTCACACTACTTTGGTAAAAAATATTAAACAACGTGTTAAATCTTTACCTTGCTTAACCCTTGCTAATCCTACATGGCAAAAAATTATAGAGACTGATGCGTCTAATATTGGTTATGGAGGGATATTAAAACAGATAAATCCCAATGATAAACATGAATATCTGATTAGATTTTACTCTGGTAAATGGTCTGAAGCCCAGAGAAAATACGCTACTGTGGCACATGAAATGTTAACCATAGTAAAATATGTTTTAAAATTTCAGGACGACTTATACAATCAAAAGTTTTTGATAAAAACTGACGCACAATCTGTTAAATATATGTTTAATAAAGATTTTAAACATGATGCCTCAAAAATGATATTTGCAATATGGCAAGCTCAATTAGCCCCTTTTGATTTTGAAATACAATATAAAAAGGGAATTGATAATTCTCTGCCAGATTTCTTATCTCGTGAATATTTACAGGATGGAACCCCCTGGGGTAGGGGAAGAGGTAGAGGTTGGGGAAGATCATCCCCACAGTCTAAAGGAAGGTCATCACCTTCGGGATCGTCATACGGATCCTCATCAAACTCCCCAGTTATACAAATGGGAAGAAGGAGTTTAGTCAATGAGAGGATATCTCTCAGAGAAGAATCATCGATTGGACCATCCGTCCATCTGGAAGATATTCTAGAAGATAGTCCGTTATACGCACATTTGCAGGCATATTTGACTGCTCAAAAACAGAAAGATACTTCTGTTAAGCAAAGTAATACTTTTGCTTCCATTACTAAAGATGACAATGATGATATCAAGTCATACGAGAAAGTGCCAAAAAGAGAAATGATATTTCTCTTAGAAAATTCTGACATTCAGAGAAAAGAAGAACCATGGAAGATATTCCAAAGGTATTTGATAAATGGGTTATATTATCCGGGTGAGTCATACAAAACCCGTTCCTACTATGAAACGATACTGACCAGTACTGGAAGTGCAGATTTTCAGCACTTTTCTGGGTATAGCACAGACGAGAACGTTTATAACTTCTCGAAGATTATAATTAAACAGATTATATCTGTTGAAGACTGGGGTATATCCACAATGAAGGAAAGGCAGATAAGCCTTAACAAAAATAAAATGAATTTTACTTATTGGGATTATATCCAAGCTTTTGATAAAGTATTATACTACAATAATGATAGACACAAACATACTTGGTTTATAAAAGTATGTGCAAAGATATTTGCAACAACTGTTCCTAATTGGTTTCTAAACTGGTGGTCATACAACGGTCCAACAATAAAGATTTTACCAGATCCATTTCTCATGTTATACAAAGAATGGATAAAAATTTCTCCTTTTATTAACGATTTATATCACGCAGATCATATCTGCTACCCAGAAAAAATTAACCAAATATATTTCTTTCTGGAATTTTCTATCCCTTGGATACACAAATGGAATCCAGAAGTCGGATTCACTGAAGAACAAGTCCCCTGCTTATATAGGACTTTTTACAACAATTTTTGGGACAAGTTAATGAAGAAGGATCCCAAAACAAAGACCTTATATGGTCAAGAGCTCTTGGATTCAATCGAGATGAAGATCCAAGAATATTCCAGTAAACCTCAGAAAGAGGTAATTGATGACAGTTCAGTGAGGCATATTGCCAGAAGGATCTCCTTTCAAGAAGGAGATAAAACAGAGATGATTAACAGTTACTTGGAAGAGGTTAAAAGAAATTTACTGTCTTCCATTAATCAATATGAAAAGTCAGATACGTCAATGCAAAGTGAAACAAGCAACGATGATATTGCTGAAGATTCTCAACCCATTGAAGCAGAAAGGATATTATCTGAAGAAGACTTACGTGATACAGAAGAATTCATCCACAAATTGAAAAAAGCGGAAAAGAAACCAGCACAGTGAAACAGCTGGACCCCACTCAAACAGTGAAGCCGCCGGACCTACAGCATAGTGAAGCCGCCGGACCCACTCGAACAGTAGATACACTGTTCATCAACAGTAAATACACTGTTTCTACAGTAGAAACACTGTTACACGGACCCACGGGGACCCACTTTTACTGTTCATAGATTCCTTTTCTTTTTCTATTTATATAAGTCATTCGTTCATTCTTAGGAGGCAGACGTTAAGACTCTCTCTCTCTAGAACTCTCTCTCTCTCTCTCTCTAAGTGTAAGTAAAGAGTTAATTTGAAGTTTGTAGATTGTAATAGAAGAACAAATAAATAAAAGTTTTCAGTTCTTCATCTTCAGGGCCTTGCTTCTTGGCCACAAGGTACATACTTCTGTCTTTCTTAGTTTAGATTTTCTTCTAGTCTCTCCTCTCTGGCCGTGACGATGTCCGGCTAAGAGACTTCATATCTATGTTGAGTATCTAACTTCTCTCCTATATACACTATGAAAGCGACGGCATCTATTAAAATATAAATGAGTTTTATATATAGAGTTTTGACTTGGTGTCAAGATGGTTGGTACAGTCTGATATAACACTGCTCTTATTGGCTTTGCCTTAGTGGCTCCGTCTAGCCAGCCGTGAACCTCAGCCCGATAAAGGAGTTAAAAGGGCATCTTCTTTCACGGTTAGAACTGCTAGACACATGGGCTCAATAAAAGTATGTATTATATTATGACAGACCCCTTGCTTGAGTAAAGGTTTTTAACCTTCCATACAGTCATTAAACTATATATAAAATTCAAGTATATTTCAATTCTTATCCTTACTGATTGTGCGGATTACCGCCAGTCTTTAAATATAAGGGTACTGAATTAGCTAGATTAAGAATTCTCAAATATGTTAAAATAGAAATCTTTAACTGGTGAAAACCTTCCAGGCATATAAAAGCCAGATGTGAGGTGTGAAACAAGTCCAGTTCCCGGTCAAACGGTGATTTCTGTTTTAATTTAATTGAGAAGGCATGGCGGATTACCGCCCGCCACTTATACCATTTCTGAGAGATATCCTCTCATTGACTAAACTCCTTCTTCCCATTTGTATAACTGGGGAGTTTGATGAGGATCCGTATGACGATCCCGAAGGTGATGACCTTCCTTTAGACTGTGGGGATGATCTTCCCCAACCTCTACCTCTTCCCCTACCCCAGGGGGGTTCCATCTTGTAAATATTCACGAGATAAGAAATCTGGCAGAGAATTATCAATTCCCTTTTTATATTGTATTTCAAAATCAAAAGGGGCTAATTGAGCTTGCCATATTGCAAATATCATTTTTGAGGCATCATGTTTAAAATCTTTATTAAACATATATTTAACAGATTGTGCGTCAGTTTTTATCAAAAACTTTTGATTGTATAAGTCGTCCTGAAATTTTAAAACACATTTTACTATGGTTAACATTTCATGTGCCACAGTAGCGTATTTTCTCTGGGCTTCAGACCATTTACCAGAGTAAAATCTAATCAGATATTCATGTTTATCATTGGGATTTATCTGTTTTAATATCCCTCCATAACCAATATTAGACGCATCAGTCTCTATAATTTTTTGCCATGTAGGATTAGCAAGGGTTAAGCAAGGTAAAGATTTAACATGTTGTTTAATATTTTTTACCAAAGTAGTGTGACTATCAGTCCAAGGGTTTTTATAATTCTTTTTTAACCTATCATATAAGGGGGCTAAATCACGTGACAGATCTTTATAAAAAGGTGAAATATAATTTAAACTTCCCAAAAATCTTTGTAACTGAGTTCTATCAGTAATAACATCGGGAAATTTTGAGGCAAAATCAATCGATCGTTGAATAGGAGTAATCTTCCCCTGACAAATATAATGTCCTAGGAATCGAATGTTAGTTTGAAATAAGCTCATTTTTTGTTTTGAGATTACCAAACCATTTTGTATAACAATTCTTTTGAAAATATCTAAATGCTTAATATGCATTTCAAGTGTTTTGGAAAATACCAAAATGTCATCGATATATACAATGACGAAGTCTAGATAAGGGTTGAAAATATCATTCATAATTTTTTGGAATTCTGAAGGGGCATTTTTTAAACCAAAAGGCATAACATTCCATTCATATTGCCCAAATGGAACATTAAAAGCAGTTCTATAAGTATGCTCTTTAAATATTTGAATCTGCCAATAACCAGATTTTAAATCAAAATTTGAAAATATATTGGCGTCATATAATCTAGACAATAAATCTCTTTTATTAGGAATAGGATACCTAACCCATTTCAAATATTTATTCAAGGGCTTATAATTAATGACTAATCTAGGAACACCACGTTCCTTTTCAGCTGCGTTATTAACATAAAAAGCTGTACAAGACCAAGGAGATTTTGAGGGTTTTATCAAACCCTTTGATAGCAGACTATCAATCTCTTTTTTGCAAAATTCTACCAATTCTGCATTCATCTGACAAGGTCGAGATTTAGTAGGAATATCATCCTCAGTGAAATTATCTTCATATGGAAGAGTAACAATATGCTTTTTTCGATTCCAAAAAGCACTAGGATGCTCAGCACAAATATCAATAGCAATCTGCTCGGAAATCAATTTGATTTTTTCCTGTACTTTAGTAGAATTCAGAGTATCAAATATATTCATACTAAACATTTCTAATTGTAAAGAATCAACATGTTTTTGCTTCATATCAATTAAAGCATTAATATCTCTAGTTACTGGATCTGTAACAAAAGTATAACTTATCTCTTTATCCTTATAAGTAGCAGTAAAACCTTTCGAGTCTATGCTAGTAAAAGGATAAACGGCGTTAATAAACGGTGTTCCAAGTATAATTGGAGGGTATAACTGGTTTTTTACCAAGAAAAAGAAGTGAGGAATACAGACTTTATTCTGACAAATACCCGTATTAGGAAGTTTATACTTTATATCTAAAGCATGTCCGGATGCAGATCTAACCATATGAGTAGTTTTTTGAAAATATTTCGTAGGTACTAAACCTTCTTGAATGCAGCTAACATCTGCTCCACTATCAATCATGGCAATGTTTGTAATTGAGAAACTATTATCAATGAGAATAGTACATTTGATGTACCATTTATGAGCAGTAATAATTTGCATCATTCCTAAAAACATATCATGTTTAGGATTAAAATTAATAGGTTTTTCTTCAATATCATTTTCAAAAATACCTTTGTTTTTATCATTAGATTTCTCAGCTGGAGAATTGATTTTCTCAATCTGAGTAATCCTATGATCACAAATCATTTGATTTTGTTTAAGAGATTTGATCTCTCGTTTTAAGTTATCAACTTCAATTTTTAAATCATCGAAAGAAGAATCTCTTGCTGGAGTTGCATTTTTGTTTAACAAACGGTTATTAACCTCTAGTAAGGAATAAGGCGGGGAATATTCAAATTCTTTTTCAAAAGGTTTTGCAAAACCAGAACTTGAATTAGAATTTGAACTAGCAGCCAAATTAATAATTTTTTCACGAAGTTTTTCATCATTAACTTCTTTTAAAAGTTCTATTGCATTATCAGAAGTAATAGTTTTCATGTTTAGGTCTTGAAACTGTGATTGTAATTTATAAAATTCATCATCACAAGTACATGTATCACCTTTGCAAGTTGTACAAGTATTATCAATATTTTTATCACTATCAGATAAATCAATCAAATCAATTTCAGCTTCGGATTCTGATTCAGAATAATAATCAGATTCCGATCCAGAAGTGTATAACAAACTATAAACCTTATCACGTAGTTCATCTTCTAGTCCTAAGGTTTTCAGCTTTTGAAGCTTATAATTTGGAGCTATATGGCCAAATTTACCACACTTATAACACTTAATGTCAGCAAGATCTCGCTTAGACCTATTTTTGGTAAATCTAGTAGACTTGCGATGTGCTTTCTTGGCTTCTCGTTCTTCTTTGGATCTATATCTAGATCTCTTTTTCCTATAAGGACTGTCTTGGTTGGGGTATCTATGATACTTATGTTTCTTTTTCCTATGAGTAGAAGTCTCGGGTAAACCGAACTGGGCGCAAAAGTCCCCTAACTGGTTTCTTTCTTTAAGCTTATTCATCTTAAGTTGTCTGGACAATCTTAATTCGTTGCACAGGTTTAATCCTTCCTGTGTGCAAATTCCTATTAATTTACCATAGGTATAGTCTGCGTAAGGAATTTCTCCATAACTACCTCTTAAAACCTTTCTAACTCTTTCGGCAAATAAAGAGGGAAGGCCATCTATGAACTTAGCTTTCCAATGTTCAAACTTATTTTCTGGTAGTTCCATCACTCTACTCATAAAGGTGTCTTTATACCACCTAAACTCACTTAAAGTCTTACATCTAAGGCTATTAAGGAGAGTACGAACAGTTTCATTTTGGTTGGTAAATCTACCATTGAAGTGTTCTAATATAGTAAGAATAAGGGTATAAACGGCATCTTCTCTATTTGCCACTAGGGCCATGCCTAAGTTATCAAGTCCTTCGTCAACGGCTTTAGCGTTAATAACCATTGCCCTTTCGTCGACAGACAAATAATTGTCCCACCAGCCACGAAGTTGGCCAGTAAAACCTGCAACAATCATTCTGCAAATATTCCTATCTGTATTTTTTACACTTTTACAGATAGTTGCATACATAAGCATTCTATGTACTAGAATAGTTAACTGCCTATCAGTCAAACCATCAAGATTCCATTCGTAAATTTCGGAACCACTGTAAGACGTATTAGTCTGATTCCAATCACGTTCCTCTATTAAAACATCTTGAGGAGTAGGACGATTGTAATAATAAGTCTGCATTCTAGGTTTATCAGCATATCTGCTATCTGCAAACTTACTATTCTTTTTGGGGTAACTTCTGAGTTTATTAAACTCTGACAAAACATCCTTTTTATAGTCAAAAGTAGAATCTAATTTATCAGCAAAATCATTTGATAAATCAATGGGTTTGATATTCAAACCGGATAACTTTTTATCAAGAAGTTCTTCTAAGTCTCCAAAAGATTTAAATTTAAAATCCTGAATATCAGGAGGTCTTTGAATATGAGTAACAACAATCTGAGGTTCTGATTTGCTTCCTGAAGAAGAGGCAATATCAGTCAAAGTCTTTTTCGTATTCATCTCCTTAATCAAGACTGTTAAATTATCAAGTTTTTTATGACAATCTTAATTCGTTGCACAGGTTTAATCCTTCCTGTGTGCAAATTCCTATTAATTTACCATAGGTATAGTCTGCGTAAGGAATTTCTCCATAACTACCTCTTAAAACCTTTCTAACTCTTTCGGCAAATAAAGAGGGAAGGCCATCTATGAACTTAGCTTTCCAATGTTCAAACTTATTTTCTGGTAGTTCCATCACTCTACTCATAAAGGTGTCTTTATACCACCTAAACTCACTTAAAGTCTTACATCTAAGGCTATTAAGGAGAGTACGAACAGTTTCATTTTGGTTGGTAAATCTACCATTGAAGTGTTCTAATATAGTAGGAATAAGGGTATAAACGGCATCTTCTCTATTTGCCACTAGGGCCATGCCTAAGTTATCAAGTCCTATACTATATATACATCTTAGAATATATATATATATCTTAGAATATATATATATATATATATATATATATATATATCTAGTATACTATGTGTATATAGTATATCTTAAGATGTATATATAGTATAGTATAGTATATATATAAGCTTATATATATATGTATATAGAATATAGCTTATATATCTTATAGTAAGATGTATATATATTATAGTATAGTATAGTATAGTATATACTATATATACAACTTAAGAGATATAAGTTATATCCGATATATTCGATATACATATATCTTATGAGATATATATATAGTATAGTATAAATATAAGCTTATATATATATATATATATATATATATATATGTATATCGAATATAGCTTATATATCTTAAGTTGTATATATAGTATATATATATACTATACTATACTATAATATATATACATCTTACTATATATATTATATATATATCTTAAGATGTATATATAGTATATCTTAAGATATATACTATCGAATATGGCTTATATACTATGTATATATAGTATAGTATAAGCCATATATAAGCCATATTCGATAGTATACATCTTAAGATATACTATATATACATGTATATGAGAAATGAGAAATCAGCAATTGATCAATATGAGAAATCAGACACTTCTATGCAAAGTGAAACCAGCAATGATGATATCGCTGAAGATTCTCAACCACTTGAATCAGAAAGGATACTATCTGATGAAGATTTGCAGGGTGCGGAAGAATTCTTCCGCAAAATGAAAGAATCGGACAAATGACCAGCACCGTGAAACAGCTGGACCCCACAGCACAGTAAAGCTGCCGGACCCACAACACAGTGAAGCCGCCTGAACCCACTCAAACAGTAGATACACTATTCATCAACAGTAGAAATACTGTTTGCACAGTAGAAACACTGTACAGGGACCCATATGGGACCCTACTTTACTGTTCATGGATTCTTTTTCTTTTCTATTTATACGTTCTTTCATTCATTCTTGAAGGGGAAGTGAAGTCGATACCCTCTCTCTCTAGAATTCTCTCTCTCTCTCTCTCTCTCTCTCTCTCTCTCTCTCTTCAAAGTGTAATTAAGAGTTTTTAGTTTAAAGTTTGTAACAGAAGAACAAGTAAATAAAGTTTTCAGCTCTTCATCTTCAAGCCTTGCATCCTTGGCCAAAAAGTACTGATTTCTTTCTTCCTTAATTAGTTTTTCCCCTAGTCTCTCCTATCTAGCCGTGACGATGTCCGGCTAAGAGACTTCATATCTATGTTGAGTATCTAACTTCTCTCTTATATAAACCATGAAAGAGACGACATCTATTTAAATATAAATGAACTTTATATATAGAGTTTTGACTTGGTTTCGAGATGGTTGGTACAGTCTAGCATAACACTACTCTTATTGGCTTTGCCTTAGTGGCTTCGTCTAGCCAGCCGTGAACCTTAGCCCGATTAAAGGAGTTAAAAAAGGCACCTTCTTTCACGGTTAGAACTGCTAGACACATGGGCTCAATAAAAGTATGTATTATATTATCAGACAGGCCCCTTGCTCGAGTAAAAGGTTTAACATTACATACAGTCATTAAACTATATATAAAATTCAAGTATATTTCAATTCTTATACTCGGTGATCTCTGTTTTAGCTCAGTCAAGAAGGCCGTGCGGATTACCGCCCGCCACTTGATCCTGTTAAAAATGGTATCAGAGCCTAGGTACTTTCATGGTATATATGAGATAGATATGAAATATTCGACATAGATATGTTTCTGAAATATGGATTTAGGAGAAACTAGTATGAAAAATACTAGATTAGAAGAGGTAGATATACCTCAAAACCTTAATTTGTTAAACAAATGGACTATTCCTAAAGTCCATATTAGAACAATCTATGATTATGGATGGTTTGATAAACTCTCTTCTAAACAACTTGTTAAAACAACTGAGCAATCTTTAGCTTTAAATTCGTATGAACAGACTATTCGTTTGTTAAACAAGCATGATGCAGATGTTTATAGAAACCAATATAATTATTTGCATATTGGTATGGTTCAAATTGCTTTTAAGCCATTAACCCTTAAAGTGTTACCAGAGACGTTTTTGGCTGCTCTCAGAGATGCCAGAAATCTGAATTTTAGACAGTCTCTGATGGGTTCTATTGAATCTACTGTTGCCTACGGCCCAGTATATTTTAATACTCAACCCAATCTGCAATTATCTCTATCTAATGTTAATATACTTGATGCATTAAGATTAAATGTGAAAACGCATGGTTATAATTATGCGTCTGGTTCTGAACTTATATGTTTGTCATATAGAATTTATTTTAAATTGCTATCAACGTTAAACCCTAGATGTAAATTATATGATACATCTGACCAGTCTATATTAGTGGAAACGAATTTTGCAAAGTCTAAGGTCACCACGAGGAGATTTATTAAGTGGGAAGAAAATAATTTTCCAACTACATGAACTTTTGATTCGGTTATATCCCCCAATCAGATAACTAATGCTGTTAGTAATACTGAGTATTCTCATATTACTCAAAATACGGATGGAAGGATTTGCATTCAGTTCGATGATAATAGTTCCACTTATAGTAGACAGTCATTTTCTAATAATAGACTGTTGCCTGCTATTAGTTCTAATTATAATAGACATTCCTTTATCAATCGTAGACTGTTGCCTGATATTCAACACATTTCTCCTGTTGAACCAGTCTATGGACTAGCTAGAAATCGTGCTGCATCTCTACACACAATTTCTACTAAAGTAGGTGATAAACCTGTTGAAAGGGTTAAGATTAACCCCAAGACCAATATTGTTCAGGATAATGATAATATTTCTGATAAGGATATTCCTTCTGCGTCCGAAATGGATTTTGACCCAAATGAAGTTTAAATGATTCCACACCAAATTGATTTTAGTCCAGGGTCACAAGCTAGAGGTTATATCCAAAAAGAATTTTTCAGTGATAAATGGAACCAGTTTAAAACTTGGTTTTTTGATACTTATAGTGAGGAGGATTTAAACAATATTTCACAAGAGTTTTATGAAACTTGTGCTTTACATAATCAAATTATGTATTTTGTTCCTTGGTTTATAACCACATATTTACCACTTTTTATAAAAGTTTTGGAAAGATCTTATAAAGACGGGAGTGGCAATAATACTAAAGCCATTTACCCTCCTCAAGCATCTTTTGTTTTACCTAATAATACAGGTATTACTTTTACTGCATTTCAAAAATTTATTGATGAAGATGTTGCTGCAGTCAGCATCGCAGAAATTAATAAATTAATTTCTCAAAATAATTATTTGAGCTTATATGTTAATGTTGTGGGAGAACATATTAGTTTTCTTAATAAAAAACTTGATGATTTAATAGTTTTGATAAAAGAAATGAGTACTAGCAAGAAAATAACTGATATTGCCTCTACTTCAGGAAGCAAATCAAAACCTCAAATTGTTTTTACTCATATTCAAAGACCTCCTGAGATTCAGGATTTTAAATTTAAATCTTTAAATGATTTAGAAGAACTTCTTGATAAAAAGTTTTTCGGTTTGAATATCAAACCCATTGATTTATCAAAAGATTTTGCTGATAAATTAGATACTACTTTTGACTATAAAAAAGATGTTTTGTCATAGTTTAATAAACTCAGAAGTTACCCCAAAAAGAATAGTAAGTTTACAGATAGCAGATATGCTGATAAACCCAGAATGCAAACTTATTATTACAATCGTCCAACTCCTCAAGATGTTTTTTACAGGAACGTGATTGGAATCAGACTAATACGTCTTACAGTGGTTCCGAAATTTACGAATGGAATCTTGATGGATCAACTGATAGACAATTGACTATTTTTGTACATAGAATGCTTATGTATGCAACTATCTGTAAAAGTGTGAAAAATACAGATAGAAATATTTGCAGAATGATTGTTGCAGGTTTTACTGGCCAACTTCGTGGTTGGTGGGACAATTATTTGACTATCGAAGAAAGAGCAATGGTTATTAATGCTCAAGCCACTGAAGAAGGAGTTGATAACTTAGGAATGGCCCTAGTGGCAAATAGAGAAGATGTTGTTTATACTCTTATTCTTACTATATTAGAACACTTAAATGGTAAATTTACCAACCAGAATGAGACTGTCCGTACTCTCCTTAATGGCCTTAGATGTAAGACCTTAGGTGAGTTTAGGTGGTATAAAGACACCTTTATGAGTAGAGTAATGGAACTACCAGAGAATAAACTTGAACATTGGAAAGCTAAGTTCATAGATGACCTTCCCTCTTTATTTGCTAAAAGAGTTAGAAAGATTTTAAGAGGTAGCTATGGTGAAATTCCCTACATAGACTATACCTATGGTAAATTGATAGGAATTTGCACACAGGAAGGATTAAACATGTGCAATGAATTAGGATTGTCCAGACAGCTTAAAATGGATAAGCTTAAGGAAAGAAACCAATTAGGGGACTTTTGCACCCAGTTTGGTTTACCCGAGACTTCTACTCATAAGAAGAAGAAACATAAGTATCATAGATACCCCAACCAAGACAGTCCTTATAGGAGAAAGAGATCTAGATATAGATCCAAAGAAGAACGAGAAGCCAAGAAAGCCCATCGCAAGTCTACTAGATTTACCAAAAATAGGTCTAAGCGAGATCTTACTGACATTAAGTGTTACAGGTGTGGTAAATTTGGCCATATAGCCCCGAATTGTAAGCTTCAAAAGCTGAAAACCTTAGAACTAGACAATGAGTTACGTGATAAGGTTTATGGTTTGTTATATACTTCTAGATCAAAATCTGATTATTATTATTCTGAGTCAGAATCAGAAGCTGAAATAGATTTACTTGATTTATCTGATAGTGATAAAAATGTTGATAATTCTTGTACAACTTGCAAAGGTAATACATGTACTTGTGATGATGATGAATTTTATAAATCGCAATCACAGTTTCAACATTTGAACATGAAAACTTTTACATCTGATAATGTAATAGAACTTTTAAAAGAAGTTACTGATGAAAAACTTCGTGAAAAAATTATTAATTTGGCTGCTAGTTCAAGTTCTAGTTTTGCAAAACCTTTTGAAAAAGAATTTGAATATTACCCGCCTTATTCTTTACTAGAGGTTAATAACCGTCTTTTGAATAAAAATACAACTCCAGCAAGAGATTCTTCTTTCAATGATTTAAAGGTTGAAGTGGAAAACTTGAAACGAGAGATCAAATCTCTTAAACAAAATCAAATAATTTGTGATCATAGGATTACTCAGATTGAGAAAATCAATTCTCCAGCTGAGAAATCTAATGATAAAAACAAAGATATTTTTGAAAATAATATTGAAGAAAAACCTATTAATTTTAATCCTAAACATGATATGTTTTTAGGAATGATGCAAATTATTACTGCTCATAAATGGTACATCAAATGTACTATTCTCATTGATAATAGTTTTTCTATTACAAACATTGCCATGATTGATAGTGGAGCAGATGTTAGCTGCATTCAAGAAGGTTTAATACCTACGAAATATTTTCAAAAAACTACTCATATGGTTAGATCTGCATCCGGACATGCTTTAGATATAAAGTATAAACTACCTAATACGGGTATTTGTCAGAATAAAGTCTGTATTCCGCACTTAAGGATAAAGAGATTAGTTATACTTTTGTTACAGATCCAGTAACGAGAGATATTAATGCTTTGATTGATATGAAGCAGAAACATGTTGATTCTTTGCAGTTAGAATTGTTTAGTATGAATATATTTGATACTTTGAATTCTACTAAAATATAGAAAAAGATCAAAATGATTTCCGAAAATATTGCTATTGATATTTGTGCAGAACATCCCAGTGCTTTTTGGAATAGAAAAAAACATATTGTCACTCTGCCTTATGAAGATAATTTCTCTGAGGATGATATTCCTACTAAATCTCGACCTTGTCAGATGAACGCGGAATTAGTGGAATTCTGCAAAAAAGAGATTGATAACTTGTTACAGAAGGGTTTGATAAAACCCTCAAAGTTTAACTTGGTCTTGCACAACTTTTTATGTTAATAACGCAGCTGAAAAAGAACGTGGTATTCCTAGATTGGTCATTAATTATAAACCCTTGAATAAATATTTGAAGTGGGTAAGGTATCCTATTCCCAATAAAAGAGATTTATTGTCAAGATTATATGATGTCAATATATTTTCAAAATTTGATTTAAAATTTGGTTATTGGCAAATTTAAATATTTAAAGAGCATACTTATAGAACTGCTTTTAATGTTCCATTTGGGCAATATGAATGGAATGTTATGCCTTTTGGTTTGAAGAATGCCCCTTCAGAATTCCAAAAAATTATAAATGATATTTTCAACCCCTATCTAGACTTCGTCATTGTATAGATCGATGACATTTTGGTATTTTCCAAAACACTTGAAATGCATATTAAGCATTTAGATATTTTTAAAAGAATTGTTATACAAAATGGTTTGGTTATCTCAAAACAAAAAATGAGTTTATTAGGACATTATATTTGTCAAGGAAAGATTACTCCTATTCAAAGATCAATAGATTTTGCCTCAAAACTTCCCGATATTATTACTGATAGAACTCAGTTACAAAGATTTCTGGGAAGTTTAAATTATATATCGCCTTTTAATAAAGATTTATCGCGTGATTTAGCCCCCTTATATGATAGGCTAAAAAAGGATTATAAAAACCCCTGGACTGATAGTCATACAGCTTTGGTTAAAAATATTAAGCAACGTGTTTAATCTTTACCTTGCTTAACCCTTGCTAATCCTACATGGCAAAAGATTATAGAGAATGATGCGTCTAATATTGGTTACAGAGGGATTTTGAAACAGATAAATCCTAACAATAAGCATGAATATCTGATTAGATTCTACTCTGGTAAATGGTTTGAAGCCCAGAGAAAATACGCTACTGTGGCACATGAAATGTTAACCATAGTAAAATGTGTTTTAAAATTTCAAGACGATTTATACAATCAAAGGTTTTTGATAAAAACTGACGCACAATCTGCTAAATATATGTTTAACAAGGACTTTAAATATGATGAATCGAAAATGATATTTGCAAGATGGCATGCTCAATTAGCCCCTTTTGATTTTGAAATACAATATAAAAAGGGAATTGATAATTCTCTGCCAGATTTCTTATCTCGGGAATATTTACAGGATGGAACCCCTCTGGGGTAGGGGAAGAGGTAGAGGTTGGGGAAGATCATCCTCACAGTCCAGAGGAAGATCATCACCTTCAGGATCGTCATACGGATCCACATCAAACTCTCCACTTATACAAATGGGAAGAAAGATTTTAACCAATGAGAGGATATCTCTCAGAGAAGAATCATCGATCGGACCATCCGTCCATCTGGAATATATTCCAGAAGATAGTCCGTTATGCGCACATTTGCAGGCATATTTGACTGCTCAAAAACATAAAGATACTTCTGCTAAGCAAAGTGATACTTTTGCTTCCATTACAAAAGATGACAATGAGGATATTAGGTCATACGAGAAAGTGTCTAAAAAAGAAATGATATTTCTTTTAGAAAATTCTGATATTCAGAGAAAGGAAGAGCCTTGGAATATATTCCAAAGGTATTTGATAAATGGATTGTATTATCCGGGTGAGTCATACAAAACCCGCTATTATTATGAAACAATACTAACCAGTACTGGCAGTGCAGAGTTTCAACACTTTTCTAGCTATAGCACAGATGAGAAAGTTTATAACTTCTCAAAGATTATAATTAAACAGATTATATCGGTTGAAGAGTGGGGTATATCCACAATGAAAGAAAGGCAGATAAGCCTTAACAAATCTTGAATGAGTTTTACCTATTGGGATTATATCTAGGCATTTGATAAAGTATTATACTACAACAATGATAGACACAAACATACTTGGTTTATTAAAGTATGTGCAAAGATATTTGCAGAACCAATTCCTAACTGGTTTCTAAATTGGTGGTCATACCACGGTCCGACAGTAAAAATTTTACCTGATCCATTTCTCATGTTATACAAAGAATGGATAAAAATTTCTCCTTTTATAAACGATTTATATCACGCAGATCATATCTGTTACCTAGAAAAAATAGACCAGATTTATTTCTTTATGGAATTCTCTATTCCCTGGATTCATAAATGGACTACAAAAGTTGGATTCACCGAAGAACAAGTCCCATGCTTATACAGGACTTTTTACAATAATATTTGGGACAAACTAATGAAAAAGGATCCCAAAACAAAGACATTATACGGTCAAGAACTTTTGGATTATATCAAAACAAAGATCCAAGAATATTCCAGTAAACCTTAGAAAGAGGTAATTGATGACAGCTCAGTACGACACATTGCCAGGAAAATCTCCTTTCAGGACGGAGATAAACAAGAAATGATTAACAACTACCTGGAAGAAGTCAAAAGAAATTTACTTCGTTCCATTAATCAATATGAGAAATCAGACACTTCTATGCAAAGTGAAACCAGCAATGATGATATCGCTGAAGATTCTCAACCACTTGAATCAGAAAGGATACTATATGATGAAGATTTGCAGGGTGCGGGAGAATTCCTCCGCAAAATGAAAGAATCGGACAAATGACCAGCACCGTGAAACAGCTGGACCCCACAACACAGTAAAGCCGCCGGACCCACAACATAGTGAAATCGTTGGACCCCACTCAAACAGCAGATACACTGTTCATCAACAGTAGAAATACTGTTTGCACAGTAGAAACATTGTATAGGGACCCATATGGGACCCGACTTTACTGTTCATAGATTCTTTTTCTTTTCTATTTATACGTTCTTTCATTCATTCTTGAAGAGGAAGAAGTCGAGACCCCCTCTCTCTAGAATTCGCTCTCTCTCTCTCTTCAAAGTATAATTAAGAGTTTATAGTTTGAAGTTTGTAATCGAAGAACAAGTAAATAAAGTTTTCAGTTCTTCATCTTCAGGGCCTTGCATCTTGGCCAAAAGGTAATGATTTCGTTCTTTCTTAATTAGTTTTTCTTCTAGTCTCTCCTCTCTGGCCGTGACGATGTCCGGCTAAGAGACTTCATATCTATGTTGAGTATCTAACTTCTCTCTTATATAAACCATGAAAGAGACGACATCTATTTAAATATAAATGAGTTTTATATATAGTATTTTGACTTGGTTTCGAGATGGTTGGTACAGTATAGTATAACACTACTCTTATTGGCTTTGCCTTGGTGGCTTCGTCTAGCCAGCCGTGAACCTTAGCCCGATTAAATGAGTTAAAAAGGGCACCTTCTTTCACGGTTAGAACTGCTAGACACATGGGCTCAATAAAAGTATGTATTAATTATCAGACAGGCCCCTTGATCGAGTAAAAGGTTTAACCTTCCATACAGTCATTAAACTATATATAAAATTCAAGTGTATTTCAATTCTTATATCCTTACTGATTGTGCGGTTCACCGCCAGTCTTTAAATATAAGGGTACTGAATTAGCTAGATTGAGAATTTTTGATCGTGTTAAAATAAGAGATTTTTAAATGGTGAAAACCTCGGTGGACATTTAAAATTCAGCAGAGGTGCGAAACAATTCCAGTTCCCGATAACTCGGTGATCTCTGATTTAGCTTAGTTAAGAAGGCCGTGCGGATTACCGCCCGCCACTTGGTGCTGTTAAAAATGGCACCTTCTTTCACGGTTAGAACTGCTAGACACATGGGCTCAATAAAAGTATGTATTATATTATCAGACAATCCCTTGCTCGAGTAAAAGGTTTAACCTTCCATACAGTCATTAAACTATATATAAAATTCAAGTATATTTCAATTCTTATATCCTTACTGATTGTGCGGTTCACCGCCAGTCTTTAAATATAAGGGTACTGAATTAGCTAGATTGAGAATTTTTGATCGTGTTAAAATAAGAGATTTTTAAATGGTGGACCCTCGGTGGACATTTAAAAGTCAGCAGAGGTGCGAAACAATTCCAGTTCCCGATAACTCGGTGATCTCTGATTTAGCTCAGTTAAGAAGGCCGTGCGGATTACCGCCTGCCACTTGATGCTGTTAAAAATGGCACCTTCTTTCATGGTTAGAACTGCTAGACACATGGGCTCAATAAAAGTATGTATTATATTATCAGACAGGCCCCTTGCTCGAGTAAAGGGTTTAACCTTCCATACAGTCATTAAACTATATATAAAATTCAAGTATATTTCAATTCTTATATCCTTACTGATTGTGCGGTTCACCGCCAGTCTTTAAATATAAGGGTACTGAATTAGCTAGATTGAGAATTTTTGATCGTGTTAAAATAAGTGATTTTTAAATGGTGGAAACCTCGGTGGACATTTAAAAGTCAGCAGAGGTGCGAAACAATTCCAGTTCCCGATAACTCGGTGATCTCTGATTTAGCTCAGTTAAGAAGGCCGTGCGGATTACTGCCCGCCACTTGATCCTGTTAAAAATGGTAAATGGTCTGAAGCCCAGAGAAAATACGCAACTGTGGCACATGAAATGTTAACCATAGTAAAATGTATTTTAAAATTTCAAGACGATTTATACAATCAAAGGTTTTTGATAAAAACTGACGCACAATCTGTTAAATATATTTTTAACAAGGACTTTAAACATGATGCCTCGAAAATGATATTTGCAAGATGGCATGCTCAATTAGCCCCTTTTGATTTTGAAATACAATATAAAAAGGGAATTGATAATTCTCTGCTAGATTTCTTATCTCGTGAATATTTACTGGATGGAACCCCCCTGGGGTAGGGGAAGAGGTAGATGTTGGGGAAGATCATCCTCACAGTCTAGAGGAAGATCATCACCTTCAGGATCGTCATACGGATCCACATCAAACTCCCAGTTATACAAATGGGAAGAAAGATTTTATCCAATGAGAGGATATCTCTCAGAGAAGAATCATCGATCGGACCATCCGTTCATCTGGAAGATATTCCAGAAGATACTCCGTTATACGCACATTTGCAGGCATATTTGACTGCTCAAAAACATAAAGATACTTCTGCTAAGCAAAGTGATACTTTTGCTTCCATTACGAAAGATGACAATGAGGATATTAGGTCATATGAGAAAGTGTCTAAAAAAGAAATGATATTTCTTTTAGAAAATTCTGATATTCAGAGAAAGGAAGAGCCTTGGAAGATATTCCAAAGGTATTTGATAAATGGATTGTATTATCCGGGTGAGTCATACAAAACCCGCTCTTATTATGAAACAATACTAACCAGTACTGGCAGTGCAGAGTTTCAACACTTTTCTGGCTATAGCACAGACGAGAAAGTTTATAACTTCTCAAAGATTATAATTAAACAGATTATATCGGTTGAAGAGTGGGGTATATCCACAATGAAAGAAAGGCAGATAAGCCTTAACAAATCTCGAATGAGTTTTACCTATTGGGATTATATCCAGGCATTTGATAAAGTATTATACTACAACAATGATAGACACAAACATACTTGGTTTATTAAAGTATGTGCAAAGATATTTGCAGAACCAATTCCTAACTGGTTTCTAAATTGGTGGTCATACCACGGTCCGACAGTAAAAATTTTACCTGATCCATTTCTCATGTTATACAAAGAATGGATAAAAATTTCTCCTTTTATAAACGATTTATATCACGCAGATCATATCTGTTACCTAGAAAAAATAGACCAGATTTATTTCTTTATGGAATTCTCTATTCCCTGGATTCATAAATGGACTACAAAAGTTGGATTCACCGAAGAACAAGTCCCATGCTTATACAGGACTTTTTACAATAATATTTGGGACAAACTAATGAAAAAGGATCCCAAAACAAAGACATTATACGGTCAAGAACTTTTGGATTATATCAAAACAAAGATCCAAGAATATTCCAGTAAACCTTAGAAAGAGGTAATTGATGACAGCTCAGTACGACACATTGCCAGGAAAATCTCCTTTCAGGACGGAGATAAACAAGAAATGATTAACAACTACCTGGAAGAAGTCAAAAGAAATTTACTTCGTTCCATTAATCAATATGAGAAATCAGACACTTCTATGCAAAGTGAAACCAGCAATGATGATATCGCTGAAGATTCTCAACCACTTGAATCAGAAAGGATACTATATGATGAAGATTTGCAGGGTGCGAAAGAATTCCTCCGCAAAATGAAAGAATAGGACAAACGACCAGCACCGTGAAACAGGTGGACCCCATAACACAGTAAAGCCGCCGGACCCACAACATAGTGAAATCGTCGGACCCCACTCAAACAGCAGATACACTGTTCATCAACAGTCGAAATACTGTTTGCACAGTAGAAACATTGTATAGGGACCCATATGGGACCCGACTTTACTGTTCATAGATTCTTTTTCTTTTCTATTTATACGTTCTTTCATTCATTCTTGAAGAGGAAGAAGTCGAGACCCTCTCTCTCTAGAATTCGCTCTCTCTCTTCAAAGTATAATTAAGAGTTTATAGTTTGAAGTTTGTAATCGAAGAACAAGTAAATAAAGTTTTCAGTTCTTCATCTTCAGGGCCTTGCATCTTGGCCAAAAGGTAATGATTTCATTCTTTCTTAATTAGTTTTTCTTCTAGTCTCTCCTCTCTGGCCGTGACAATGTCCGGCTAAGAGACTTCATATCTATGTTGAGTATCTAACTTCTCTCTTATATAAACCATGAAAGAGACGACATCTATTTAGATATAAATGAGTTTTATATATAGTATTTTGACTTGGTTTCGAGATGGTTGGTACAGTATAGTATAACACTACTCTTATTGGCTTTGCCTTGGTGGCTTCGTCTAGCTAGCCGTGAACCTTAGCCCGATTAAAGGAGTTAAAAAGGGCACCTTTTTTCACGGTTAGAACTGCTAGACACATGGGCTCAATAAAAGTATGTATTAATTATCAGACAGGCCCCTTGCTCGAGTAAAAGGTTTAACCTTCCATACAGTCATTAAACTATATATAAAATTCACGTAAATTTCAATTCTTATATCCTTACTGATTGTGCGGTTCACCGCCAGTCTTTAAATATAAGGGTACTGAATTAGCCAGATTGAGAATTTTTGATCGTGTTAAAATAAGAGATTTTTAAATGGTGGAAACCTCGGTGGACATTTAAAAGTCAGCAGAGGTGCGAAACAATTCCAGTTCCCGATAACTCGGTGATCTCTATTTAGCTTAGTTAAGAAGGCCGTGCGGATTACCGCCCGCCACTTGATGCTGTTAAAAATGGCACCTACTTTCACGGTTAGAACTGCTAGACACATGGGCTCAATAAAAGTATGTATTATATTATCAGACAGGCCCCTTGCTCGAGTAAAAGGTTTAACCTTCCATACAGTCATTAAACTATATATAAAATTCAAGTATATTTCAATTCTTATATCCTTACTGATTGTGCGGTTCACCGCTAATCTTTAAATATAAGGGTACTGAATTAGCTAGATTGAGAATTTTGATCATGTTAAAATAAGAGATTTTTAAATGGTGGAAACCTCGGTGGACATTTAAAAGTCAGCAGAGGTGCGAAACAATTCCAGTTCCCGATAACTCGGTGATCTCTGATTTAGCTCAGTTAAGAAGGCCGTGCGGATTACCGCCCGCCACTTGATGCTGTTAAAAATGGCACCTTCTTTCACGGTTAGAACTGCTAGACACATGGGCTCAATAAAAGTATGTATTATATTATCAGACAGGCCCCTTGCTCGAGTAAAGGGTTTAACCTTCCATACAGTCATTAAACTATATATAAAATTCAAGTATATTTCAATTCTTATATCCTTACTGATTGTGCGGTTCACCGCCAGTCTTTAAATATAAGGGTACTGAATTAGCTAGATTGAGAATTTTTGATCCTGTTAAAATAAGAGATTTTTAAATGGTGAAAACCTCGGTGGACATTTAAAAGTCAGCAGAGGTGCGAAACAATTCCAGTTCCCGATAACTCGGTGATCTCTGATTTAGCTCAGTTAAGAAGGCCGTGCGGATTACCGCCCGCCACTTGATCCTGTTAAAAATGGTAAATGGTCTGAAGCACAGAGAAAATACGCAACTGTGGCACATGAAATGTTAACCATAGTAAAATGTGTTTTAAAATTTCAAGACGATTTATACAATCAAAGATTTTTGATAAAAACTGACGCACAATCTGTTAAATATATGTTTAACAAGGACTTTAAACATGATGCCTCGAAAATGATATTTGCAAGATGGCATGCTCAATTAGCCCCTTTTGATTTTGAAATACAATATAAAAAGGGAATTGATAATTCTCTGCCAGATTTCTTATCTCGTGAATATTTACAGGATGGAACCCCCCTGGGGTAGGGGAAGAGGTAGAGGTTGGGGAAGATCATCCTCACAGTCTAGAGGAAGATCATCACCTTCAGGATCGTCATACGGATCCACATCAAACTCCCAGTTATACAAATGGGAAGAAAGACTTTATCCAATGAGAGGATATCTCTCAGAGAAGAATCATCGATCGGACCATCCGTTCATCTGGAAGATATTCCAGAAGATACTCCGTTATACGCACATTTGCAGGCATATTTGACTGCTCAAAAACATAAAGATACTTCTGCTAAGCAAAGTGATACTTTTGCTTCCATTACAAAAGATGACAATGAGGATATTAGGTCATACGAGAAAGTGTCTAAAAAAGAAATGATATTTCTTTTAGAAAATTCTGATATTCAGAGAAAGGAAGAGCCTTGGAAGATATTCCAAAGGTATTTGATAAATGGATTGTATTATCCGGGTGAGTCATACAAAACCCGCTCTTATTATGAAACAATACTAACCAGTACTGGCAGTGCAGAGTTTCAACACTTTTCTGGCTATAGCACAGACGAGAAAGTTTATAACTTCTCAAAGATTATAATTAAACAGATTATATCGGTTGAAGAGTGGGGTATATCCACAATGAAAGAAAGGCAGATAAGCCTTAACAAATCTCGAATGAGTTTTACCTATTGGGATTATATCCAGGCATTTGATAAAGTATTATACTACAACAATGATAGACACAAACATACTTGGTTTATTAAAGTATGTGCAAAGATATTTGCAGAACCAATTCCTAACTGGTTTCTAAATTGGTGGTCATACCACGGTCCGACAGTAAAAATTTTACCTGATCCATTTCTCATGTTATACAAAGAATGGATAAAAATTTCTTCTTTTATAAACGATTTATATCACGCAGATCATATCTGTTACCTAGAAAAAATTGACCAGATTTATTTCTTTCTGGAATTCTCTTTTCCCTGGATTCATAAATGGACTACAAAAGTTGGATTCACCGAATAACAAGTCCCATGCTTATACAGGACTTTTTACAATAATATTTGGGACAAACTAATGAAAAAGGATCCCAAAACAAAGACATTATACGGTCAAGAACTTTTGGATTATATCAAAACAAAGATCCAAGAATATTCTAGTAAACCTTAGAAAGAGGTAATTGATGACAGCTCAGTACGACACATTGCCAAGAAAATCTCCTTTCAGGACGGAGATAAACAAGAAATGATTAACAACTACCTGGAAGAAGTCAAAAGAAATTTACTTCGTTCCATTAATCAATATGAGAAATCAGACACTTCTATGCAAAGTGAAACCAGCAATGATGATATCGCTGAAGATTCTCAACCACTTGAATCAGAAAGGATACTATATGATGAAGATTTGCAGGGTGCGGAAGAATTCCTCCGCAAAATGAAAGAATCAGACAAACGACCAGCACCGTTAAACAGCTGGACCCCACAACACAGTAAAGCCGCCGGACCCACAACATAGTGAAATCGTCGGACCCCACTCAAACAGCAGATACACTGTTCATCAACAGTAAAAATACTATTTGCACAGTAGAAACATTGTATAGGGACCCATATGGGACCCGACTTTACTGTTCATAGATTCTTTTTCTTTTCTATTTATACGTTCTTTCATTCATTCTTGAAGAGGAAGAAGTCGAGACCCTCTCTCTCTAGAATTCGCTCTCTCTCTTCAAAGTATAATTAAGAGTTTATAGTTTGAAGTTTGTAATCGAAGAACAAGTAAATAAAGTTTTCAGTTCTTCATCTTCAGGGCCTTGCATCTTGGCCAAAAGGTAATGATTTCGTTCTTTCTTAATTAGTTTTTCTTCTAAGTCTCTCCTCTCTGGCCGTGACGATGTCCGGCTAAGAGACTTCATATCTATGTTGAGTATCTAACTTCTCTCTTATATAAACCATGAAAGAGACGACATCTATTTAGATATAAATGAGTTTTATATATAGTATTTTGACTTGGTTTCGAGATGGTTGGTACAGTATAGTATAACACTACTCTTATTGGCTTTGCCTTGGTGGCTTCGTCTAGCCAGCCATGAACCTTAGCCCGATTAAAGGAGTTAAAAAGGGCACCTTCTTTCACGGTTAGAACTGCTAGACACATGGGCTCAATAAAAGTATGTATTATATTATCAGACAGGCCCCTTGCTCGAGTAAAAGGTTTAACCTTCCATACAGTCATTAAACTATATATAAAATTCAAGTATATTTCAATTCTTATATCCTTACTGATTGTGCGGTTCACCGCCAGTCTTTAAATATAAGGGTACTGAATTAACTAGATTGAGAATTTTTGATCGTGTTAAAATAAGAGATTTTTAAATGGTGGAAACCTCGGTGGACATTTAAAAGTCAGCAGAGGTGCGAAAGAATTCCAGTTCCCGATAACTAGGTGATCTCTGATTTAGCTTTGTTAAGAAGGCCGTGCGGATTACCGCCCGCCACTTGATGCTGTTAAAAATGGCACCTTCTTTCACGGTTAGAACTGCTAGACACATGGGCTCAATAAAAGTATGTATTATATTATCAGACAGGCCCCTTGCTCGAGTAAAAGGTTTAACTTTCCATACAGTCATTAAACTATATATAAAATTCAAGTATATTTCAATTCTTATATCCTTACTGATTGTGCGGTTCACCGCCAGTCTTTAAATATAAGGGTACTGAATTAGCTGGATTGAGAATTTTTGATCGTGTTAAAATAAGAGATTTTTAAATGGTGGAAACCTCGGTGGACATTTAAAAGTCAGCAGAGGTGCGAAATAATTCCAGTTCCCGATAACTCGGTGATCTCTGATTTAGCTCAGTTAAGAAGGCCGTGCGGATTACCGCCCGCCACTTGATGCTGTTAAAAATGGCACCTTCTTTCACGGTTAGAACTGCTAGACACATGGGCTCAATAAAAGTATGTATTATATTATCAGACAGGCCCCTTGCTCGAGTAAAGGGTTTAACCTTCCATACAGTCATTAAACTATATATAAAATTCAAGTATATTTCAATTCTTATATCCTTACTGATTGTGCGGTTCACCGCCAGTCTTTAAATATAAGGGTACTGAATTAATTAGATTGAGAATTTTTGATCGTGTTAAAATAAGAGATTTTTAAATGGTGGAAACCTCGGTGGACATTTAAAAGTCAGCAGAGGTGCGAAACAATTCCAGTTCCCGATAACTCGGTGATCTCTGATTTAGCTCAGTTAAGAAGGCCGTGCGGATTACCGCCCGCCACTTGATCCTGTTAAAAATGGTAAATGGTCTGAAGCCCAGAGAAAATACGCAACTGTGGCACATGAAATGTTAACCATAGTAAAATGTGTTTTAAAATTTCAAGACGATTTATACAATCAAAGGTTTTTGATAAAAACTGACGCACAATCTGTTAAATATATGTTTAACAAGGACTTTAAACATGATGCCTCGAAAATGATATTTGCAAGATGGCATGCTCAATTAGCCCCTTTTGATTTTGAAATACAATATAAAAAAGGAATTGATAATTCTCTGCCAGATTTCTTATCTCGTGAATATTTACAGGATGGAACGCCCCTGGGGTAGGGGAAGAGGTAGAGGTTGGGGAAGATCATCCTCACAGTCTAGAGGAAGATCATCACCTTCAGGATCGTCATACGGATCCACATCAAACTCCCAGTTATACAAATGGGAAGAAAGATTTTATCCAATGAGAGGATATCTCTCAGAGAAGAATCATCGATCGGACCATCCGTTCATCTGGAAGATATTCCAGAAAATACTCCGTTATACGCACATTTGCAGGCATATTTGACTGCTAAAAAACATAAAGATACTTCTGCTAAGCAAAGTGATACTTTTGCTTCCATTTCAAAAGATGACAATGATGATATTAGGTCATACGAGAAAGTGTCTAAAAAAGAAATGATATTTCTTTTAGAAAATTCTGATATTCAGAGAAAGGAAGAGCCTTGGAAGATATTCCAAAGGTATTTGATAAATGGATTGTATTATCCGGGTGAGTCATACAAAACCCGCTCTTATTATGAAACAATACTAACCAGTACTGGCAGTGCAGAGTTTCAAAACTTTTCTGGCTATAGCACAAACGAGAACGTTTATAACTTCTCAAAGATTATAATTAAACAGATTATATAGGTTGAAGACTTGGGTATATCCACAATGAAAGAAAGGCAGATAAGCCTTAACAAATCTCGAATGAGTTTTACCTATTGGGATTATATCCAGGCATTTGATAAAGTATTATACTACAACAATGATAGACACAAACATACTTGGTTTATTAAAGTATGTGCAAAGATATTTGCAGAACCAATTCCTAACTGGTTTCTAAATTGGTGGTCATACCACGGTCCGACAGTAAAAATTTTACCTGATTCATTTCTCATGTTATACAAAGAATGGATAAAAATTTCTTCTTTTATAAACGATTTATATCACGCAGATCATATCTGTTACCTAGAAAAAATTGACCAGATTTATTTCTTTCTGGAATTCTTTATTCCCTAGATTCATAAATGGACTCCAAAAGTTGGATTCACCAAAGAACAAGTCCCATGCTTATACATGACGTTTTACAATAATTTTTGGGACAAACTAATGAAAAAGGATCCCAAAACAAAGACATTATACGGTCAAGAACTTTTGGATTATATCAAAACAAAGATCCAAGAATATTCCAGTAAACCTTAGAAAGAGGTAATTGATGACAGCTCAGTACGGCACATTGCCAGGAAAATCTCCTTTCAGGACGGAGATAAACAAGAAATGATTAACAACTACCTGGAAGAAGTCAAAAGAAATTTACTTCGTTCCATTAATCAAAATGAGAAATCAGACACTTCTATGCAAAGTGAAACCAGCAATCATGATATCGTTGAAGATTCTTAACCACTTGAATCAGAAAGGATACTATATGATGAAGATTTGCAGGGTGCGGAAGAATTCCTCCGCAAAATGAAAGAATCGGACAAACGACCAGCACCGTGAAATAGCTGGACCCCACAACACAGTAAAGCCGCCGAACCCACAACATAGTGAAATCGTCGGACCCCACTCAAACAGTAGATACACTGTTCATCAACAGTAGAAACACAGTTTGTACAGTAGAAACATCGTATAGGGACCCATATGGGACCCGACTTTACTGTTCATAGATTCTTTTTCTTTTCTATTTATTCGTTCTTTCATTCATTCTTGAAGAGGAAGAAGTCGAGACCCTCTCTCTCTAGAATTCGCTCTCTCTCTCTTCAAAGTGTAATTAAGAGTTTATAGTTTGAAGTTTGTAATCGAAGAACAAGTAAATAAAGTTTTCAGTTCTTCATCTTCAGGGCCTTGCATCTTGGCCAAAAGGTAATGATTTCGTTCTTTCTTAATTAGTTTTTCTTCTAGTCTCTCCTCTCTGGCCGTGACGATGTCCGGCTAAGAGACTTCATATCTATGTTGAGTATCTAACTTCTCTCTTATATAAATCATGAAAGAGACAACATCTATTTAAATATAAATGAGTTTTATATATAGTATTTTGACTTGGTTTCGAGATGGTTGGTACAGTCTAGTATAACACTACTCTTATTGGCTTTGCCTTAGTGGCTTCGTCTAGCCAGCCGTGAACCTTAGCCCGATTAAAGGAGTTAAAAAGGGCACCTTCTTTCACGGTTAGAACTGCTAGACACATGGGCTCAATAAAAGTATGTATTATATTATCAGACAGGCCCCTTGCTCGAGTAAAAGGTTTAACCTTCCATACAGTCATTAAACTATATATAAAATTCAAGTATATTTCAATTCTTATATCCTTACTGATTGTGCGGTTCACCGCCAGTCTTTAAATATAAGGGTACTGAATTAGCTAGATTGAGAATTTTTGATCGTGTTAAAATAAGAGATTTTTAAATGGTGGAAACCTCGGTGGACATTTAAAAGTCAGCAGAGGTGCGAAACAATTCCAGTTCCTGATAACTCGGTGATCTCTGATTTAGCTCAGTTAAGAAGGCCGTGCGGATTACCGCCCGCCACTTGATGCTATTAAAAATGGCACCTTCTTTCACGGTTAGAACTGCTAGACACATGGGCTCAATAAAAGTATGTATTATATTATCAGACAGGCCCCTTGCTCGAGTAAAGGGTTTAACCTTCCATACAGTCATTAAACTATATATAAAATTCAAGTATATTTCAATTCTTATATCCTTACTGATTGTGCGGTTCACCGCCAGTCTTTAAATATAAGGGTACTGAATTAGCTAGATTGAGAATTTTTGATCGTGTTAAAATAAGAGATTTTTAAATGGTGGAAACCTCAGTGGACATTTAAAAGTCAGCAGAGGTGCGAAACAATTCCAGTTCCCGATAACTCGGTGATCTCTGATTTAGCTCAGTTAAGAAGGCCGTGCGGATTACCGCCCGCCACTTGATCCTGTTAAAAATGGTAAATGGTCTGAAGCCTAGAGAAAATACGCAACTGTGGCACATGAAATGTTAACCATAGTAAAATGTGTTTTAAAATTTCAAGACGATTTATACAATCAAAGGTTTTTGATAAAAACTGATGCACAATCTGTTAAATATATGTTTAACAAGGACTTTAAACATGATGCCTCGAAAATGATATTTGCAAGATGGCATGCTCAATTAGCCCCTTTTGATTTTGAAATACAATATAAAAAGGGAATTGATAATTCTCTGCCAGATTTCTTATCTCGTGAATATTTATAGGATGGAACCCCCCTGGGGTAGGGGAAGAGGTAGAGGTTGGGGAAGATCATCCTCACAGTCTAGAGGAAGATCATCACCTTCAGGATCGTCATACGGATCCACATCAAACTCCCAGTTATACAAATGGGAAGAAAGATTTTATCCAATGAGAGGATATCTCTCAGAGAAGAATCATCGATCGGACCATCCGTTCATGTGGAAGATATTCCAGAAAATACTCCGTTATACGCATATTTGCAGGCATATTTGACTGCTAAAAAATATAAAGATACTTCTGCTAAGCAAAGTGATACTTTTGCTTCCATTTCAAAAGATGACAATGATGATATTAGGTCATACGAGAAAGTGTCTAAAAAAGAAATGATATTTCTTTTAGAAAATTCTGATATTCAGAGAAAGGAAGAGCCTTGGAAGATATTCCAAAGGTATTTGATAAATGGATTGTATTATCCGGGTGAGTCATAAAAAACCCGCTCTTATTATGAAACAATACTAACCAGTACTGGCAGTGCAGAGTTTCAAAACTTTTCTGGCTATAGCACAAACGAGAACGTTTATAACTTCTCAAAGATTATAATTAAACAGATTATATAGGTTGAAGAGTGGGGTATATCCACAATGAAAGAAAGGCAGATAAGCCTTAACAAATCTCGAATGAGTTTTACCTATTGGGATTATATCCAGGCATTTGATAAAGTATTATACTACAACAATGATAGACACAAACATACTTGGTTTATTAAAGTATGTGCAAAGATATTTGCAGAACCAATTCCTAACTGGTTTCTAAATTGGTGGTCATACCACGGTCCGACAGTAAAAATTTTACCTGATCCATTTCTCATGTTATACAAAGAATGGATAAAAATTTCTTCTTTTATAAACGATTTATATCACGTAGATCATATCTGTTACCCAGAAAAAATTGACCAGATTTATTTCTTTCTGGAATTCTTTATTCCCTGGATTCATAAATGGACTCCAAAAGTTTGATTCACCGAAGAACAAGTCCCATGCTTATACATGACCTTTTACAATAATTTTTGGGACAAACTAATGAAAAAGGATCCCAAAACAAAGACATTATACGGTTAAGAACTTTTGGATTATATCAAAACAAAGATCCAAGAATATTCCAGTAAACCTTAGAAAGAGGTAATTGATGACAGCTCAGTACGGCACATTGCCAGGAAAATCTCCTTTCAGGACGGAGATAAACAAGAAATGATTAACAACTACCTGGAAGAAGTCAGAAGAAATTTACTTCGTTCCATTAATCAATATGAGAAATCAGACACTTCTATGCAAAGTGAAACCAGCAATGACGATATCGCTGAAGATTCTCAACCACTTGAATCAGAAAGGATACTATATGATGAAGATTTGCAGGGTGCGGAAGAATTCCTCCGCAAAATGAAAGAATCGGACAAACGACCAGCACCGTGAAACAGCTGGACCCCACAACACAGTAAAGCCGCCGAACCCACAACATAGTGAAATCGTCGGACCCCACTCAAACAGTAGATACACTGTTCATCAACAGTAGAAATACTATTTGCACAGTAGAAACATTGTATAGGGACCCATATGGGACCCGACTTTACTGTTCATAGATTCTTTTTCTTTTCTATTTATACATTCTTTCATTCATTCTTGAAGAGGAAGAAGTCGAGACCCTCTCTCTCTAGAATTTGCTCTCTCTCTCTTCAATGTGTAATTAAGAGTTTATAGTTTGAAGTTTGTAATCGAAGAACAAGTAAATAAAGTTTTCAGTTCTTCATCTTCAGGGCCTTGCATCTTGGCCAAAAGGTAATGATTTCGTTCTTTCTTAATTAGTTTTTCTTCTAGTCTCTCCTCTCTGGCCGTGACGATGTCCGACTAAGAGACTTCATATCTATGTTGAGTATCTAACTTCTCTCTTATATAAACCATGAAAGAGACGACATCTATTTAAATATAAATGAGTTTTATATATAGTATTTTGACTTGGTTTCGAGATGGTTGGTACAGTCTAGTATAACACTACTCTTATTGGCTTTGCCTTAGTGGCTTCGTCTAACCAGTCGTGAACCTTAGCCCGATTAAAGGAGTTAAAAAGGGCACCTTCTTTCACGGTTAGAACTGCTAGACACATGGGCTCAATAAAAGTATGTATTATATTATCCGACAGGCCCCTTGCTCGAGTAAAAGGTTTAACCTTCCAAATCTCGAATGAGTTTTACCTATTGGGATTATATCCAGGCATTTGATAAAGTATTATACTACAATAATGATAGACACAAACATACTTGGTTTATTAAAGTATGTGCAAAGATATTTGCAGAGCCAATTCCTAACTGGTTTCTAAATTGGTGGTCATACCACGGTCTGATAGTAAAATTTTTACCTGATCCATTTCTCATGTTATACAAAGAATGGATAAAAATTTCTCCTTTTATAAACGATTTATATCACGCAGATCATATCTGTTACCCAGAAAAAATTGAACAGATTTATTTCTTTCTGGAATTCTCTATTTCCTGGATTCATAAATGGACTCTAGAAGTTGGATTCACCGAAGAACAAGTCCCATGATTATACATGACTTTTTACTACAATTTTTGGGACAAACTAATGAAAAAGGATCCCAAGTCAAAGACGGTCAAGAACTCTTGGATTATATCCAAACAAAGATCCAAGAATATTCCAGTAAACCTCAGAAAGAGGTAATTGATGACAGCTTAGTACGGCACATTGCCAGGAAAATCTCCTTTCAGGACGGAGATAAACAAGAAATGATTAACAACTACCTAGAAGAAGTCAAAAGAAATTTACTTCGTTCCATTAATCAATATGAGAAATCAAACACTTCTATGCAAAGTGAAACCAGCAATGATGATATCGCTGAAGATTCTCAACCACTTGAATCAGAAAGGATACTATCTGATGAAGATTTGCAGGGTGCGGAATAATTCCTCCGCAAAATGAAAGAATCGGACAAACGACCAGCACCGTGAAACAGCTGGACCCCACAGCACAGTAAAGCCGCCGGACCCACAACATAGTGAAGCCGCCGGACCCCACTCAAACAGTAGATACACTGTTCATCAATAGTAGAAACACTGTTTGCACAGTAGAAACACTATACAGGGGCCCCTATGGGACCCTACTTTACTGTTCATAGATTCTTATTCTTTTCTATTTATACGTTCTTTCATTCATTCTTGAAGGGGAAGTGAAGTCGAGACCATCTCTCTCTAGAATTCTCTCTCTCTCTCTCTCTCTCTCTCTCTCTCTCTTCAAAGTGTAATTAAGAGTTTTTAGTTTAAAGTTTGTAACAGAAGAACAAGTAAATAAAGTTTTCAGGTCTTCATCTTCAGGCCTTGCATCCTTGGCCAAAAGGTACTGATTTCTTTCTTTCTTAATTAGTTTTTCCCCTAGTCTCTCCTCTCTGGCCGTGACGATGTCCGGCTAAGAGACTTCATATCTATGTTGAGTATCTAACTTCTCTCCTATATAAACCATGAAATAGACGGCATCTATTTAAATATAAATAAACTTTATATATAGAGTTTTGACTTGGTTTCGAGATGGTTGGTACAGTCTAGTATAACACTACTCTTATTGGCTTTGCCTTAGTGGCTTGGTCTAGCCAGCCGTGAACCTTAGCCCGATTAAAGGAGTTAAAAAGGGCACCTCAGACATGCCCCTTTCTCGAGTAAAAGGTTTAACCTTCCATACAGTCATTAAACTATATATAAAATTCAAGTATATTTCAATTCTTATATCCTTACTGATTGTGCGGTTTACCGCCAGTCTTTAAATATAAGGGTACTGAATTCGCTAGATTAAGAATTCTCAAGTATGTTAAAATAGAAATCTTTAACTGGTGGAAACCTCGATGGACATATAAATGTCAGCAGAGGTGCGAAACAATTCCAGTTCCCGGTCAAACGCTGATTTCTGTTTTAGCTTAGTTGAGAAGGCCGTGCGGATTACCGCCCGCCACTTGATCCTATATATATATGTATATCGAATATAGCTTATATATCTTATGAGATATATATATATATATATATAGTATAGACTATAGTATAGTATATATATATATATATATATATATATATATATATATATATATGTATATGTATATCGAATATAGCTTATATATCTTAAGTTGTATATATAGTATATTATATACTATACTATACTATATTATACTATATGTATAGCTTAAGATATATAAAAAGACAAAAATATTGTAAAGAGATATTCAAATCAATGTGTTATATTTTTATTATAGCATTAAAAATCATGGCAATATCTTTCTTAGTCTTCCCCCCCTCCCCCCATGGAATGAGCACAACAAGGTGCTAATACCACCATTGAGAAGAAAAAGAAACTAATCAAGATGTGCCAAAATACAAGTTACATATTAATTTACATGGTATCTCTTATAAATTTCATAAATCCTTCAAGGTTTGGAGAAAAAAGTGTAATTATAAAAAGTTTGGGATTAAAACAAAGTTGGGGGGGTTAAATGACTATTTTGTAAATAGCCAACGACTATTTTTGACAGCCCAACGGCTATTTATTTATTTATTTTCTTAAAAAAATAATTTTTTTAAAAAAGAAAATAGCCGTTGGGACCGTTTGGCCCGCTAAGGGTCAGGCCCGGCCCCGGGCCCTGGCGGGCTAAACAGTCCCGGGCCCTGACGGGCCCAAATCATAGGACTGGCCCACGAGACCGGACGAGGCCCGCTAAAACCGGGCCAAACAGTCCTGGTCCGTTTAGCCCGTTTGGCCCGCGGTCCCGGGCCGGTCCCGGGCCTGGACCGGCCCACTTGCCACCCATAGCTCGCTCGTGTGGCGCCTGCAATTCCCCTCGCTGCAGGCCAGCCTAGTCTCCTGTCCCAGGGTTCCCAAGCACGATCCTGTGCCTGTTGGTGGGACTCGCCCGTAGGCTCCCCCCAACTTGTGCCGCCCGTAAGATGTCTAGGCCCTTGGCCCTAGACATGTTGTGGCGCTTCATCTTAGGATAACTATCCATGCGTGCCCTGAGGATTGGCTTAGGACATGTCTTGTCCCTCGCCCAAGACTGAGCATCGCTCCCGCGTGCAAAGCCCAATCCTCAAGCTTGACACTCGCCTAGTGCATCCGCGACTAGCTCGTGCCTCGCCCGAGTAAGGCAACCTTTAGCCCTTGGCCATTGTCATGCGCGTCTTTCGTGCCATGCCCATACATTGCCCTCGCGACACGCTTCCATCCCGAAGATCATATGGACTTGGATTTGAAAACTAAACACATATTTAGACTATTGGGGTTATGAGTAGTCGGGATCTACCACTTGACTCGAGTTTTTACCGTGTGGGCCAAGGTTGACTTTTGTTAAGTTTTTTGGAACTGATAAAAAATGGAAACTTTATTGTTTGGAATTAATTCCTATGGTCTTGTTTACTGTTTTTGAGTTGTATTTGACTAGATTCGAGCCGGTTGAAGGTGATTTCTAAGGGAAAGACGATTTTAGAAGGTTGATTTGGGTTTGCTAAGGTAAATATCTTGCCTAATTTTGTGTGAGGGATTAACCCTTAAGATTTGACCCTATTTGTCTAATTGTAATGTGTGAAAAGCAATGTGTATGCGATGTGACGAGCGTATATGCGGGTGTTATGTGTGATTTATAACCGGATTAGACTTTAGGCTTCTATTATGCCTTATTTTGATTGTGTGCTCTATGATACATGTTTTAATCATTTGTGACTGTGTGGACTTATCCTTTCATGCTAGAGATCATGTTTAGGATTAATATCTCCTAATTAGCCAAGATGGTCTATTAGGAAATTATTGGTATAACTGATTTAGCTGTAGTCATATTTTACATCTTGAGCACACATCCACACTTTATTATTATTATTATATCCCTGTACACCTTATTGATGAATTGTGAGCATATGTCGCTATATGATAAATTGGTATAATGGATTGTTATGATTATGCCACATATAGACATAATGAGCGGATTGGTTTGGTATTGGCACGAGGTCTCTTCCGTGCGCATATTGTGGTTTTGATGGTATTGTGGCACGCGGTCTTTGTCGTACAGCTATGATGATTTTTGTTACTATTTTGCACGAGTATATTATACTGTGCAACGTGTGGATTTGGATCCACCCCCTAGGTTTGCCCTCTCGTGTTTCTCTCTTGATGGCAAAATTTTTATGCGGTCGCATAATGGCCGCGAAATTGACATAAAAAATGCCCCGAAAAACTGCCCCACTCTGCGACCAGTCTGCGGTCCGCAGAGTGGTTCTGCGGTCGCAGAATGGGCCGCAGAAATGCCTACTTCTACCCAATATTTTCCTTCAACTCCCTAGCGCACTGTTCAACCCAAAAAGTCTAAATCGCGGCGAGCAAGCTTGCTGTGACGAATTTATACTATTATAAACCTCTACGCCTACTTTGGCATCACAGAATTCGGGGTTTTAGGAAATATTTTACGGGGCCTTACATCCTCCCCCACTTAAGATCATTCATACTCAAATGAGGATCAGGGTCCATTATTAGCACCTTGAGCAACTCAGTTATCATACCCTACACCAGCAACCCCAAATTTAACTAACTCCCTAAATTTCCAAAAATTTTGCTAGAGTTTCCTTTGTAACTAGGCCTATCCACCTGTCAGAGAGCCCCATATTCACATCCTAACAACATGTACAGAATCCAACAATGTAACATAACTCAAAACAACACCAAACGTGGCCTCATGCAAACAAGATATAATCAAAAGGAACACATTTACATTAACTGAACAGGTGATACAAAATTCATAGGCGACAAGTTCATAAAAAGGATTGCACAGCTATTCAAATAAGTAAGGATACTTCTTCTTCATCTCTTCCTCGGCCTCCCAAGTGGCCTCTTCAACCTGTTGGTTTTGTCATAACACTTTCACGGAGGCAATTTCTTAACTTTCGGACTTGCCTATCAAGAATGGCAACTGGAACTGCTTCATATGACAATTCTTCATTAACCTCAATGGTCTCAACCGGCATAATAGCTGACGGATCTCCAACTACCTTCTTCAACATAGACACATCGAATACCGGGTGCACTAATGACATCTCGGGTGGTAGCTCAAGCTTGTACGCCACCTTACCAATCCTTTGGATGATTTTGTATGGCCCGACATACCTCGGACTCAATTTCCTTTCTTTCTGAACCGCATTATACCCTTCATGGGGGAACCTTCAGAAATACCCAATCATCTTCTTTGAACTCTAAGTCTCTGCGACGAACATCCGAATAGGATTTTTGACGACTCTAAGAAGTTTTCAACCGCTCCTTTATGATCTTAACTTTTTCCATAGCCTGATGTACAAGGTCTGGCCCTATCAACTCTGATTCCCCAATCTCGAACCACCCAATGAGAGATCTACATCTCCTACCATACAATGCCTCAAATGGTGCCATCTGAATACTTGCATGAAAGTTGTTATTATAAGCAAACTCTATGAGTGGAAAATGATCATCCCAGCTACCCTTGAAGTCAAGAACACAAGCACGTAATATGTCCTCAAGCGTCTGAATAGTCCGCTCCGCTTGCCCGTCGGTCTGTGGATGGAAAGTTGTACTAAGATTCACCTGATTACCCAAACCTTGCTGAAATTTCTTCCAAAAATTTGCCGTGAACTGAGCCCGTTGATCGGAAATGATAGAAATTGGAGTACCATGTAGCCTTACTATTTTCTTGATATACAACTGAGCATAATGTTCCGTTGTGTCGATAGATTTAACTGGCAAGAAATGTGCTAATTTTGTGAGTCGGTCCACGATCACCCAAATTGAGTCAAACTTGTGCGGAGTGTGCGGTAATCCTACCACAAAATCCATATTAATCATCTCCCACTTCCAAATTAGAATTTCTATGTTCTGTGCCAACCCACCAGGCCGTTGATGTTCGGCCTTCACTTGCTGATAGTTCGAACAACTTGCCACAAAGTCCGCCACATTCCTTTTCATGTCATTTCACCAATAGACTTCCTTGAGATCGTGATACATGTTTGTAGAACCTCGATGCACGGAATACCTAGAAGCGTGAGCCTCGGTGATGATTCTTTCCCGGAGACCATCTACATTCAGAACACATAGTCGCCCTTGGTACCTTAGTGTACCATCATCCATGCCAAGAGTAAAAGCCATAGTTTTATGTTTATGAATCCCTTCCTTCAGCTGTACCAATAAGGGATCATTGTATTGCTTCTCTTCGACTCCCACAATAAGCGATGATTCGGCCCTATTTTGCATAATTACCCCTCATTCATTAGAGTTTGAGACGAACTCCTAAACTAGACAATCGATGGACTTCCTTGGCCAATGGCCTTTGATATGCCCCCAAGTGTGCTAAACTACCCATAGATTTCCGGCTAAGCGCATCAGCCACAACATTGGCTTTCCCTGGGTGATATAGAATATCGATGTCATAATCCTTGAGTAGCTCAAGCCATCTTCTGTGCCTCAGATTTAGCTCATTTTGTTTGAAAATATATTGAAGACCCTTGTGGTCCGTGAATACATCCACATGGACCCCATACAAATAATGACGCCAAATTTTCAATGCAAAAACCATCGTCGCAAGTTCTAAGTCATGAGTTGGATAGTTCTTTTCATGATTCTTGAGTTGCCTAAAAGTGTAAGCTATAACCTTGTCGTGTTGCATTAATATACACCCAAGCCCAATTCTTAAAGCATCACAATATATCACAAATCCATTTGTACCCTCTGGCAGGGTCAACACCGGCATTTTAGTCAATCTTGATTTCAACTCCTGGAAGCTCCTTTCACAAGCATCGGACCATTGGAACTTAACTGCCTTCTGAGTCAATTTAGTCAACGGAGAGGCAAGAGTAGAAAATCCCTCCACAAACTTCCTGTAATACCATGCTAATCCCAAGAAACTGCGAATATCGGTTGGCATTGTAGGTCTAGGCCAATTCTTTACTGCTGAAATCTTTTGAGGATCAACCTTAATTCCTTCTCTAGAGACAACATGACCCAAGAATGTGACAGATTCTAGCCAAAATTCACATTTTGAAAACTTCGCATACAATTGGTGCCGATGAAGAGTCCGCAAAACTGCCTGAGATGATCGGCATGGTCCTCTCAACCTCTTGAATACACAAGAATATCGTCAATGAGTACTATCACAAAGGAGTCGAGGAAAGGCTTGAAAACCCGATTCATAAGATCCATAAATGCTACCGGGGCATTTGTTAGACCAAAAACATTACCAGAAATTCAAAGTGCCCATACCGGGTTCTGAAAGCTGTTTTCGAAATATCTTGATCCCTGATCTTCAATTGGTGGTACCTGGAGCGTAAATCAATTTTGGAGAGTATCTAGCACCCTGTAACTGATCAAACAAATCATCTATTATTGGTAGTGGGTACTTGTTTTTTATTGTGATTTGTTGAGCTCCCGGTAGTCAATACACATCCTCAGTGATCCATCTTTCTTCCTCACAAAGAGGACCGGTGCGTCCCATGGTGACACACTCGATAGGATGAAACCCCTTTCTAACAAATCCTTCAATTGTTCCTTTAGCTCATTCAATTCTGATGGTGCCATCGTGTAGGGCGGAATAGATATAGGTTGCGTGCCTGGCATCACATCAATCCTAAAATCAATCTCCCTATCTGGCGGAATCCCAGGGAGTTCATTAGGAAAAACCTCTAGAAATTCATTCACAAGAGGCACAGACTCAAGTGTAGGCGCCTCAGCATCGGTGTCCATAACCCGGACCAAATGATAGATACACCACTTATTAATGATCTTCATGGCCTTAAGGTAATAAATAAACCTACCCTTCGGCATCACATTATCTCCCTTCCACTCAACAACTGGCCCATTTGGAAATTCAAACCTCACCGTCCTAGTTCGGCAATTGAGCTTGGCAAAACATGAATAAAGCCAACCCATTCCCATAATTACATCAAAATTGACCATCCCCAATTCAATAAGATCGGCCACGGTGTCCTGACCACGTAGCATGACAATACACCCCTATAAACCCGTGCGACCACAATAGACTCACCAACCAGAGTAGATACAGAGAACGGCTCAGGAAGTTATTCCGGTTCTATCCCAAATTCCATAGCAACATAAGGGGTAACATAGGACAAGGTGGTAACGGGATCAATAAGAGCATATACATCATGTGATTGGACAGTCAATGTACCTGTTGTAACACCCCAAAAAATTTCGAAGTAATTAAGTGTAAAGCCTGGTAAAATTTGCAAAGAAAATAATGTTTCATGGTGCCGGACTAGCTAGCTGTTTGAGTTGCTGATGAGACTTCAAAGTATACATGTCATCCCACTCGCAGGCCTTAGAGTCACCTTCTGATGTTTACTTTTACTACTGTTTTATTTTCATTCCAAAACAGTGTTGTATTGAGATTTCTACTTTACCCTCAGTAGAGCTTATGACTCCGTACTACCAGTTTAGGGGATGTATGAATATTGTTCAGTTTCAACTTTATTATGTCATTTATCAGTTATACATTTACTAGTTAAGTTGTTATTTCTGTTAAATCTCAGCATGCGTTAGGCTTACCTATTCCTAGGAACTAGGTGCCATCACGATTCCTAAGGTGGGATTTTGGGGTCGTGACAGCAAAGTTTGGTTATAATCTGGACTGGTTAGGTTTGAATCAGACGCTTTTTTGGAAGTTCGAAAGTTCTTGAACTTAAGAGAAGTTCAACTTGTGATTTGGTCTTTGATTAGTTGATATGATGTTATTGTATGCGTATTGAGGCTTTAAATAGATCTGGATAGTATTTATGGACTTGTTGGTATAATTGAACGGGGATCCTGGGTTGCTCGCGTGAGTTGAGGACCACCCGGAGCATGTTTGGAGTTGGGTGATGTGCTAGTGTATGGTGTTGATCGCATTCATGAGGGGAGTCTCTCATTCGCGATGAAGGATTTGGAGCTGGGAAAGATTCTTTGCGTTCGCGCATGGAGGGTCGCGTTCGCGATGGCTTGTGGTTTTGTTCTTCACGTTCGCATTTGGAGGGTCGCGTTCGTGAAGAAGAGTTGGGAGTTGGGGGCTTTGGCCTTCGTGTTCGCGGGGGCTTCATCGCGTTAAGAGGCTAGCAGGGAAGCGTTGTGTTCATGAGAGGGGATTCACATTCGCGAAGAGGAATTTCAGGCAGAAGCATTTTTGTGCTTCGTGAATGCGAGGTATGGACCACGTTTGGGAAGAGTACCCCTGGACAAAATATTTAAGTGTTGTATTTCGGGATTTTAGTCCATTATCTCATATTTTGAACCCTAGACTTGGAGATGAGCGATTTTGCTTGGAGATTTTCATACAAGATTTTGGGGTAAGTGATTTCTACTTATTTTTTATATTATTTCTAGAATCTACATGGATTAATAACACCCCAAACATGGATTTTGAAGTAAATTTTGGGGGGGGGGGGGGAGGGGTCTTTAAGAGAGGAAAAATTGAGAATTTGAGCAATCATATGGACTTGGATTTGAAAACTAAATACATATTTAGACTCGTGGGGTTATGAGTAGTCGGGATCTACCACTTGACTCGGTTTTTTACCGTGTGGACCAAGGTTGACTTTTGTTAAGTTTTTTGGAACTGATAAAAAAAGGAAGCTTTATTGTTTGGAATTAATTCCTATGGTCTTGTTTACCGTTTTTGAGTTGTATTTGACTAGATTCGAGCCGGTTGAAGGTGATTTCTAAGGGAAAGGCGATTTTAGAAGGTTGATTTGGGTTTGCTAAGGTAAATATCTTGCCTAATCTTATGTGAGGGAATAACCCTTAGGATTTGACCATATTTGTCTAATTGTAATGTGTGAAAAGCAACGTGTATGCGATGTGACGAGCGTATATGCAGGTGCTATGTGTGATTTATGACCGGATTAGACTTTAGGCTTCTATTATGCCTTATTTTGATTGTGTGCTCTATGATACATGTTTTAATCGTTTGTGAATACGTGAACTTATCCTTTCATGCTAGAGATCATGTTTAGGATTATTATCTCCTAATTAGCTAAGATGGTCTATTAGGAAATTATTGGTATAACTGATTTAGCGGTAGTCATATTTTACATCTTGAGCACACATCCACACTTTATTATTATTATGTCCTTGTACACCTTATTGATGCATTATGAGCATATGTCGCTTTATGATAAATTGGTATAATGGATTATTATGATTAAGCCACATATAGACATATTGAGCGGATTGGTTTGGTATTGGCACGAGGTCTCTTCCTTGCGCATATTGTGGTGTTGATGGTATTGTGGCACGCGGACTTTGTCGTACAGCTATGATGATATTTGTTACTGTTTTGCACGAGTATATTGTACTGTGCAACGTGTGAATTTGGATCCACCCCTAGGTTCGCCCTCTCGTGTTTCTCTCTTGATGGCGTACACGCAGATTATGGTAAATTTATTGATGTTGGTAGATTCTGATATAGAATCCGATGATGTTGAATTTTGAGCATAAAAGTGGAAACTTTGACCACGCAAGTGAATCCTTTATGCCTTATTAGGGATTTTATAAGCTTCTATGTTGAATTTTAACATGCTACGATATATATATGCCTCTGTTATTTGTTGATGACTCGATTGTCAGGGTTGATTTATCGATGCTGAGTTGATATCACTTGATTTGATTGATATTTCATCTTGTTATATTCTTGTTGTGAGTATTATACTTGCACAAGTTCTTGATTAGTGAGTATCACATGGATTTAACCTCGTCACTACTTACCAAGATTAGTCTTGATACTTACTAAGTACACGTTATCTTGTACTCATACTACGTTTTTGTACATTTTTGTGTAGATCCGGACATTGGCAGTAGCGGATCTTAGGAGTGAACATTGTTTAGTAATAGAGAGGATTCATAGTAATATAGAGGATTCAAGGTAGTGCTGCATGATCGTCGCAGACCGTTGTATTACCCTTCCCTTATCTTCATACTATTATTTATAGATTTAGACAATATTGTACTATTGAGATATCTTCTTGAATTCAGTTTTAAAGCTCATGACGTTGTACTACCTGGTTTTGGGAATTTGATATTATGGTATATGTGTATTATCTATTGTTGAAGATTTATTTCACTATTTATGTTATTTCAACCATATTATGTCTTGTTTCGTTGTTTTGCATCTTTATTGCATGTTGGCTTACCTAGTCCTGGTCGTATGTTGGGAATGATGTATATGCAAGTTGACGAGCGTATATGTGTGCATCGTTGTTATTCATAATTCGGGTAGATCTTAGGCTATTATATGCCTTGTTTTGCTATCATGCTTGTTTCATATCGTGTTTTTTCCATTTGTATGACTACGTGAGCAATTATTCATGTTAGAAATTATGTCTAGGCTATTTGCTTATTTGTTGAGGCATGATAAAGCTATTTTTGCTATGTTGAGCTATTTGCCTTAGCCATAGTCATACTTTTCGGTCATGATATTATATTCGCGTGTTATATATCTGTCTCTGTACACTTTTTATATGTTATCTCAGATGTTGCTAGTGTCCTCATGCGTGACACTAGTTTGAGCTAAAATGTGGCACATTGGTATATTCCGTGTGATATATTGAATTATGTTTCTATGAGATTTTGGCATACAGAGACTTAAGCGGATTGATGACTGATGTTAGGCTATAGATCCGTGTTGATATTGATAGTGAGGTGACGCGTGCGCCAGACCCCATGTTGGACTGAGCATTATTGATAGTAAGGTGATGCGTGCGCCAGGATCCATATTGGGCTGAGTGATATTGATCGTTGACTTAGATCTGATTAACACTTGGGCTAGGATTCGCCCCTCCGGAGTTAGGTGATAACCCATGTTACTTTGGGGCCCGTGAGTAATATGTGCTTAGTGAGGGCTTATGCCAGACACCCGTACAGTGCTGAGTAAGTGTGTATATGTATGTGTGATATGATCTATGGGCAATTTTCCAGGCACCGTGAGAGTGATAAGAGTATGATTAAGGGGTACATGTGCTAGGCACTATGAATGTGCTGATATTGTATATACGTGATGATTTAACTGTGAAATTATTGATTTGACATGTATATTTGACATGCAAGTATAAAGTTGTATTTTTCTCATGCTAGTTAGTATTTGATGTCTCTACTTGATGTTTAGAGCTTGAAATCATAGTTTACCTTGATAAATCTCTGTCTGAGTGATTTTTGTGGGAAAAAGCTTATGCCTTGACTGATATTTCTAAAAAGCATGCCTATTTATCTTCTTATTGTGTTAGAGTTGAACCTGTTTTTATCTAAGCTGCTTTTCCCCCTATATATTATTATTCTGCTGTTATTATTGTTGTTGGCTTTGGAAAGTGAGCATCGGACCTTTCCAAGCTCGCTACTTCTTTCATCCCGAGATTAGGCTTGCTACTTATTGAGTGCATGAGATCGGTTGTACTCATACTACACTCTACACTTTATATGCAGATCTATGTGTTACTGATCGTAGTAGCTGCCCGTGAGCCGGGTCTGGACTAGTTGGAGATTTCGAGGTAATACTGTTGTTTCGTTCGCAGGCCTTGAAGTCCCTTTCCTTATTTCATGTTATCACTATTTAGTCTTTTCGGACAATATTGTATTTACTTATTCTATAAAGTTCATATACTCGGTGATACTAGATTTTGGGATGGTTATAAGTTGTATTGCTATTTTGGCTTCAGTTATTTATATTAATCTGCATTTGAGACTACTTAATACTGTTATTGAAGTTTATTTATGCATATTGGTTGTTGGCTTGCCCAACGAGCTGCGTTAGGCCCCATCACGACTCCGATAGGCGATTTAAATGTTAGCGTAAGATTTGGGGCGGCCCATCTGATTAGTTCAACTATCACTTTTAGAAACCGTAGCTAGATGATGATTGATTGAAGATTTCCTTTCTACAATAAGCCTACGAGATGAATTGGACCTCGGCCCGAAGAGCACTTCCCTGGCGGAGAGATTGAAAGAACAGAACTCCAACGTACTAATTGAGCTAGCTAGAAGCAGGAACTCCTATTTATTTAAGTAAGGCCAGCTGTAAACAAAGAAAACAAGAAATTCGTGGTTGTACCGATACCAATTGACAACAATTGGCTAGTTTCCTACAGTTGACCGATTGATCCATAAAAGCGGTAAGAGGATGATATTTACAAGGACGGGAAGCGGTATCGAACAAGAAGAGGTGGAAGTGAAGCACCCTTTGAAAAGCTTCTATCTGACAAGAGGAAGTACTCAACTAGTGAATGAAAGGAAAGATGACGCCCAGGCGAAGCCAACTTATTCAAGAGTCCTCTTTAATTCAAGTAACTAATTAAGCGCATCTATCTACCAGCAAAGACAGGTTAGAATGGTAATCTATGCTAGGAGTGCCCCTTTCACTTACCAATTCTTTTGTAGGAGCTATATGGTCGATCACTTCATTCTTAAATCTCTAAAAAATCAAAATATTAAAATCTTCAATTTGTGTTATTTAACAAATTGTAATAAAAGTATTTTGTATTATTTTTTTTTTACTTTTAGTATTAGGTTATAAAGATATTTCTACAAAAGTCTTCAAAATTCAAAATAACGCATTCGAGGATTTCTATGGGACATGATTTCTTACTATGTTGAATTTGCTAAATGGGATCAATATTGATCATTTTTGGAAACTTATTTTTTATTAAAAGTTATATTATAACCCATACACATTGTTTTAATGCATACCAGTTATGTGATTTTTTATAATTGTATACTCATTAAAGTAACTAGAAAAAGTTCAAAAAAGGGAAAGAAAAAGAGGGGAAAAGAAGGATAATGGAGGAGGAAGAGAAAATAGGAGACCCTTTGTATGGCCCTTTGTCACAACTCACATTTTGGAGTTGTGATTTCGGCCAAGAACTGGTGAGAAAAGGTCCTTCTGATGGTCTGACGTAGAACTGTCTACTCGGGCAACTTGGGCTTTTTAATTTTAAGCATATATAAGGGGGGTATAGGTGATGAAAACTCCGACCTGCCTCCCCCATACGTGCTGCCACCGAGCCGTATAGAATGAGCTACCTTGGGGGCAACCTTAAGGGCCTGCCTAGATGACTCAAAGGAGTGTCAAAGGTACCCATACGAGTTAAGGAAACTCTATGGGCGGCGCAACGCCTTCGGGCTAGCGTTGGGCATCAAAGTGGTGCTGGAGGCTCGATGTGTGGAACGGCCAGCCCCGCGGGCTGCCGAATGTTGGAACGAGACCTCCGTGCCGATTGGATACTTGATGCACCTGTCATAGGGACATCATGTGTCGACTTGTGACAGATGGATAAACAGAGCTATGAAATAAGGTATAACAATATTCGTAAGTTCAACAAAGTACCGAGCAAAGAACTTCAGTATACCCATAGATGCCCAGAGGACAACTTGTCATAATTCTGTATATGTTTACAAAGTGAGGCCTAGAGATTGGCTAAAAGCCGGAGGAAAAAGGAGAGAAGAGTCGCATAGGCGCACTTACAAGGTCAGAATCGTACAAGCTGCATGATAGAAGGTAGCAACAATCCGACCACAAGTCGTGGTATGAGAAAGAGGTCTAAAGGGGGGAATGCCCTGGCCTTTGGGATTATTCACAGAACAATTGCTTAGATTGCAAGGAGAGTACTAAAGTATTCAGAAGACATAGGTTATGGAAATGATAAGTGCATCAGTCGACATTCGAGGACAAATATTCCAAAAGAGGAAATGATGTTACACCCTATGTTTTCATACGTGGAAGTACGCTATAAGTAAATTGATATAAGCTCGGAAATGAGATGTCATATCCCGCATTTTCGTACGTTAAAGTTTCGTCGTAAGCTAATCGACGTAAGTTCGGGAATGAGATTATTTGGAGATTATAAGCATTATGCTACTTCAAACAAGTGATAAGTAAATTCGTGAAGGTGAGAGGCTAAGCGAATTGAAGAAAATAAATTTTCGTCAAAGTTTGACATTTTTGGATAAGATTACGGTCCGAGCTAAAATACCCGATATTTATGGACTAGTGCCATACAAGGTACCACATGACTATGATAGTAAGGTATGCAAAGTGTGCTAAAGGTGAGTAGTATTTTATATAATTTGAGATAATTCCTAATTATATTAATAATTGGGTAATTATTGGATAATGGAGAAATTAATAAGTTAATTAATAATTAGTGGAGGATTAATTAAATCTTTGGACAAAGACTAAGCCAAAAACGTGGCAGCAAGATTTGGTCTCTTAAATGACTCTTGAATCACATAGCAAGGTGGCACTTTTAAAGAGAATTTAGTGGCCAAATTATCATTCCATGTGGGGCCCACACCTAAAGGCTTAAAAACCTTTTAAAACTCACTTTGTATCTCTACAAGGTGATGAAGGATGCTTCAGCAAGTTCATATAAGAACTTATGTAATAGCAACATGAGTAATTCATATATGTATTAGAAGGAAACGGATGAAAGCTTCAATATGGATTGCAATTCTAAGAGATCTGCAACGAAGTTATACTACGTAATGTTATAGCAACGGGATTTTGTAATTTCAAGGGAGTACGGTGCAATTCTTCTCAAGAATATTATATGAATTTTTTCCTACTCCAGATATGTTAAGGTTATTCCTTCTTTCTTTTGGCATGATCTATACGACACGAACGAAATGAGCAAATACACAACTTCCATAAATGACTATATTCATACAAATATTAGGGGTGTATATATTCTTGATTCCTCACGTGAATTATTATTATATCTTCTATTCATGGGTCTCAGAAAAATACGCATTTAATAAAATTTATCCGACAGGCATATTATTTTTATGACATTCTGAGAAAATCTTATTAATGTATTTCTTATGCATTTATACATGTACATTGACCCATGACCAGATGGCGTTATATACGCGTATATTTGTATATATATGTATATGGGATATGGGAAAAGGTTACGACGTTATATACGCACCACCACCTGATCAGCTGGTATACGTTGATGATTTGCCCACAGTGGCCGAAATGATATGACGGGATGCCCTCAGAGGCTTGATGATGTTATGAACGCATATACCAATGCATGGTATGATATTTATACGCATATGCATGGTATTATAAAAATTAAATGATTCACAGAGCTATGATGACGTATATGTAGAGTCTTTTACTCCATGTTTCTCTCATGTCTATTATTTACTGAATGTCATTCCTTACATACTCGGTACATTATTTGTAATGACGTCCCTTTTACTTGGGGACGCTGTGTTTTATGCCCGCATGTCTCGATAGACAACTTCACTTTTTCCAAAGCATCACGGACCAAGTTTGTGCCCAATAACCTAGCCTCACCATGCTCGAAACAACCAACTGGATAACAACACCGCCTCCCATATAAGGCCTTATACGGAGCCATCTAGTTACTAATCTGGTAGCTGTTATTGTAGGAAAACTCTACTAATGCTAGAAACTGATCCACTAGACCCCAAAATCAATAATGCATGCCCTCAGTATATCCTCAAGGATCTGATGGTCCCCTAAAACTGCCCATCCGCCTAAGGATGAAATGCAGTACTCAACTCCACCTGCATGCCCAACTCACGCTGAACATTTCCCCAAAAGTTCGAGGTAAACTGAGTGTCGCGGTCTGAGATGGTAGAGATACATACACCATGCAACAAACAATCTCTCTAATGTAGACCTGAACCAACTTCTCTGAAATGTAAGAAGTCAGAATTGGAATGAAATGCGCTGACTTGGTCAACCTATCAACTATGATCCAAATGACATCAAACTTTCTCAAAGTCTGTGGCAACCCTACCACGAAGTTCATAGTAATGTGCTTCCACTTTCCCATTGGTATATCAATCATCTGAAACAAACCACCCGATTTCTGATGCTCATACTTGACCTATTGGCAGTTTAAACACCGTGAAACATGCCCAACAATGTCCTTCTTCATCCTCCTCTACCAATACTAATGTTTCAAATCACGATACATCTTCGTAGAACCCGGGTGAATAGATATCACGAACTGTGAGCCTACTCAAGAATCCACTCTCTCAAGCCATCAACATTAGGAACACAAATCTGATCCTAAAGTCCCAATACAACATCATCACCAATTTTCACCTCCTTAGCACCACCTCTCTGTACTGTGTCCTTAAGGATAAACAAATGGGGATCATCATATTGTTGAGCCTTAATGCGCTCAAACAATGATAAGTATGAGAGAAAACAAACAAGGAATCTATTCACCACAAAATTATCCAATCTCACCAATCTATTGGCCAATGCCTAAACATCCTAGCTAAAGGCCTCTCCGCAGCTGGAATAAATGCCGTACTCCCCATACTCTCCGCCTTCCTACTCAAAGTGCCTGTTATTACATTAGCCTTCCCCGCATGATATAGAATAGTGATATCATAATCCTTCAATAACTCCAACCATCTTCGCTACCTCAAATTCAGATCCTTCTGTTTAAACAAATGATGAAGACTCTCGTGGTTAGTATAAACCTCACAAGACACACTATATAACTAATGCCTCCAAATCTTGAGTGCGTGCACAATAGCTGCTAACTCTAAATCATGAACTAGATAATTCTTCTCAAGGGGCTTCAACTGGCGCAATGCGTAGGCAATCACCCTACCGTCCTGCATCAACATACATGCAAAACAAACACGCTAAGCATCACAATAGACCCTATACAACCCCGATCTTGAAGGCAATACCAAAACTGGAGTTGTAGTCAAAGCAGTCTTGAGCTTTTGAAAGCTCTCATCACACTAATCAAACAATCTGAATGGAGGACCCTTCTAAGTCAACCTGGTCCATAGAGTAGTAATAGACGAGAACCCCTCCACAAAGCGATGATAGTAACCAACCAAACCCAGAAAATTCCTGATCTCCATGGCTGTAAAAGGTTTGGGCCAACTCTAAACCACCTCAATCTTCTTCTGCCTTGATTCATCGCTAGACACCACGTGGCTCAAGAATGCCACTGAATCCAACTAGAATTCACACCTGGAGTGTCACGACCCAAACTGATAGGCCGCGATGGGTGCCCGAGTCCTACATGTCTAACACCCTTAAGCATGCAACCAAGATATAAACATGAATAACATCTACTGAATTTGAGAATAACATGCGTGAGGAAACCCTGTCCAAAAGACATATATACATATACGTGCGGAATATGTAGGTCGAGCCGTCAAGGCTTCTATGGACAACTATGTATCCAAAACTGGAAGCCGACAAAGCCACATACTATCCAACTATACATAACTATCTACAAACCTCTAACAGAATATACAACTGTACAAGGACGGGACTAGGCCCCGTCATACCCATATATGTATACAAACATATCGTACCAAAATACAAAGCAGCTCCGGATCAAATGGAGCACACCAACTCTCGCTGATCAAGGATCCTAAGAAGGGGGACCGTCAGCTCGTCTACCTGCACCTGCGGGCATGAAACACAGGCCCCAGGAAATAGGCGTTAGTACGAATAATGTACTGAGTATGTAAGGCATAAAACTCAATACGTAAAAGACATAGATAGAACATGGAATAAGGAATTCCGCCTGTAAGTCTAAATCACTTTGTAAATCCTGAAACATTTATAATATCATGCATGTGGATATAAATGTCGTGTCATGCATAGGTATAGGTGTTCATAACATTATCAAGCCTCTGAGGGCATCCCATCATATCCTCTCGGCCACTGTGGGCAAAATTATCAACAGGTTTCAGCTGATCAGGCGGTGGTACGTATACAACGCCGTAACCTTTTTCCATATCCCATATACATATAATATACGCGTATATAACGTCATCTGGTCATGGGTCAATGTACATGTATAAATGAATAAGATGCATATGAAATACGTTAATAGGATTTCTCGGAATGTCATAAAATCAATATGCTTTTCGGATAAACTTTATCAAATACGTATTTTTCTGAGACCCATGAACATAAGATATAATCATAATTTGCATGGGGAATCAAGAACATAGGCATCTCTAATACTTCTATGAATAGAGTCATTTATGAAAATTGTGCGTTTACTCGTTTCGTTTGTATCATATTGATCATGCCAAAAGAAAGAAGGGATAGCCTTAACATACCTGAACCGATTCTCTTAGAATTTGCAATTCACGCTTTACAGAATCAATAACCAACAACCGATTCTCTTAGAATTTGGTATGGAATTGTTTTGATTTCTTACTCACGATCAACCCACTCTACTTACACAAGAGATTCAATTTGATTTGTAAGACACACATGAATTTACATTGCAAAAACGTGAAGTAACTTGATGGCATGTAGTATCTTGCTAATTGTAGAAAGCCTTAGCTTGCATGTGTTGAGAAAAAATGAATATCATTATGCAACCTTGATCAGAAAGCTAAAGGGAATATGAATCACTTTGTATGCTCTAATAATATGACACCTTGTTACATAATATATGAGTCACTTATGGGATTTATTATCCACTTTATGGGCTGCCACGTTGGTGCCTTTAACCTTATCCAAATAATTCCCTAATTAATTAGGTAATATCCCATTACCCAATAATTAACCAATTACCCACATAATTAAGAATTATCTCAACTTACTTAAAATACTACTCACTTTTAACATACCTTGTACACCTTACTATCATGGTTATGTATTACCTTATATGGCACTAGTCCATAAATACCGGGTATTATGGCTCGTACCGTATTTTATCCCAAACCAACAACCTTCAACGAAACTCAATTTCTTTGATTCGTTTACTCTTTACCCTTTACGACACTTACTTATCGCTTGTAATAAATAGCATAAATGCTTATAACCTCAAGATAATCTCATCCCCGAGTCTACGTCGATTGACTTACGACGAAACTTTTACGTACAAAATGCGGGATATAACATCCTTCCCCCTTTAGAAACATTCGTCCTTGAATGTTTAACTCCTCAGGATCTATATAAATTTGACATGGTCATATTTGTAACAGTACTACTGTCAACCCTTTCTGTAGAAAACCCAATAATTCAATGTTACATAAGACCACAAGCATCAATAACGATAATGGCTTTACACGACCAATGGTAATAACTAACACAAAAATCCATACACGTACCTTAAGGCTGTGATGTCTCAGTCGAATCCTTCTCTAGAAGAGGAAATAAGTGAGGATATCTAGACTTCATGCCTTCTTCGGCTTCCCAAGTCATTTCTTCCACATTATTGTTTCTCCAAAGTACTTTCACCGAAGCTACATCTTTAGTCCTCAATCTCCGAACCTGTCTGTCTAGTATAGCAATAGGAGTTTCCTTATTTAATAGCTTCTCTGTGACCTGAACGTCATCAACTGGCACGACTCTAGAAGGATCTCCGATACATTTACGAAGCATAGACATATGAAAAACTGGATGTACAGACTCCAAGTAAGAAGGCAAGTCTAACTCATATGCTATCTGGCCTACCTTGCATATGATCTTATATGGTCCAATGTACCGAGGGCTAAGTTTTCCTTTCTTTCTGAACCTTATAACGCCTTTCATCGGTGATACCTTTAGGAATACCCAATCATCAACCTGAAACTCCAAGTCTCGCTGTCGATTATCCGCATAAGACAACTGACGGCTTTGAGCTGCTAATAATATTTCTTGTATAAGCTTAATTTTCTTGCCTGTTGTACCTATTCTGGTCCTACTAATGTAGTTTCCCCAACATCGAACCACCCTATAGGCGACCTACACTTCCGTCCGTAAAGAGCTTCGTATGGAGCCATCTGAATACTGGAATGATAGCTATTATTATACGCGAACTCAATAAGCGGCAGATGATCATCTCAACTACCCTTGAAGTCTATCACATAAGCCCGTAATATATCCTCAAGTGTCTGAATAGTACGTTCAGCCTGTCCGTCTGTATGGGATGAAATGTTGTACTAAGACTTACCTGAGTCCCCAATCATTTTTGGAAGGACCTCCAGAAATTAGCTGTAAACTAAGCTCCTCTATCCGAGATAATAGATATAGGGACACCATGCAGTCGTACTATCTCCTTAATGTAAATCCTTGCATAATCCTCTACGGAATATGTAGTCCGAACAGGCATAAAATGGGCTGATTTTGTAATTCTATCAACCATCACCCATATAGAATCGAATTTACGTTGGGTACGAGGTAAACCTACGATGAAATCCATATTGATTACTTCACACTTCCAAGTCGGAATCTCTATAGCGTGCAATAATCCACCGGGTTTTTGATGCTCAATCTTGGCCTGCTGACAGTTAGGGCACTGAGCAACTAACTCTGCTATATCCTTTTTCATTCCGTCCCACAAATATATTTCCCTGATATTATGATACATCTTTGTTGCTCCTGGATGAATAGAATAACGAGAATAGTGAGTTTATCCCATAACCTGCCGGCGTAGCCCTGCAACATTAGGGACACATAATCGTCCTCGATATCTGAGGACCCCATCTCCTGTAATTTCAAATAGTGTCTTCTTCTTCAGAGGGGCTGTATCTTTATAATGAGCTATCACATGATCCTCATACTGGCGTTCCTTCACTTCAGTTACTAAAGAGGATGCTGTCATGTCCTAAGTAGTAATTTCGGTATCACCTAAATCCAATAATCGAACTCCAAGACTAGCTAGCTAATGAATCTCATGGGCTATTCCCCTCTTCTCTGGCTATAAATATGACATGCTACCCATTGATCTACGACTGAGGGCGTCGGCTACTATATTCGCCTTCCCCGGGTGGTGTAAAATATCAATGGCATAGTCTTTAAGTAGCTCTAACCATCTCCTTTGACGTAAATTCAATTCCTTTTGCTTGAAGATATACTGGAGGCTCTTATGATCCATATAGATATCAACATGAATGTCATACATGTAGTGCCTCCACATCTGTAGTGCATGAATCACCGCGGCTAACTCTAAATCATGGGTCGGGTAATTGTTCTCATGCTTTCTTAACTGTCTAGAAGCATAAGCTACAACCTTATCATGCTGCATCAGTACACAACCCAATCCAATGCTTGAAGCGTCACAATAGATAACATAACTATCAGTCCCTTTTGGGAGCGTTAGAACCGGTGCTAAAGTTAATTTGTACTTCAATGCCTGGAAACTCCGTTCGAAAGCATCAGTCCATTGAAACTTTGCTCCCTTCTCAGTCAACTTTGTTAAAGGTGCTGAAAGAGAAGAAAATCCCTATACAAATCTCCTGTAATAACCTGCCAAACCGAGAAAGCTACGAACCTCCGTCGGTGTTGTGGGTCTAGGCCAAGTCTTTACTACCTCACTCTTTTGTGTATCAACCCGGATACCCTCACCCGAAATAATATGCCCAAGGAAAGCCACAGAGTTCAACCAGAATTCACATTTAGAGAATTTTGCTTACAACTTCCCTTTCTGTATAACCTTGAGCACAATACGCAAATGATCCGCATACTCAGTCTCTGAACAAGAATAAACCAATATGTCATCGATAAATACAATAAAGAACAAATATAGAAAGGGTCTGAACACCCGATTCATCAAGTCCATAAATACTGCTGGGGCATTAGTCAAACCGAATGACATAACACGAAACCCAAAGTGCCCGTATCTGGTTCTGAATGTTGTCTTCGGAATATCCTTCTCCTTAACCCTTACTTGATGGTACCTAGACCTCAAGTCTATCTTTGAGAAACACTTGGCACCTTGCAACTGATCAAATAAATCATCAATCCTCGGGAGCGGGTACTTATTCTTGATCGTCACCTTATTCAACTGTTTATAATCTATGCACATCCGCAAGGAACCATCCTTTTTTCTCACAAATAACACAGGTGCTCCCCACGGTGATGTACTAGGTCTGATAAAGCCTTTTTTCAAGCAAGTCCTTTAGTTGTTCCTTCAACTCTCTCAGCTCTGTGGGTGCCATTCTATAGGGAGGGATAGATATTGGATGAGTATCTGGTAATATGTCAATAGCAAACTCAATTTCTCGTTCTGGCGATAGACCTAGAAGCTCATCGGGAAAAACATCGAGAAAATCCTTAACCACAGAGACAGATTCAATGGTTGGCGACTCTACTTTCACATCCTGAACCCAAATTAAGTGATAAATATAGCCCTTTATGATCATCTTCCTTGCCTTGAGATAAGAAATAAATTTACCTTTTGGCGATGCTGTATTACCTTTCCATTCCAAAGCAGACTCCCCTAGAAATTGGAATCGGACCATCTTTGATCTACAATCAATGTTGGCGTGACAGGAAGTCAACCAATCCATACCCATTATAACATCAAATTCTACCATATCTAATTCGATTAGGTCTGCTACTGTAGATCTACTATGAACTACTATTATAAAATCTCTATATACTCGTCTAGTTATCATTGAGTCCCCAACAGGTGTAGACACCTCAAAAGGTTTAACCAACTCAGGTTTTATTCCAAACTTACTAGAAACCAACAGAGTGACATATGATAAGGTGGAACCTGGTCAATCAGTGCATATACATCATATGAGGAAACTAATAATATACCTGTAACAACATCGGGTGATGATTCTTGATCCTGTCGTCCTTCTAATGCATAAATGCGGTTCTGAGGACCACTCAATCTAGATGATCTGCCTCTGCCTCTACAACGACCCATTTGTGCTTGTGAACCTTGCCTAGGGGGGCGTGCTGATGATGACGAACCAGTTACAGATCTAACTGACTGAACTATGCTTACATCACCTCTCATCGGACAATCCCTCATAACGTGGCCTGGATAACCACAAGTGTAGCAAACACCCAACCCCATATGGCATTGCCCGGCATGATGCTTACCACACTGAGCACATCGCGGCAAGGGCGGCCTCAACTGACTTCACTCACCCTTATACTGAGAACTTGAGGCCCTGGAATTCTGACCAGGCCCTGAATATGTGGAACGATCAAATCTCTTACCGGCAAACTGAGGGGTGCGCTAGCTGATGGTTGGGATAGATACCTTGGGTATTGTTGTCTCTGACCACCTCGAAACTCACCAGAAGGACCCAAAGACCTCGCTCTCTTATTTTTGGCCCTATCATGCTCACGATCGGCCCTCTATTTCTGCTTACGCTCCTCTACACCCTGAGTGTATGCCTGAATACGAGAAATATCCATGTCTGACTGAAGTGAGATCAACATATAATCATTAAGCAAGTGCGGCTCTAACCCCATCACGAACCGGTGAACCCGATCCTCCATCTTAGATACAATAGTGGGAACATACCTAGCCAACGAATCAAACTGAAGACTGTACTCCCGAACACTCATATTACCCTACCGAAGGGTCAAGAACTTATCAACTCTGGCCCGTCTGAGCTCTGGTGGCAGATAATGACAAAGAAAAGCCTCTGTAAACTCCCACTACACTGCTGGAGGGGCATCCTCCCCTCTGGACAACTCCCAAGACTCGTACCAATTAACTGCAACATCCTGAAGGCTATAGGAAGCTAGCTCAACTGACTCAGTCGTGGTGGCCTTCATTACCCTCAAAATCTTCTACATTCTATCGATAAATACCTGAGGGTCTTCATTTGGATGTGCCCCAGTGAATACCGGAGGGTCTATTAATGAAATCACGAACCCTCGCACTGACAGACCTATTTGCAAGACCAATACCTATTTCCTGACGTCGAGCCTGTGCGGATAATAATCGAGTTAATAGCTGAATAACATCTCTCATCTCTTGACCCAGTGCATCTGATCGAGGAGCTGGACGTACTGGGGCGGGCGTTAGAGCCGGTTCCCCTTAGAGATCTTTTGGATAGGGCGGGGTATGTGAAGTCTGAGATGGAATCTCACTATGAGACTCTCCCCGAGCCCTGGTAACTCGTGGCGCTCGACTAGTAGTCTCACTAGCCACAGACTTGCCCTTTTGGGTGGCTGTAGTCTTTGGAGGCATCGCTGAAAATATAACATAACGTTAGGAACATGAATTCTTATATCGCACGATCTAAAATTAAGAAGAGAGGATAACATCCTATATGTTCTGTAACCTCATATCTATAAGTGTGGTGCACGACACACCCATAACAAAACTCTACTAGACACGGTCTGTAGACAACCCTAGGACAGAACTGCTCTTATACCACTTTTGTCACGACAAGGAATATATTCACCTCAAAATTATCCAATCTCACCAATCTATTGGCCAATGCCTAAACATTCTAGCTAAAGGCCTCTCCGCAGCTGGAATAAATGCCATACTCCCCATACTCTCCGCCTTCCTACTCAAGGTGCCTGCTATTACATTAGCCTTCCCCGCATGATACAGAATAGTGATATCATAATCCTTCAATAACTCCAACCATCTTCGCTACCTCAAATTCAGATCCTTCTGTTTAAACAAATGCTGAAGACTCTCGTGGTTAGTATAAACCTCACAAGACACACTATATAACTAATGCCTCCAAATCTTGAGCGCGCGCACAATAGCTGCTAACTCTAAATCATGAACTAGATAATTCTTCTCAAGGGGCTTCAACTGGCGCAACACGTAGGCAATCACCCTACCGTCCTGCATCAACATACATGCAGGACCAACACGCTAAGCATCACAATAGACCATATACAACCCCGATCTTGAAGGCAATATCAAAACTGGAGTTGTAGTCAAAGCAGTCTTGAGCTTTTGAAAGCTCTCCTCACACTAATCAAACAATCTGAACGGAGCACCCTTCTAAGTCAACCTGGTCAATAGAGTTGTAATAGATGAGAACCCCTCCACCAAGCGACGATAGTAACCAACCAAACCTAGAAAATTCCTGATCTCCATGGCTGTAAAAGGTTTGGGCCAACTCTAAACCACCTCAATCTTCTTCTGCCTTGATTCATCGCTAGATACCACGTGGCTCAAGAATGCCACTGAATCCAACTAGAATTCACACCTGGAGTGTCACGACCCAAACTGATGGGCCGCGATGGGTGACCGAGTCCTACATGTCGAACACCCTTAAGCATGCAACCAAGATATAAACATGAATAACATCTGCTGAATTTGAGAATAACATGTGTGAGGAAACCCTGTCCAAAAGACATATATACATATACGTGCGGAATATGTAGGTCGAGCCGTCAAGGCTTCTATGGACAACTATGTATCCAAAACTGGAAGCCGACAAAGCCACATACTATCCAACTATACATAACTATCTACAAACCTCTAACAGAATATACAACTGTACAAGGACAGGACTGGGCCCCGTCATACCCATATATGTATACAAACATATCATACCAAAATACAAAGCAGCTCCGAATCAAATGGAGCACACCAACTCTCGCTGATCAAGGATCCTAAGAAGGGGGACCGTCAGCTCGTCTACCTGCACCTGCGGGCATAAAACACAGGCCCCAGGAAATAGGCGTTAGTACGAATAATGTATTGAGTATGTAAGGCATAAAACTCAATACGTAAAAGACATAAATGGAACATGGAATAAGGAATTCCGCCTGTAAGTCTAAATCACTTTGTAAATCCTGAAACATTTGTAATATCATGCATGTGGATATAAATGTCGTGTCATGCATAGGTATAGGTGTACATAACATTATCAAGCCTCTGAGGGCATCCCATCATATCATCTCGGCCACTGTGGGCAAAATTATCAACAGGTACCAGCTGATCAGGTGGTGGTGCGTATACAACGCCGTAACCTTTTCCTATATCCCATATATATATATATAATATACGCGTATATAACGCCATCTAGTCATGGGTCAATGTACATGTATAAATGAATAAGATGCATATGAAATACGCTAATAGGATTTCTCGGAATGTCATAAAATCAATATGCTTTTCGGATAAACTTTATCAAATACGTATTTTTCTGAGACCCATGAACATAAGATATAATCATAATTTGCATGGGGAATCAAGAACATAGGCATCTCTAATACTTCTATGAATAGAGTCATTTATGAAAATTGTGCGTTTACTCGTTTCGTTTGTATCATATTGATCATGCCAAAAGAAAGAAGGGATAGCCTTAACATACCTGAACCGATTCTCTTAGAATTTGCAATTCACGCTTTACAGAATCAATAACCAACAACCGATTCTCTTAGAATTTGGTATGGAATTGTTTTGATTTTACTCACGATCAACCCACTCTACTTACACAAGAGATTCAATTTGATTTGTAAGACACATATGAATTTACATTGCAAAAACGTGAAGTATCTTGATGGCATGTAGTATCTTGCTAATTGTAGAAAGCCTTAGCTTGCATGTGTTGAGAAAAAATGAATATCATTATGCAACCTTGATCAGAAAGCTAAAGGGAATATGAATCACTTTGTATGCTCTAATAATATGACACCTTGTTACATAATATATGAGTCACTTATGGGATTTATTATCCACTTTATGGGCTGCCACGTTGGTGCCTTTAACCTTATCCAAATAATTCCCTAATTAATTAGGTAATATCCCATTACCCAATAATTAACCAATTACCCACATAATTAAGAATTATCTCAACTTACTTAAAATACTACTTACTTTTAACATACCTTGTACACCTTACTATCATGGTTATGTATTACCTTATATGGCACTAGTCCATAAATACCGGGTATTATGGCTCGTACCGTATTTTATCCCAAACCAACAACCTTCAACGAAACTCATTTTCTTTGATTCGTTTACCCTTTACCCTTTACTACACTTACTTATCGCTTGTTATAAATAGCATAAATGCTTATAACCTCAAGATAATCTCATCCCCGAGTCTACGTCGATTGACTTACGACGAAACTTTTACGTACGAAATGCGGGATATAACATGGAGAACTTAGCATGCAACTTCTTCTTCCTTAGAATCTGAAGCACAATCCTCAAATGCTGCTCATGTTCCTCCTTATTACGGGAATATACCAAGATATCATCATTGAACGCAATAACAAAAGAATCCAGATAAGGGTGGAACACACCGTTCATCAAATGCATGAAGACTGTTGGGGCATTAGTCAAACCAAATGACATCACCAAGAACTTATAATGTCCATAATGGGTTTTGAAAGCCATATTAGGAATGTCTGAAGTCCTAATCTTCAACTAATATTACCCCGATATCAAGTCAATTTTTAAGAACACCTTGGCACCCTAAATCTGATCAAACAAATCATCAATGCGAGGCAAAGGATACCAATGTTTTAAAAGGCATTTTCGGGGCGAGCCCCAGGGCGAGGCGTACCAAAAATGCCCCGGGGCGATGGTGTGGGGCGAAAGTCTTAAAAGGCGTAGGCCCGTGCATTCGGGGTGTACGCCCGGGCAGTTATAGCATTTTAATACATAAGCCATACTTGAATACATTCCCGAAGGAGAGCATAATATGATAGGAGCAATTGGAACACACTTTGAGCTTATAATTTCTGACACAATGCTTATTTGGAAAACTAAATATATTAGGAATGGCTCGGAACATGAGAAAATAAGAACTTGGGCCATCCACGCTTGAAACTTAAGAGAACATAATGGAATTTGATCCTATAAGAGAAGTTTAGCCAACATACCTCACTTGAGCTTTCCTTAGATTACTACAACGTTCCGAAACTCCTAGCGACTTTAATCTATTTAGAGACATTACAAAATTAAACCATAATTAGGAAAAGATTCATGGCTTCAGCTCACCTAGGCATTTCATCAATCACTAGTTGTGCAAATTCGACTATAGGGTCATGTTTCTTGACCCCACAATCAATCCCCACATCAATAGGTCACCCATATATATTCTACAACCTCCCTCCCACCTTAATTGGCACATGCATGCATAGTTAACCAACTCCTATTCTCAAGAACCATATTCCCCATTACCTATTCCCAGCCTAATTTCGAAATTGAAAGCTAGGGCTAGAACCTTACCTCTTTAGTAGACAATTTTGCAAGCTTTCCTTGTGAATTCTCCAAGGCTTGAGCAAAATTGAAGTGGAAGGTGTTGGAGCTCCTCCTTCTCTCTCTAGTTCCTCCCCTCTCTCTCAAAATATCAGAATTTCCCTTCAAAAACGGTTCCTTAAGTCTATTTATTAAAATAGTGTCGGGTTATAAAAACCCAAAATGGACCCTCCGAGTTCAACTCTGTGGTCGCAGAATGCACTGCAGATAGGTATGTGGTCTGCATAAGGGATCGCGAAATCAAATTTCAAAACTGGGCTGGTCGGGTCAGGTGTCCGGCAGGTCTGCGGTCCGCACACCAGTTATGCGGCCGCAAAATGGACCGCAGAATCACCCTTCAGAATTTCTCATGCTGAATCTGCGATGGAAGTGTGACCCGCACAATGAATATGCGGTCGCATAATTGACCGCATAACGACCTCCAAAAATTGGATTTTCTTCTGTTCCACTTTGCGTCGGATCTGTGGTCTACAAAGTAGTTCTACGGCCGCATAATAAACCGCAGAAATGCCATGTTCTACAAAAATTATTCCACCAACTCCCCAACACATTGCACAACCCAAAAAGTCCATAATTACCTACAACCTTCAAACAGGTTAGCCTACCTCGACACCACGAAGAAAAGAAAGTTTGCAAAAACACCAGAAAATCTGCCAACTCCCTAAGTCCAAAAATGACCCGTTGAACATTCAAAATACGCCAGAGGCCCCCGGGACCTCAACCAAACATACCAACCAATCCTAAAATACCACACGAACTTAGTCAAACCTTCAAACCACCCAAAAAAATATCAAAACACAAAATTACCCCCGATTCAAGCTAAAGAACTTCTAAACTTTTGAATTCCACCAACGATGCCGAAACTTACCAAATCACGTCCGAATGACTTCAAATTTTGCACACAGGTCTGAGATGACACCACAAACTTACTCCAACTTCCGAAAATCCAATTTGACCCCGATATCAAACTTTCCATTGCCAGCCAAATTTGCCAAAATTCTAACCTTCGCCAATTCAAGCCAAATTCCACTACAGACCTCCAAATTACATATCCGGACGCGCTCCTAAGTCCAAAATCACCTAACGGAGCTAACAGAACCATCAAAATTCAACTCCAAGGTCGTTTACACATAAGTCAACGTCCGATTGACTTTTTCAACTTAAGTTTCTACTTTAGAGACTAAGTGTCTCAATCCACTCCGAAACTACCCCGGACCCGAACCAACTAACCCGATATATCATAATATAATTAAAAAGCACAAAAGGAAGCAGAAATGGAGAAAATGGGGCTATAACTCTTGAAACGACCAGCCGGGTCATTACACTAGTATCAGTAAAGTTGGATGTTTAACAATATTGGAAAATCAACAAAAAGTCAATCTGGGGCCACATGGTCAAAATCCGAAATTAAGATCAAATTCTGTTTACTCATTCACCCTCGAGTCCAAATATGTGATTTGTTTTGAGATCCCACTTCAATTTGAGATCTAAATTTCAATTTTATAAAATACCAAATTTCTACCCAAAACTCCAATTTCTACTCTATGAAATCTTAGATTTGATAGTGAAATTGTAAGAAAAAGTAATGGAAATTAAACAAAAATAAGTTAAGATTGCTAATCTATGAAGTTGGGAAGATGTTTCTTTCCAAAATCGCCTCTATGTGGAGTCTAGGTCTCAAAAATAAAGTAAAATAAGCTTAGTCCCAAAATCCCAACCTTTTACCTAGCTGCAGATATCGCAATTTTGCAATTGCGATGTTCGCAAATACGAACAGTGTCTGAGCCCCCCAGAAGTCGCAAGTGTGAGCCTTCGCATTTGGGAAGGGCCAGCCCCTCGCAAAAGCGAACCAACCCTCACATAGCGAAGTTGTTCCTTAGCTGTCGAGTGTCACAATTGCGACACAACCATCGCTATTACGATGCCCTACCATTCGCAAAAGCGACCACCTCTTTGCAAATGCGAAATTGCCAATTCCTTTCCCATCTTCGCAAATGTGAGATAGCACTAGCAAATGCGAGGCTGTAAATTGCGAACAAAATTGTCACGACCCCAAATTCCCTCTGTAGGATGTCGTGATGGCACCTAGTCTCTAAGACTAGGTAAGCCTATCAATGCGGAATAATAATAAATATCTAAAATAAATAAACTACAATTCAAACAATTTCAACTCCCAAAACCCGGTAGAAATAAGTCACAAGCTTCTAAAAATTTATTCTCAATGTCTCTATATGTCAAGGTCTAAATAAAATATAAGGAAGCAACATAAAATGATAGAAGGGGACTCCGGAGTCTGCGGACGCTGGCAGATATACCTCGAAGTATCCGTGCGCAGGTAACTTACTGACGTCTAGGCTGGTAAAATATACATGGATCTGCACAAAAAGATGTGCAGAAGCGTAGTATGAGTACACCACAGCGGTACCCAGTAAGTGCCAAGCCTAACTTCGGTAGAGTAGTGACGAGGTCAGGTGAGGCCCTACTGGAATATAATAATGGCATGGTAAAATATTTATCCATGTAGTAAAATAAAATGACATTGAAAATGAATCAAATAGTATGTCACATTTAATGACATCAAATAATTACAAATAACATCTCGTGGAATCAAAATAGAATTTCCTTAAAATCACTACAATTAATCGAAAGCAACTATGGACATAATTCAATATCAATAAGGGCACTCCCGAGGTACTGCCTCGTAGTCCCAAATCATAAATAAATTCACAATATCTCATTTTCTTATATCACCGCGGGAGCCTTCACAATTTATTTAAAGAAAACATTTTTTTCCCGAAATAGCATCCCGCGTTTTAGCCACCCTTATCACACCGCATGACTTCTAGTAGTTCCCCTACTAGCCACGCGTATCAAGCCACCCTTATCTCACCGCATGCGTTTCAACACTCAGACCTTATACCACCGCATGCGTATCAATATCACAATATATAACAATTTGCACCTCAAGTGCTCAAATAATTTAACTTGCCAAAATAATTCAACAACAATATTTTTCTACAATAAAGAGCTCACGGATCATGCCAAAATAAATCATCAATAATAGTTTTCCACAATAAAGAGCTCACGGCTCCCTCACAATGAGTATAAAAATATTCAAGAGTAAATAATTTAGGAAAATAATATTTCAAAATCTTTACTACGTTGCTTCAATATCAAGTTTAAAAATGTCAAATACTTCATAGTAATAATATTTAATTTAAAGAAAATCAACCTTCAAATAATGCATAGAATAAAAGAAACCAAGTTTCAACTAAACAGGTAAAACAATTAGTAAGAAAAGATCAAACAAATTTGAAGTATATATCTCAGATCAATGATGAAGAATATAACAAGATAAAATAATTTAATAAATGCGCAACATTGATCTACACAATTTAAAAATATAATCTTTCGCAATTTAGACCGTGTACACACTCGTCACCTCGTGCACACGACTTTCAACACATTTCAATAATCACATCAATACCAATCCTAGGGGAAATTTTTCCCACACAAGGTTAGATAAGTCACTTACCTCGACTTGCTCAAATTTAACCAAGTATTATGCTTTTTCCTCGAATTTTCAACTCCGATCGACTCGTATCTAGTCATAATTAATTCGATACAGTCAACAAAAATTATAGTAATCAATTTCATAAGAAAATATTACATTTTCATTAAAATCCAAAATTAGCTCAAAATTTACCCGTGGGGCCCACATCTCGGAATCTGGCGAAACTTACAAAATCCGACAACCCATTCAATTACGAGTTCACCCATACCAATTTTACCAAAATTCGATAACAACTCGACCTCCAAATCTTAAATTTTCATTTTTGGAAGATTTTGCAAAAATCTTGATTTCTTCCATTTAAATCCGAAATTAATGATGAATATGACCATGGATTTATGAAATATAATCATATTTGGATATAGGACACTTACCCAAGTTGAAGTCTTGAAGAAATCCTCAAAATCGCCCAAGAACCGTGCTCCAAAACTCCAAAACGAAATGAAGGAAATGACCATTTTTGGTCCTTAAGTTTATGCCCCCAAAACACTATTCCGGTCGCTAAAAGTCCAATCCCGTCGCTAAAAGTGTCACATCTGGTCGCTAAAGGTGCACACCAGGAGTATTTACACCAGCAGTTTTATTTCACTAAAAAGGCTCTAACTCCATCATACGAACTCGGAATTCGATGATTCTTGTTCCTATGAGTCACAAATAAAACTACAAACCCATTCGTTCAATCGAAACTCAATTCGAAGCTCATTTGCTCAATGTGATACCAATTTCGCTCGTTAAACAATTAACTCATATTTCACGCTTAAAACTCAATCGCGACTTGATGAAATTAGACCAAACTTTCCAGATCACTCCTATAATTCATTATCAAAATGTCGAAAGTCTCAAAATTGAATTTCGATCTCTAAAACTAAAAATGGACTTTCGGATCATTACATGCTTATGTTGAAAACATCAAACTCTTCCTCGACAGCCTGTAGTGTATCAATCATAACTTCTTGTACTCAACTCCAACTGCCAAACGGTTTAAAGTTCTGCAAACTAGATACAAAGTACTACAACTTTCATGTTTTTCTCATCGCCCAACTCCGTATAGATTGCGAGATATAAGCTCCCAAAGTCAGCCCTGTGCAGCAGATATTTCTGGCGATGCACACTGCTGTAGCCAAAATCTACAGTACCAGCTTCAGTCAATCGATCATAACATTTTGTATAAATGTCTGAATGATAAATAGTTTATCATTCTGGAAACTTGAATCAAAGGGCTACAACTTTCATGTTTTGATAATGTTCATATTCCTTATAAATTTCGAGATATAAGCTTCCAAAGTCAGCTCTGTGATTGCACCAGTTGCTGTCCAAAAATAGCTTCTGCAGCAGAAATATTCCAGCAGTTCCTTTTTGTCCGAAATCCATTCCGTTAACCTTACGAAATCCACCCGAGGCCCTCAGGACCTTAACCAAATATACTAACATGTCCAAAAATACAATATGAACTTAGTTGAGGCTTCAAATCATGCCAAACAACGCCGAAATTACGAATCGCGCATCGAATCGAATTATGAGTTTTTAAATCTTTCAACTTCTATATTTTGCGCCGAAACATATCAAATCAATTCTGATTGACCTCAAATTTTTCACACAAGTCATAAATGACATAACAGATTTATAAAAATTTTCAGAATTGGATTTCGACCCCGATATCAAAAAGTCAACCCCTCGGACAAACTTCCCAAAAATTCAACTTTCGGCATTTTAAGCCTAATTCCACTACGGACTTCCAAATAAAATTTCGATCACGCTCCTAAGTCCAAAATCACCATATGGAGCTGTTGGAATCATCAAAATTCTATTCCGGGGTCATTTGCACATAATTTGATATCCGGTCACTATATGAACTTAAACTTTTAATTTTTCATCAAAATTCCATATCTCGGGCTAGGGAGCTCGGAATTTGATTCCGGGCATACGCCTAAGTCCCAAATAATGATACGGACCTACCAGAACTGTCAAAACACTTATCCGAGTCCATTTGCTCAAAATGTTGACCAAAGTCAACTCAGTTGAGTTTTAAAGCTCTAATTCATATTTTAATTCATTTTCACCTGAAAACTTTCTGGAAAATTTTACGGACTGCGCACGCAAGTCGAGGAATGATAAATAGTTCTTTTCAAGGTCTTAGAATACAAAATTAATTATTAAATTTAAAGATGACATTTTGGGTCATCACATTCTCCACCTCTAAAACAAATGTTCGTCCTCGAACGGAGTTAGAAAAAGTACCTAAGCTGGTGAATAAGTGTGGATAACAGTTGCGCATATCATGCTCAGTATCCCAAGTCGCCTCTTCGACTGGATGACCCGTCCACTGAACCTTCACGGAAGCAATGTTCTTTGACCTTAGCTTTCGATCTTGCCTATTCAAAATAGTCACTGGTTCCTCAACATAAGATAGATCCTTGTCCAACTGAACCGAACTGAAGTTTAACACATGAGACGGATCGCCGTGATATTTCCGAAGCATGGAAACATGGAATACCGGATGAACCCCAGAGAGACTAGGTGGTAGTGCAAGCTTGTAAGCCACCTCTCCAACTCTCTCAAGAATCTCAAAAGGCCCAATATACCTAGGGCTCAACTTGCCCTTCTTCCCGAACCTCATCACAACCTTCATAGGCGAAACCCGGAGCAATACCCGCTCACCAATCATAAATGCAATATCGCGAACCTTCCGATCTGCATAACTCTTCTGTCTAGATTGGGCTGTACGAAGTCAATCCTGAATCAACTTAACCTTTTCCAAGGCATCTTGAACCAAGTCTGTACCCAATAGCCTAGCCTCGCCCAGTTCTAACTAACCCACTGGGGACTGGCACCACCTACCATACAAGGCCTCATACGGAGCCATCTGAATGCTTTACTGGCAACTGTTGTTGTAAGCAAGCTACGCAAGTGGTAAGAACTAATCCCAAGCACCCCCAAAATCTCTCACACACGCACGAAGCATATCCTCTAGTATTTGAATAGTGCGTTCGGACTGCCCGTCCGTCTGAGGGTAAAATGTTGTACTCAACTCCACACAAGTACCTAACTCTCTATGTAAAGCCCTCCAAAACCATGAGGTAAACTGTGTACCCCGGTCAGAGATGATGGATACCGGTACACCGTGAAGTCTGACAATCTCGCGAATATATACTTGAGCCAGCTGCTCTGAAGAGTAAGTAGTAATCACAGGAATAAAATGAGCTGACTTAATCAATCTATCCACAATCACCCAAACTGCATTGAAATTCCTCCGAGTTTGTAGGAGCCCAACAACGAAATCCGTAGTGATCTGCTCCCATTTCCATTCTGGAATTTCCAACTTCTGAAGCAATCCACCCGGTCGTTGATGCTCATATTTCACCTACTCACAATTTAAGCACCGAGATACATATTCCACTATGTCTTTCTTCATCCACCTCCACCAATAGTGTTGTCTCAAGTCTTGATACATCTTTGCAGCACCTGGATGAATGGAGTACCGCGAACTATGAGCCTCCTGAAAAATCAAGTAGTGCAAACCATCTACATTTGACACACATAGCCTTCCCTGCATCCGTAATACATTTTCATCTCCAATAGTGACTTCCTTGGCATCGCCGTGCTGAATTGTGTCTTTAAGGATAAGCAGATGGGGGTCATCATACTGACACTCCCTGATACAGTCATAAATAGAAGACTGAGAAACCACACAAGCCAAAACTCAGCTCGGCTCGGAAATATCCAGTCTAATAAACTGGTTGGCCAAGGCCTGAACATCCAAGGCTAAAGGCCTCTCTACTACTGGTAATATGCTAAGCTGCCCAAACTCTCCGCCTTATGACTCAAGGCATCGGCCACTACATTGGTCTTCCCAAGATGATAGAGAATGGTGATATAATAATCCTTAAGTAACTCCAACCATCTCCTCTGCCGCAAATTAAGATCCTTCTATTTAAACAGATATTGTAGATTTCGGTGATCGGTGTAGACCTCACAATGGACACCGTACAAATAATGGAGCCAAATCCTTCAAGGCACGAACAATAGCTGCTAACTCAAGGTCGTGGACCGATTTTTGTTTTCATGTACCTTTAACTGTCTGGACGCGTAGGCAATCACCCTACCGTCTTGCATCAATATCGCGCCGAGACCAATACGCGATGCGTCACAATACACAGTATAAGACCTTGAATATGTAAGTAATACCAACGCTTGTGTCGGAGTCAAAGTGATCTTGAGCTTCTAAAAGCTTAACTCACACTCATCTGACCCTGCAAATGAGGCACCCTCTTGGATCAATTTGGTCTTAATAGTTATTCATAATCAATTACAGAATCGTCATTTAACCTCATGTTAACAAAAATCTCGTTGCAAACCTTCACAATACTGATAACTAGATGCGAGGCATGAAGACTTCATAATTATTTACCTGAATTAACGAGTCACATTTAACGCCACCTAGGCGGGCACCTACCTCGTAGGTTAAAAATTAATAATTACAACACGAATTTGACAACTATGCACAGAGAATTTCATATAAGAATTTTCAAATAAGCCTAACAGGCATGACTCCCTATTAGTACTATAGTACAAATTTAATTTCACAAGGGAGAACTTAAACACGAATTTTTCTCACAAGGATCTCGTCCTTATATAACTTCCACCGCAGCTCGTAGCCCGGTTTAAACATATCAATTTATATAAAAATGTGATGATCTCGTCCTCAGTTCTGAATCACAAGTAATATGCACATCGTGCCAATTGAAATTTTCTATTTTCTCCTTTTAAATAATTTCGGTTACACCAAATCACAACACATAATGAACCCCACACCGGTAGGGCATATAATTCATAATTTGCAATTAATTATTCGGAATTTACATCAAATTTACCGAAATGAGTAATAAAAAGCCACATTTAGCCTCGCAGCTCTTATTAGTGACCAACACGAAATGATAGGTGTAGTTATCTCCATAAAATCTCCCAACAGGGGTAAACACATAAGTAAATTATAGAATTATGAAGCTCACTCATAAGTGGAGCACAATAGGAAGACTCGTTTCGATATTGAGAACCGAATCAACTTAAGGAAATCATTCCTTTATATTATATCAAAGTCGTACCTATAACGACATCAACTGATGTAGCGACCTCCGCCATACCATAAAAGAAATATATCAATGGCTGGGTCTTCACCTCTAGGACACCTTTTACCCATCTGTCCTCCACCCCTAACTGGTCGTGTGGGTGGTGTAGTAACTGCAATGGGGCTCGTAGCCTGAGTGATTTAATGAAATAAGTGTCTCCCAAGTTTGGGAAATTTTTCTCCTGATGTTCCATTATCACCGTATTCATAATAACCCCTTTAGGGGTTAGGCTGCTCATATTGAGTTTGTGCCAGATAACTGGAATAACCATTGTAGGAACTCATGTCGGTGGTGCATTAAAAGAACTTACTAGAGCATCCCGAGTAATCCGATGTGTGGACTGGGCTGGACGACTGCCTGAGCCAAGTGGGCGGTGTTGCATTGGCTGATCTGCCCTCTTCATAGGCTTACCACGAACACTGGTGGAGAATTATCTCTTCCAAGGCAAATTTCTTCTTTTGTTATGCTGACTCAACACTGTTGAGCTGACCCATTTCTTAACATACTCTTTGATTCTTCTTTGGGGTAACCCTTACCCCTATTTATACACAACGATCACAAAAGTAGAGCTCCATACAGACAAATCTTGGCATGAACCACATAGTCCAGAATCTCGTCAACAACTATACTTACTCCGAAGCACTCCAAAATCCGCAACCGTGACGTCCACGCTGAGTAGACCTTCTATAAATTTAGAGTTGTTTCTATAACTCCTTTGGTATTGAAGTATAGGATTATTAAGGAGGCAGACATACCGCAAGTCCCAACCTTATCCTCTACAAAATCTCAGGTCTTAAACATGTGTAAATTTTAGGGAACCTTTCAGTACCACATATATACATTTCAGGCCAAAACTGATATAATACATGACCCACAATCCACCCATTGGTAGTTGACTCCCCCTACTCAGCGCGAAGTCATAGGTCACAACGTTCGATGATCCACAATAATAATCTTCACAACTTCTATAAATCAACCAGACGCCAATGTCCGTTGCACCCCCACATGATTCACTAGGTGATCTCTCAATACGTCAGCATATTCAGTCGGAACCACACGTTGAGGCAATGTTTGAGCATCTCTGACTACCTCATAGTCCATCTACGACATCACGAACCGTCGACGCACAACTGATACCGAGTGCGCAATGTCATACACGAGTGGATACAAAGGAATATAAGATATATGTTTCAAGCTAAATCAATGCCGCACGATAAGGAGTCAAAGAAATGAATATTTCCTAACAGTTCCATAGCCTCTCGAAGATAAGTACAGACGTCTCCGCATCGATCTGCAAGACTCTACTAAACCTGCTTGTGACTCATGACACCTATGAACCTAGTGCTCTGATACCAACTTGTCACGACCCCAAATTCCCTCCGTAGGATGTCGTGATGGCACCTAGTCTCTAAGACTAAGTACGCATATCAATGCGGAATAATAATAAATATCTGAAATAAATAAACTACAATTCAAACAATTTCAACTCCCAAAACCCGGTAAAAATAAGTCACAAGCTTCTAAGAATTTATTCTCAATGTCTCTATATGTCAAGGTCTAAATAAAATATAAGGAAGCAACATAAAATGATAGAAGGGGACTCCGGAGTCTGCGAACGCTGGCAGATATACCTCGAAGTCTCCGTACACAGGTAACTCACTGACGTCTAGGCTGGTAAAATATACATGGATCTGCACAAAAAGATGTGCAGAACCGTAGTATGAGTACACCACAGCGGTACCCAGTAAGTGCCAAGCCTAACCTCGGTAGAGTAGTGACGAGGTCAGGTGAGGCCCTACTGGAATATAATAATGGCATGGTAAAATGTTTATCAATGTAGTAAAATAAAATGACATTGGAAATGAATCAAATAGTATGTCACATTTAATGACATCAAATAATTACAAATAATATCTCGTGGAATCAAAACAGAATTTCCTTCAACTTTATGAAAATCACAACAATTAATCGAAAGCAACTATGGCCATAAATCAATATCAACAAGGGCACTCCCGAGGTACCGCCTCGTAGTCCCAAATCATAAATAAATTCACAATATCTCATTTTCTTATATCACCGCGGGAGCCTTCACAATTTATTTAAAGAAAACATTTTTTTCCCGAAATAGCATCCCGCGTTTTAGCCACCCTTATCACACCGCATGACTTCTAGTAGTTCTCCTACTAGCCACGCGTATCAAGCCACCCTTATCTCACCGCATGCGTTTCAACACCCAGACCTTATACCACCGCATGCGTATCAATATCACAATATATCACAATTTGCACCTCAAGTGCTCAAATAATTTAACTTGCCAAAATAATTCAACAACAATATTTTTTCACAATAAAGAGCTCACGGCTCATGCCAAAATAAATCATCAATAATAGTTTTCCACAATAAAGAGCTCACGGCTCCCTCACAATGAGTATAAAAATATTCAGGAGTAAATAATTTAGGAAAATAATATTTCAAAATCTTTACTACGTTGCTTCAATATCAAGTTTAAAAATGTCAAATACTTCATATTAATAATATTTAATTTAAAGAAAATAAACCTTCAAATAATGCACAGAATAAAAGAAACCAAGTTTCAACTAAACAGGTAAAACAATTAGTAAGAAAAGATCAAACAAATTTGAAGTATATATCTCAGATCAATGATGAAGAATATAACAAGATAAAATAATTTAATAAATGTGCAACATTGATCTACACAATTTAAAAATATAATCTTTCGCAATTTAGACCGTGTACACACTCGTCACCTCGTGCACACGACTTTCAACACATTTCAATAATCACATCAATACCAATCCTAGGGGAAATTTTTCCCACACAAAGTTAGATAAGTCACTTACCTCGACTTGCTCCAATTTAACCAAGTATTATGCTTTTTCCTCGAATTTCCAACTCCGATCGACTCGTATCTAGTCATAATTAATTCGATACAGTCAACAAAAATTATAGTAATCAATTTCATAAGAAAATATTACATTTTTATTAAAATCCGAAATTAGCTCAAAATTTGCCCGTGGGGCCCACATCTCGGAATCCGGCGAAACTTACAAAATCCGACAACCCATTCAATTACGAGTCCACCCATACCAATTTTACCAAAATTCGATAACAACTCGACCTCCAAATCTTAAATTTTTATTTTGAAAGATTTTGCAAAAATCTTGATTTCTTCCATTTAAATCCGAAATTAATGATGAATATGACCATGGATTTATGAAATATAATCACATTTGGATATAGGACACTTATCCAAGTTGAAGTCTTGAAGAAATCCTCAAAATAGCCCAAGAACCGTGCTCCAAAACTCCAAAACGAAATGAAGAAAATGACCATTTTTGGTCCTTAAGTTTCTGCCCCAAAAACACTATTCCGGTCGCTAAAAGTCCAATCCCGTCGCTAAAAGTGTCACATCTGGTCGCTAAAGGTGCACACCAGGAGTATTTACACCAGCAGTTTTATTTCACTAAAAAGGCTCTAACTCCATCATACGAACTCGGAATTCGACGATTCTTGTTCCTATGAGTCACAAATAAAACTACGAACCCATTCGTTCAATAGAAACTCAATTCGGAGCTCATTTTCTCAATGTGATACCAATTTCGCTCGTTAAACAATTAATTCATATTTCGCGCTTAAAACTCAATCGCGACTTGATGAAATTAGACCAAACTTTCCAGATCACTCCTATAATTCATTATCAAAATGTCGAAAGTCTCAAAATCGAATTTTGATCTCTAGAACTAAAAATGGACTTTCGGATCATTACATGCTTATGTTGAAAACATCAAACTCTTCCTCGACAGCCTGTAGTGTATCAATCATAACTTTTTGTACTCAACTCCAACTGCCAAACGGTTTAAAGTTCTGCAAACTAAATACAAAGTACTACAACTTTCATGTTTTACTCATTGCCCAACTCCTTATAGATTGCGAGATATAAGCTCCCAAAGTCAGCCCTGTGCAGCAGAAATTTCTGGCGATGCACACTGCTGTAGCCAAAATCTGCAGTACCAGCTTCAGTCAATCGATCATAACATTTTGTATAAATGTCTGAATGATAAATGGTTTATCATTCTGGAAACTAGAATCAAAGGGCTACAACTTTCATGTTTTGATAATGTTCAGATTCCTTATAGATTTTGAGATATAAGCTTCCAAAATCAGCTCTGCGATTCCACCGGTTGCTGTCCAAAAATAACTTCTGCAGTAGAAATATTCCAGCAGTTCCTTTTTGTCCGAAATCCATTCCGTTAACCTTACGAAATCTACCCGAGGCCCTCAGGACCTTAACCAAATATACCAACATGTCCCAAAATACAATATTAACTTAGTTGAGGCTTCAAACCATGCCAAACAACGCCGAAATTACGAATCGCGCATCGAATCGAATTATGAGTTTTTAAATCTTCCAACTTCTATATTTTGCGCCGAAACATATCAAATCAATTCCGATTGACCTCAAATTTTGCACAAAAGTCATAAATGACATAATGGATTTATGAAAATTTCCAGAATCAGATTTCGACCCCGATATCAAAAAGTCAACCCTTCGGACAAACTTCCCAAAAATTCAACTTTCGGCATTTTAAGCCTAATTCCACTATGGACTTCCAAATAAAATTTCGATCACGCTCCTAAGTCCAAAATCACCATACGGAGCTGTTGGAATCATCAAAATTCTATTCCGGGGTTATTTGCACATAATTTGATATCTGGTCACTATTTGAACTTAAACTTTTAATTTTTTATCAAAATTCTATATCTCGGGCTAGGGACCTCGGAATTTGATTCCGGGCATACGCCTAAGTCCCAAATAATGATACGGACCTACCAAAACTGTCAAAACACTTATCCGAGTCCGTTTGCTCAAAATGTTGATCAAAGTCAACTTAGTTGAGTTTTAAAGCTCTAATTCACATTTTAATTCATTTTTCACCTGAAAACTTTCCGGAAAATTTTACGGACTGCGCACGCAAGTCGAGGAATGATAAATAGTGCTTTTCAAGGTCTTAGAATACAAAATTAATTTTTAAATTTAAAGATGACATTTTGGGTCATCACAAAAATCTCGGAAATGCGAGGTTTGCAGCACCAAAAATCCTCAACTATGCCAAAATAGTCTGAAACTCACTCGAGCCCTTTGGGCTCCAGCCCGAACATCCACACAAGTGTAATAACATCATACAAACTCGAAAATAATTTAAGACTTGAGTGCGTGGTCCGTGTTAATTCTTAGAAAGTCCGTGTTATCCTCAGTATTCTCTCTCTAGAATTTTTTCTCTCAAATTTCCTCCGTCACTGTAGCAGTGAACGGTGCAAAACAGTACCGTGAACCGTGACTTCACTACTGTTCATCGCGGACAAGCTGGAGCTTTAGGCTTCAATGGCCATAATGGCCGGCGACCAGCCATCTTTTTCGGCTGGTCTTCCCTCCCCCAACGTTGCACAACAACATACAACAACTAACTCCAACCCAGCTCCTCTAGATTACTCTAAGATTTTGAAACCAAATTCTTTAAATCCTCCAGCGATGGCTATTGCTGCAGCTTCCATTCAACCCATTCCACTGTGACGAGCAATGTATTTGAATCGCCAACCAGTGGTTAAATTCACAGAGATAGAAGTAGATCGAATGAACGTGATTGAAGGCCTCCAATATGCTGTCGTTGGCAAGCTTTCATATGGATCTCCGGAAATTCACGAGCTTCGCCGAATAATTCCAACTCAATGTGGTATCAAAGGTGAGTGTAATAACGGATTCCTTAGAGATCATCATGTGTTAATTAGATTAACTCTATGGCAAGACTTCCTTGATTTCACATCGAAGAGAACGTACTACACCAAAGCCAAAGATGGGTACGAATACCAATTGCGTACTCTTATCTACGATGCAAAATTTAAGGTGGGTGAAGAAACACCGATGGCGATGGCGTGGATTTCTTTTCCTGGACTGCTGCCAACCTTTTTTGTAAAGGAAACTCTATTTTCTTTGGCTACAATTGTGGGAAGGCTAGTGTGTCTTGACGCGGCAACTACAAACAAAACTAGGCCGATTTGCGCAAGAGTAAAAATTCTTCTCGATTTGTTGGCCGAACTACCTAAAAAGGTGCGATTAGATATTGATGATGAAACTTCTGGTGGTGTTCGAATAGAATGGGTGAGAATTCAGTATGACATACTACCAAAATATTGTAAGGAGTGTAAACTACAAGGACATGATGAAATTGAATGTTGGCGTTTGCACCCCGAGCTTATTGAGAATCGAAGCAGTAAGAAAAGAAATGATCTTGCTGAGTTGAACAACTAGAATACTGCTTCTAATGACCAAGGAAAAACCAAAAATCATACTACCCCTTTAATGATTCTCATGAGTGGAAAAGTAGTCGGGAACGTAGGTGAACAGTGGAAGGAAGTTCGGGATAATCGGGGAACCAACAAAAATAACAAAACCCAGGTACAAGGGCAAACTGGCAATGCAATCGTGCCAGTGAATGCTGGTGTACAACCGGTGCACAATAACTTTGCACTGGTGGAGGTCGAAGAAGATCAGACAAACAAGGTTCAAACAAGGAATAAATTTGCAGTATTAGAGGAGGAACAAAGTGATATAAACGAGAACAACCAACTGGTTTTGGTAGGGGGGAAAACCAGTCTTTAGTTCTAAAGATGGTCCTACTCCTTTTGGGATTCAGTCCACAATCGACTGGGTTCATAGAAGGTTTGGGACTAGCAAAGAGGAACTAAAACAACTCAATGTGATCACAAACCAACCTTGTCATGCGATTCCATTTCAAACATTTAAAGATTCTGGGCAGATTGAGGATCTTGATGAAGTAAACTCTACAAAGGTCTTATGGAGCGATGTAGTTGAGGTTAAGGATGATCGGCTGGTAAAAACAAAGATAACAGAAGACAAGGTGAAGAAGGACAACAAGCCAAGCTCACCTGGCGATAGGCTAGCGACGCCAGGCCTAAAGCCAGGCTCACCTTGAGATATGCTGGCGACGCTAGTCCTAAAGCCAGGCTCCCCAGGCATTAGGCTGGCAACGCTAGGCCCAAGGCCAGGCTCCCCTGGCATTAAGCTGGCGACGCCAGGCCTAAAGCCAGGCCTAAAGCCAGGTTCACCTGATGAGGCAGCTATAATAAACCCCAACCTTAGAGCCACTGGAGAGATTTTGGCCTTTGTAGATGGTGTTCTGGCGTATGCATCAGAGAACAAACTTGATATGGAGATGTTGAAGTGAAGATTAGGGATGATATAGTGGGTTCAGACCAAATTTCAGGCAATGGGAAGTGTGGTGATCTCACTAGAACAGTGCTTTCAGAGCAGACTGCTACAGTAACTCCGGGGCTAGGCAGTGTCTATGAGCTACAACTCAAGGAGTATGAACAGGCTGATGAGCGGGAAATTATTCCAAGAGCATCTGAGGAAATAGAGGAAGTGCCTATGGAATCTGGCGCTGATCAAATTATACAACTACATCTTAATGTTCCAATTAAGACTCATCTACAACAGTTACATGATTTAGTTACACATAATGTGACACCAATTGATGAAGACTTATTGAGACAAAATCCAATAGAGGATGAAGGAGAAGATGAATCAACTGCAGAAAACTTCAAACAAGTGGCTAGGGAAGGGGATTTATCACCCACAGCTAGTGCTAAAGGAGGTAAGAAAACTAAGAAGAATCAGAGTAAAGATCCACCACAACCTTCAAGAATAATACCCAGGAGGGCAACCTCTCTATCTAAATGATGATGATCAAAACATTAATATGGAACATAAGGCCTGTGAATACACAACAGGCCTTTTCTAGGGTGATCAACATGAATAGGGAGCATAATTTTTATGTAGTTGCATTGATGGAGCCTTTTCAAAAGAAGGGACTCATTGATAGATATAAAAGGAGGTTGAATATAGAGACTGCTTATGCAAATATAAATGGGCAAATATGGTTGTTCTTCGATGTAGTGGTGGAATAGGAATTAGAGGAGGATACTGAGCAACAGGTGACTGTGAGAGTGTTTCACCATGACCTGGGGCAGCACATGATGATGACATTTGTTTATGCAAAATGTTCAGTAATGGAGAGGTTGGATTTGTGGGATCACTTGTATTACTTAGCAAGTGATATGGAATTACCATGGTTGGTAGGAGGGGATTTCAATGTGATATTTCATGAAGATGAGAAAATAGGGGGACTTCCAATACACCCCCCTGAATATGAGGATTTTGCATTTTGTGTAAACTCTTGTGGTTTGTTTGAATAAGGGTACAAAGGAAGTCCATTCATATGGTGGAATGGGAGATCCAATGCTGAGTGTATATTCAAGAGATTGGATAGGATTTTTGTGAATTTTCCATTTCAGAACATGTTGCCAACTATTGAAGTTGAGCATCTAATCAGAACTGGATCAGATCATGCACCATTGCTAATGTCATGTAGGGTGCAGACAACCAATTTTGTCAAGCCTTACAGATTCTTGAACTTTTGGACAAAGAATGCTATATTTATGGATGTGGTGAGGCAGAATTAGGAAGCTGATTTCATAGGGGATCCGTTTTTGATGTTCAAGAAGAATATCAAGAGGGTGAAGGCAGCACTCTCAAAATGGAGTAGGGAAACATTTGGTGATATCTTCAAGCAATTGGCTATTTTGGAGGACATTGTTAGGGTGAAGGAGATGTTGTTTGAAGAAGAGCCTACAACTGAGAATAGGATTGTGCTTCAAAAGGCTCAATTTGAATTAAAGAAATACTCGAGTATTGAGGAGCAGTATTGGAAGCAAAAAGCTGGGATTACTTGGTTTGCTGAAGGAGATAGGAATACAAGCTTCTTTCACAATCATGTCAATGGCAAAAGAAAGAAATTGCAACTGAAGAGGATCAAAAGTGGCAGTGGGGTATGGATTGAAGACCAGGAGAAATTGGCTACAGCTACAGTGGACTTCTATCAAAAACAGTTCACAAATGAAGGTGATGCTTCTGAATTTTCCTTGCTCAATAATGTACCTTCAATGATCACTATGGATCAGAATTTGGAACGTAGCAGATTGCCAACAATTGAAGAAGTAAGGGAAACGGTTTTTGAGCTTAGTGGGGAGAGTGCTAGTGGTCCTAATGGATTCACTGGCTTATTTTATCAAACATACTGGGATGTTATTGGTACTGATATACACAACATGGTGCTACACTTCTATAGAGGAGCTGCATTGACTAAATCTATCACTCACGCCAAGCTAGTATTGCTGCCAAAGAAACCTAGAGTTGAGACCTTCTCTGACTTAAAACCTATTAGTTTTAGCAACTTCATTAACAAGGTCTTGTCTAGGGTGTTACATGACAGATTGGTGAGTTTTTTGCCATCTCTAATAGCTCCTAATCAATCCAGATTTGTAAAGGGTAGGAGTATATTTGAGAACATCTTATTGACTCAAGAAATTATCACTGACATATGGTTAAGGGGAAAGTCAGCTAATGTGGTTATCAAGCTTGATATGGCTAAGGCCTATGATAGGGTTTCATGGAAGTACTTATTGCATGTGCTAACGAAGATGGGATTTTCTGAACACTTCATCAACATGGCGTGGAACTTGATGTCAAATAACTGGTATTCAGTATTGGTGAATGGGCAGTCCTCAGGGTTCTTTAAGTCAACAAGGGGTGTGAAACAAGGGGATCCCCTATCTCCAGCATTGTTCATTTTGTCAGCTGAGGTACTTTCCAAGTCTTTGAATAAGCTCTTTGAAGACAAGTCATTTGTGGGATTTGGAATGCCTGAGTAGTCTGATCCTCTAAACCACTTGGCATATGCTGATGATACAATAATCTTTGCATCTGCTCGTCCTCCCTCTTTGAGCAAGATTATGGCAGTGTTGGGGAACTATGAGAAGATATCAGGTCAGATGATCAACAAAGAAAAGAGTTCATACTACATGCATTCAAAAGTTGCTAATGGATTGTTTCAGGCAGTTGGAGCTATTACAGGATTTGCAAGAGGTAAATTCCCCTTCACATATCTAGGGTGTCCTATTTTTACACTAGAAGGAGGAAGGACTATTATGAGGATTTTATCAAGAAGGTGAAGGCTAAATTGCATTCATGGAAAGGAAAGCTGCTGTCATTTGGAGGAAAGGCAACACTCATCTCTAGTGTGTTGCAAAGTATGCCAGTTCACATGTTATCAGTCCTTGATCCACCAAACAACATCCTGGGGCATCTACATAAGACTTTTGCTAGGTTCTTTTGGAGCACAAAGGAAGAAGGGAGAACCAGACACTGGGCTTTATGGCAAAATCTTTACCTTCCTAAAGAGGAAGGGGGGCTAAGTTTTAGGTCCTTAAATGATATCTCAAAGGCACTATTTACTAAACTATGGTGGAGGTTTAGGACCACAAAATATTTGTGGTCTAATTTCATGTGGAATAAGTATTGCAAGAAGGAACTACCAATAATGGTGCATTTTAGGGGAGGGTCTCATGTTTGGAGACAAATGCTGAATGCTAGGGAAGAAGTAAAACATGAGATCGTATGGGAATTGAAGAGTGGAACAACTAATATTTGGCATGAAAATTGGACTGGATTGGGTGCACTTTATCACGTATTACCTGAAGACTTTACAATCAATGAAGGCCTTCAAGAGGTGGCAGAACTGCGGCAAGGGGAAGCATGGGATGATCAACTGCTAGATCAAACTTTCAATGAGAAAATTGCAAAACTTATAAGGCTAAATGTGCACTATGAAGGCAGTGAGGGATATTGGGATAGGCCATACTGGATGCCAATTCCTTTAGGCAAGTTTAGTGTTAGCAGTGCTTGGAAAATATTAAGGCCTAGGGCTGATCCTAATCAAGAATTCAAGTTAATATGGATTAAAGGTTTGCCATTCAAGATATCCTTCTTCTTGTGGAGATTGTGGAGGTAGAAAATAGCCACTGATGACATGTGGAGGAGGCAAGGGCAAATGGTGATGTCTAGGTTTTGGTGTTGTCAGCAGCCCCAAGAGGAATCCATTGAGCATATATTTATCACAAGTCCTACTGCCTCTAAGGTATGGAACTTGTTCATGGGGGCTGCTAGAATTTCTGTGCAATTGATTCAATTGAAGCAATAAGGCATTGGTGGTATGCTCAGTGTTGTCCAAAATTAAAGCCATTATTTCAAGCAGTACCATCTATCATCACTTGGGAGCTTTGGAAGAGAAGAAATGCAGGTAAACATGGTGGTTCAATGTCCACAAATAGGGTGATTCATGAGATAAATAGGACATTGCATTAACTAGCAAGGGTGAGGTATGCTTGGATCCCTAATATTCCATTGTTATGGCCAGACATGATTCAATACTTTGAAGGATATAAACCTATATTGATCACTACAAGAGTAACATGGCAGCTTCCTTTTCATGGTTGGTACAAATGTAATACTGATGGAGCTTCAAAGGGCAATCTTGGACCTAGCTCCCTAGGCTTTTGTGTGAGGGATGATGAAGGTGATGTGGTGTATGCTCGGGCAGTAGACTTGGGAGTGACAACTAATGTGGTGGTTGAAGCTAAGTCTATTCTTCAAGGGTTGGAATATTGTGTGGAGCATGATCTTTACCCTCTCATACTGTAGACTGATTCATTGGCGATGAAGAAGATGATAAAAGGGGAATGGGATCCTCCTTGGGTAATTGCACAAGATATGAAGAAAATTATAAAGATGAAGGACAACTTCAATGTGATCTTTCAACATGTGCTCAGAGAAGGCAACTCAGTGGCGGATTTTATAGCTAACATTGTGTTCTCTTTTGCAGGTACATCTGAGTTTCATTCATTCTCTGAACTGCCTAGTGAAGGGAGGAGGTTGATCAATCTAGACAAATCTCAATCACCTAACATTAGGGTTTGGATAGAAAAGAGAAGAACCCCAGACTGATGGTTTCACAAGATTGGACTCTGCACAAACTTATATGTCCAAATGCTAAGGAAAATGTTGAACCCATCATATGGTATTTTTGGAGATTGTTGAATTATTTATCAGTGGTATTTTCATGCTTTAATGCTCAATCTGAGGATGGTTTAGCAATGTTTAGAATGATGTCTACATTAAAGGTTCTAGTAGGGAAGGATCTGAGCTTACAAGATCACAAAAAGGCACAATTTCAAAGGCTAGCCTTTGCCTTGCAAAGCCTGCTTAATTCCTAGCTTTTGCCTTGCAAAGCCTGCCTAAAGCCAGCTCATGCGTGGCTTTTGCCTTGAAAAGCCTGGCTAAAGCCAGCTCATGCCTGGCTTTTGCCTTGTAAAGCCTGCCTAAAGCTAGCTCTAGCCTGACTTTTGCCCTGCAAAGCCTGTCTAAAGCCAGCTCAAGCTTGGCTTTTGCCCTGCAAAGCCTGCCTAAAGCCAGCTCATGCCTGGCCTTTGCCTTGCAAAGCCTGCCTAAAGCCAGGCTCCTCCTCTACAAATTAATTTTAATGAGTGAGCACATGATTAATACTTGAACAAAATCAGTCCACTGCATATGGAGATCATATAGTAGCTACACTTGGAAGACTATGCTGGCTTCAACTCGAGATGTTTTGAATTCATTTTAGCCTATGGACAATATACCCTGGTGTCTGGTGAGAGCTTGATAGGTGCTGCTTGGTATTTGCCAATGACAATTGGATTCACATACACTAATAGGATAAGGAAGCATCGAACTTATCATGTTGTAATAGCTAGTTTATTAGATTTTATCTTTTCTATCTTTTTAATAGCTAGTAGCTTCATGCAACTTCTATTTTGGTTTGGACATCTTGTAAGCTTTGGACCCATTTTGGGATTTTATTTATATATTAGCCACTAGGCAAGTGCTGCCGAGTAGTATAGTTGCTTAAAAAAAAGTCTTAAATCATCAAATAGGGCAACGAAAGGTCTCAAATCATAAAAAAAAGAGAAGTTACGACTCAAAACGACCTATCGGGTCATTATGGAAACTTTTAGTTTCACAAACAAACCCTAGGTTTTCAATAAATCCAAACCATTAAATTAACTATAATTAAATGACAACTTTATTTAATGTAAATTAATTATAATTTTTGGTTACTAAATATTTCCTTCTTTTAAACCATGTAGGCAGTATTAATATTAAAAACTTTAAAATCGATTAATATTTCACCTTATATAAACTTTTCCTTTGAAATACCTTTCTAATTCTTACTCTATGTAACATAAAATTTTGAATCTTGATAAAACTTTAGGAGTTATAAATCAGCTAAGATCTTGTCCATATGAGTTCGAATCATATATACTTTGTTCTTTCCTTATTGCATCTAACTCCTCTCCATGCCAATTTGATCGTAGGATTTTGTTATGTAAATTTAAAGTTATCTCTTTGGCGACGGGGAATCACATATAGAGAATTTTCCTAACTACTAAAAAACTGCCAAAAAGCGTCCAGAAAAACTGATCGAAATAGGTCGGAATCCAACAAAAATCGACCGATTTCCGACCGTTTACAATTGGTCGATAAAATAATGGTCGCAAACGGGGAGCGACCGAAGTCGGTCGGTAACTGTCAACGCAGTTTGACCAAATGTATGACAAAAATTAATTTTACCGACCGACGTCGGTCGGTATTGTTAAAAATATTTTTTAAATTATTTTTAAATTACCGACCGAATTCGATCAGAAATTTAATTGAATTCGGTCAGAAATTTAATTATTTATTTTTCTTAAAATTATTAAATTGCGACCGAATTCGGTCGGCATTGTTAAAAATATTTTTTAATTATTTTTAAATTACCGACCGAATTCGATCGAAAATTTAATTATTCATTTTTTTAAAATTATTCATTTCCGACTGAAATCGGTCAGTATTGTTAAAATATAAAATTATACATTTTTATTTAAAATTGTTAATTCCGGCCGAAATCGATCGGTATTATTTAAATAATTAATATTTAAAATCATAAATTCCGACCGAATTCGGTCGGTAATTTTGATTTTCAGGGAATTAATATGAACATTTCCGACCAAAGTCCGTTAGTTTTCTGGGTATTGTTTTTACCAGAAAATAGCTATTTTATAGCTGCACCACCTGCCAACAACCGATCACTTATAATGGCAGCATTACATTACTGCCAATAACAACAACAATAACAACAACAAGAACAATAATAACAACAATAACAACTATCAAAACTATATTAACAAAACATTATCTTTATCTCCAACTGCACTAAACTATATTAACAAAACATCATACCCAACAACAAAATATATTACAAGTTAAAAATTCAAACATCATTCATTGAGTGTTTTGTACTACATCATCTTCATCTCCACTACTATAGCATTCATTGTCGGCATGGTTCGAAGGATTACCATATGGGGAAGGCTGACGAGACCGGGGAATCAGGAAATCACCACTAGCAAGAAGATTGGCTAACTGACCTTGAAGGATATTAAATTATTAGACTTGTAGCGACCCTTTATTTAGAAGATAGAAAATTATTAACTATATAATATTATAAACATTAATTTCAAGTTATAGTATTTATGAAACTTACATATGCAGTCTCCGCCCGGTCCTCGACCCATCTAGTTGGATCTGTCGGTGTCTTCTTCTTTCGGATGTGAGTCTCCATGAAGAACTCATCATGAGTCATCTTCCTCCCATTTTTTCCCCTAAAAATATAATAAAACGTGTTAAATAAATTAAAATATATAAGTATAGTTTGATAAAAATAGATGTAAATATTTTAAGGAATTATCAATAGTCTCCTCGTGCAAGGAGCCACCCTTCTCAGATGCTCGGGCCTTCTTTCCCTGTTCACTCCTCTTCTCGAATTTTTCGGTGGTCCACTGCCTACAACATAGCAATTACATTAAATAAACAAGAGTAGCTAACCGCAATAGACAACTGAGAGTGCATACTCCCTTTCCTTAGTGGACGACTAGCAGCCTCTAACTGTTCATAAAAATATTTTGCCTCTTCGTTAGGAGGTTGTTCAATACTTTCATGGGTTTCAAAATCGAAGTGCATCCCAAAAGCATCCGCAACCATTTCATGGTATCTAGGATGTTGAACGTTATTCTCCACCGACCTACTACTTTCATCAACATCTACTTTATGAAATACACCATCAGTACCATCAACCTCTCCATGACTAGTGCACACAAAAAATAATTATCCATAAAGCCCTTTCTATAAAGATGAGTCGTAACATCCTCCGAACCCAAAAAATGCAAACACTTGCACTTCGTACAAGGACACCTAATCATCCCTCCAATCCGAAACGGTTCAAGAGACATTGCATGCCTAATAAATTCCTTAACCCTTCTATAAATTCCTCTCTTAAAACCGATGATTAGGATAATTTCTATTATACATCCAACTACGATATTTTATCTACATAAAGAAAAAAATAAATTACATGTTATATTAATCATAATTCAAATTAATTTATAGAATTAAGTTACATAATAAACTTTAGCTACAAAGTACAACATTTACTTACTAGAATATTGAATTAGTTAAGCCATTCAATTAGACTAACTCATTCAATTATAATTTATTAGCACGCTCAATTAATCTAGAATAATTAGTTAAGCCTAATTTTTCAACTACGATATTTCATCTACACAGAGAAAAAATAAATTGCATGTTATATTAATTTGAAAGTTCACATATATCCCTAAATAAGTTCTTTTAAAATTCAATTTTAAGAAGTAATTTGAAAGTTCACATGTATCCCTAAATATCACACGCTAAAAAATTATAATAAGATTCTAAAGACCTCTAATATGAACTTTTCTAACATGAACAATCCCTAATTTATATCAACTCACAGTTATACAACTAAATTTAATTAAACATTAACTAAACCCTAATTTATACAATTAAAATAATTAAAATTATTTAAATTCAAAAATGTAGATGACATGCATATAGTTCTTCCAAAATATAAAAATCCAAAATTACACAAAATACCAATTCACAAAGAGGGGCTAGAGTACAAATATGAACTCTTCTAATATGAACAATCCTAAATGATAAATGATAACACATGAAATATTTCAAAGGTTCAATGTGTGATGACCCAAAATGTTATCTTTAAATTTAATAATTAATTATGTATTCTAAAACCTCGAAAAGCACTATTTATCATTTCTCAACCTGCGTGCGCAGTCCGTAAAATTTTCCAGAAAGTTTTTATGTGAAAAATAGATTAAAATGTGAATTAGAGCTTTAAAACTCAACTGAGTTGACTTTGGTCAACATTTTGAGCAAACGGACTCAAATAAGTGTTTTGACAGTTCTGGTAGGTTCGTATCATGATTTGGGACTTGGGCATATGCCCAGAATCAAATTTCGAGGTCCCTAGCCCGAGATATGGAATTTTGATAAAAAATTAAAAGTTTAAATTTAAATAGTGACCGAATGTCGAATTATGTGCAAACGACCCCAGAATAGAATTTTGATAATTCCAAGAGCTTCATATGGTAATTTTGGACTTAGGAACGTGATCAAAATTTGGAAGTCCGTAGTGAAATTAGGCTTGAAATGGCTAAAACAAGAATTTAAGTTTGGAAGTTTGACCGGGGAGTTGACTTTTTGATACCGGAGTTGGAATCCAGTTCCGAAAATTTTCATAGCTCTGTTATGTTATTTATGACTTGTGTGAAAATTTTGAGGTCAATCGGACTTGATTTGATAGGTTTCAACATCGAATGTAGAAGTTGAAAATTCTAAGTTTCATTAAGCTTGAATTGGAGCATAATTTGTGGTTTTAGAGTCGTTTTATGTGATTTGAGGTTTCAAATAAGTTCGTATGATATTTTAGGACTTGTTATAATATTTGGTTGAGGTCCTGAGGGCCTCGGGTGAGTTTTGGATGGTTAACGAATCTAAAGTTGGACTTAAAAAGTTGCTGCAATTTTTCCTTCTGCTGGATATTTTGGGATGTGATCGAGCCCAGATATCGAGCCCAGGGTCGATGGCCTGTGTCGAAGCCAGGTATGAGGCTCAGTATCGAAGCCACGATCGAAGGTCCAGCTCGAGGGCCATGATCGAAGGCAAGGCTCGAGGGTCAGGATCGAGACTCAAGATCGAGGGTCACAATCGAAGGCTCAGGCTCGATGCCATGATCGAGGCTATGATCGAAGGACCAGGCTCGATGCCATAATCGAGGCCATGACCGAGGTACAAGCTCGAGCCTGTGATCGAAGCCACGATTGAGGCCTAGGCTCGAGGGCCATGATCGAAGCCCCGATCGAGGCCCAGTTCCGAAGGCTGTCTGGGCAGTTTATAAAAAAGAGGGCATTCGTCCCATTCGCCATTTTTAACAAATTGAAGCTTGAGCAGAGGTGATTTTGGATAGATTTTCAAGGAAAGACATTGGGGTAAGTGATTCTAACTCGGATTTAGTTTATATACACAAATATATCATTGTTTTCACCATTTAATTAGTATTTTGAGATTGAAATTTGGGAAATTTTTAGAAATCTCATAAAATGAATTTTTGAGATGTCAGTATCGATTTGGAGTTGGATTTGAGTGAAACTGGTATGGTTGGACTCGTAATTAAATGGGTTATCGGATTTCATAACTTTCACCGGATTCTGAGATGTGGGCCCCACAGACGAAGTTTTAATTAATTTCGGAATTTTATTGAAAATGTAGTATTTTCTTGTAGAATTGATTTCTATAAATTTTAGTGATTGTATCGAATTATATTTGGTTAGATTCGAGCCAATCGAAGTTGGTTAATCGAGGAAAAGGCCTACTAGTGGATTAAATTGGAGCAAGATGAGGTAAGTCTCTTGTCTAATCTTGTGAGGAAAAAATTACCCCATAGGTAATTAAAGTAATAATTATTGCTAATTGTGGGGGATACGTACGCACGAGGTGACGAGAGTCCGTGCATAGCTACTATTAATGCTAAAGTGCGGGTAGTTTAGGACTCAAAGCATGAATTACTTGTGTAAATTATATTCTTTATTTAATTAATATATATTGTGAATTGTTAGATAAAAATATTAAAGGATGGAAACCTCATATGCTTGATTTTCTGTTTAAATTAATTAATTGTTAAGAGAAATTATTCATATTCTCGAATTAATCTTATAATAAATATACTCTCTTTCCGGAGGTACATAAGAAAATGTCCCCCTTTCTTGTGGAGAGGGCCAAACTCCTCGGCAGGATAGATGCATCTATGGATCGTGCCACACGTCCCTCGGCAGTGTACACGACATTCTGGATCGGGCCGAACGACCTCGGCAGAAATCGTGCTTAATAATAATAATTACACGATACTTTGATAGTTTGTTGTAGCTTGTGAAGCTAATTGATAAATTGGAGATCTTTGGAATTTAAAGAATTATTAATCCTGCTTGTTAAGGAATTATTGTTATTCCTGTAAATGAGACTAATTGATAAATTTGGAAATTTATTGGAATTTAATTAATATATTGAGAATTGTTGCATTTAAAGAAATTTAATTATTTCTGCTAGTTAAATAAATTATTGTAAATTCTGTGAATCATGCTGATTTAGATATTCTAGTTTTATTTCAATTTTTATTATTGACCCATAGTGAGTGTCAAAGTCGGCCATCTCGTCTCTACCATTTCGATATTAGGCTTGATACTTACTGGGTACACGTTGTTTACATACTCATACTTCACTTGCTGCACTTTTTGTGCAGGACCTGAGGCAAGTACTAGTGAAGGACCTATCGCCTTACACCCACGTTATCTAAAGGCATAGTGTTGAGCTGCCTTTCTGAGCCGTTCTGAAGCTACTAGTGTCTCTTCTTATATTTACATTCTGTCTATTTTTATTTCAGACATTATTTGAGGTTTTGTATAATCTATTAGAATACTCATACACTTGTGACATCAGGTCTTGGCACACACATTGGTAGAATTTGGTGTCTTATTATTTTTTTTGAATTTAAATTTTATCGATATATGTTTAATCTATTAGTTGGCTTGCCTAGCTGTAGTGTTGGGGGGCCATCACGACCTATAGGTGAAATTGGGTCGTGACACAATGACAAGGCAACTCACAATTATACAACTAAATTTAATTAAATATTAACTAAACCCTTATTTATACAATTAAAATAATTAAAATAATTTAAATTCAAAAATGTAGATAATTA